>NW_006921629.1:5925899-5968787 GCF_000298275.1 Orycteropus afer afer
ATTTGTGGTATATTTTTGTCAGAGCAGCACTAGGTAACCAGAACAAAAGTCACTTGAAAAAGACATCACATTTGGTGAAGCAGAGAACCAACAAGGGTTTGAGAGACCCTCAGTAAGATGGATTGGTACAATAGCTGCAAGGATGGCACAAGCATGCTGGCAAAGGTAAGGATAATTCAGGACCAGGTTATGTTTCTTCCATTGTACACAAAGTTGTCATGAGTCAGTGCTCTGTCAATTTATCTATCTGTTTGTCTCTCTAAAAGGAGCACAAGATACACACTGCTCTGCATTGTAGAATGTTTTAAAAATACAGTATCATGGGCTTCATGCCAGATCTACTCGGTCAAGATTCTCGAGGATGGGCTGAGGAATCTGTTTTTAACAATGCTTCCCAGGGGGAGTGAATGTACAGCATGTAGTGGGGATGGGGTTGTCCTGCCATTTCTGAGTACTCAAGCTTCCCGTCTTCAGCTTGTTTGGCTCCCTGGGGTCTTCTCAGAACTGGAGGTTCATAAGTGCCCAGACCCTCAGTCTTCCTCCTTAAATACACACCTCTGCCCTCACCATCAGCCTCAACTACCTCTTGCCCCTCCAGGTCACCATCCAGCTCAGTGGCCTGCTAGACTTACACAAAGTCCGTATTGGTCCCACTTGTCACTGCTCTCAGAGCCTTCCTGAAAAGGCTCAACATCTTGGAGTCTAAATCTTCAGAACCTGGTAAAACTCTCACCTTAATTTAACTGCTACTGCTGTCACCCATTGGCTGATAGACAGATCAGAACGTTAATGGGTTCATTCAAAAGTATCTACCAGTTGTTGAGCCCCTACTGTGCACCAAGTGCTGGATTGGACATTCTTTGCATAGTCTGTCTCAGGGTAGATTTTTTTTTAAACACCTTTTATGGTTGAGTAAGGAAGCTGAGGATTACCGAGGTTAAAGAACTTGCTAATCAGTGGGGGAGCCAGCCTGACTCTAATATCCATACATTCTTTTTCTCTACCCCACACAGTCACCTGGTCTAAAACCTGTTTTCAGATGGAAGTGGGCCTTACCAGGAATGAGAACAGGAGCATCTGCATCCCAATGGCCTCTTCCTGCTAGCAAAGTCTCTGGGAACTAAATTATAATCAGAAGGTGAGCACAGAATGAAAGCTATTACATGATGCTAAACCCACTGTCATCAGTCGATTCCAACTCATAGCAACCCTACAGGACAGAGTAGAACTGCCCCATATGGCTTCCAAGGCTGTAAATCTTTATGGAAGCAGACTGCCTCTTTTCTTCTCCCATGGAGTGAATGTGAGAATAGAATTGTGCTCCACAGCATTTTCATTGGTTGATTTTTCAGAAGCAGATCTCCAGGCCTTTATTCCAAAGTGCCTCAGGGTAAACTTGAACCTTCAACCTTACCTTCCAGGTTAACACTCGGAGGCATTCCCACCACCCAGGGATTCCTATCAGTTGTAATCAATGCTGGTTCCCCTCTTCTTCCTGCCAACACAGTTTCTTCTCCAGGTGCAAAGTTTATTTTTTCTTTTGCTAAATTCCAGTCCTAAGGACTATCTCCAGTCATCTTTATAGGATTTGCGTAATTCTTAATCCTCTCTCTCCCTGGCCCTCTCTCCTCTTTGCCCTCAATCCAAACAGGCATATGATCAGGTCCTGGCCCCACACACAGGCCAGATACAAAAGGACATTGTATTTGAGACCAGGAGCCCAGAGCGTCTTGGGGAGGATTTTTACCTCCTATAGCTCACTAATCAGGCTCGGGCAGTCACATGAGGACCCATGACCCCCTGGCCCAGATGGCCTTGTCTCACTACAGACTAGACAAGCTCCTTGTGACAAAGCCGCCTCACGCTGCCTGACTGCCAGTCGGCCTCACAGCAGCAGGCTTATCTTGCTCTGCTTGAGAGCCGTCATCCTGAAAATTTGGGTAGTATGTGAATTCATAAATCAAATCTCCTTTTCCTCCCAATGAGTATCATTATTTCACAGGCTCCTTATCCTTGGCTTATTTCCATCAGACTGTGTCTCCTCAAGTTGTGGGACAGAGCTAATATTTATTGAGTGTTTACAACATACTAAATGGATTATACATGAGTTATTCATCCTCATAACAATCTTGGGAGATGGGTCTTGTTTCTATCCCCAGTCTAACGGTAATAATGAAAACCAGTTGCCATCTACTTAATGCCAACTCATGACAACCTCATGAGTTGTGTCTGAGCAGAACTGTGCTGCATGGGGTTTTCACTGGCTGATTGTCAGAAGTTGATTGCCAGGCCTTTCTTCTGACATGCTTCTGGTTGGACTAGAACCTTCAACCTTCTGGTTAGCAGCTGAGTGCATTAACCCAGGGACTCCAAAGATAATAACAGCTTAACAGTGATATAACACTACGTAGCTGGCACCATTCTCAGTGTTTTATGTTTTTTAATGCATTTTCTCATCATTGTAGTCCTGTAGTATAGATACTACAGTCTCCTTCCTTTGCTGAGACTCAGAAACCAAACTCACTGCCATCAAGTCAGGGAGGTTGAGTAATTGGCCTAAGTCACACAGCCAGAAAGTGGCAGAGGCTGGGATTCAAGCCTGGGCAGTCTGGCTTCTGAGGCTCCTGATTACTCTGCTCACTCTGTTACACTGCCTCCCATGTTTTCCTAAAGCAGGTCCCACATATAATATCAGCAGTCCACAGCTACCATTACAAATGGATAGCGTGTGAGCCGGATGAGGCCTGGCTCTGTTATACAGGTTCCCAAGGTGGTAAAGGACAGACTACACTGATTGATTTCTCAGCTGGGTCTTTAAATGTCAGCATGTATGTGACCACCTCAGACCTCGGACAGAGAAATGAAATGCAGAGGCAAAGGGCATTCGAGTGCATGGGACAAGAAGAAGGCAGGCCAGAAGAGCAACAGCCTGGAACACACATGTGCAGGTGAGTGGGCTTCCTGCAGAGGGTAGGGGCCCCTTGTAGACCATGGGGGATAGGAGGGCTGGGAGCTGCACACTTGCTCTTGGGCTGCTATAAAGCCTATAATGGCATGACACCAACCTGGGAGAGCATCAGACTTAACTTGATTTAGCTCCTATATCCATATTGATTGGTCACTGTTAGGAACTGCTCATTTGAACCAGCCAGCCTAACCGGCTGAACACAGCTCACCATCACAAATACAATGTGCAGGAGCAAAGTAAGCTCCCCAGCCCTCCAAGGCCCCCAAACTCACTCAGACCACCTCCTGTGGCCAGCCCCTGCTGCACTTCTCTCTCAGCCTGCCCAGTTCAATCACTTATTATTCTAGGGGTGGAAGGGTCAGACCCACACATGACAACATGACACAGAGGGTTCCTACCTACTGTCCTCCTGTGGAAGCTTAGAGTGGAGGCTGACAGGATGAAGAAGGAAACTGAAATAGACCTAAGATGAATTTCAGATTGTTGTGTGCAATCAAGAAAAGAAAATGAGGAAATGGGAGGGAGATTTGTAGGGAAGGAAAAGAGAAAGGAGAAGATATCCAGGGTAGAGCCTCTCCAAGGAAGCGGTGTTTGAGCTGAAATGAAGTCTGATAGGAGTGAAGAAACCATTCTCAGATAGGAAGAAAGAGCTTTCAAGGCAGAGGGAACAGCAGAGGCAAAGGCCCTGAGGCAGAAGCAGACTTGGCCTTCAGAACCGTCTTAGTTACCACATGCTGCCGTAACAGAAATACCGCAAGGGAGTGCCTTTCAAGAACAGAAATTTATTTTCACACAGTATTAGAGGGTAAAAGTCCAAATCAGGGTCTTGGTTATGTTGATTCCTTCCTTGTCAGTAACTCTGGGCATTCCTTGGTTTGTAGATGATTTTCACATGGTGTCTGCCATCCCCTGTGTGTGTGTGTGTGTGTGTGTGTGTTTATTTATTTTGGACTTTACAGTTCAGAGGTGATTAGGCTTAGGAGCTCTGGTAGTTCAGTGCCTAAGGCATCTGGCGGCTAACCAGAAGGTTGATGGTCCAAACCCACCAGCCATTCTGTGGAAGGAAATGGGACAATTTACTTCCATAGATTTGTTGTTGTTGTTGTTATGTGCTGTTGAGTCGGACCTGACTCATTAGTGACCCCACCTTGGGTTTCTGAGGCAGTATCACTACGGAAGTAGATTGCCCAACTTTCCTTCCGAGGAGTGGCTGGTGGGTTTGAACCACCAACCAGCCTTCTGGTTAGCAGTCAAGTGCCTTAGGCACTACGCTACCAGAGCTCCCTCCATAGATTTACCACCTCAGAAACCTAATGGGAGTCACTATGAGTCAAAATCAACTCAAAGGCAGTGAGAGCTCCCTCTCTCTTTCTCTCTCTCCACTAGTATGACTGGTAGGATCATACCCACAGGTACAAGGACCAGGAATTCCACACATGTTTTGGGGAACAGAACCCATGAGGAGAGTAGTGCAGTGAATACCAGAGTGATGGGTGGGGAAAAGAGACAGGAGGATAGGGACCAGAGGGATCCTCAACTCCTGCCACTTTGCTACATAAGATGGTTCACTGTTATAAGGAGTCCAGGTTCACCATCAGGACTCGACATTAATGGACCTCTTCTCCCCACTCACATCCAAGTCCCAGGATATGGCTTTGGATTGGCCCTTTGTCCTCACAACCAGGGTAAATATTCCAAAGAGAAGGATCCTGCCTAACCATATGCTATTATATAGATTGAATCACGTCCCCTCAACAGATATGCCGTAGTCCTAGCCCCTGGTACATGTGCATGTGACCTTATTCGGAAATAAGATCTTTGCAGGTGTAATTAGTTAAGGTAACATGCAGGCACACTGGAGCACAAAAACTAAACTCACTGCCATCAAGTGGATTTTGACTCATAGCAACCCCCATTGGGTTTCCAAGGCTGTGATTCTTGGACTCATCTTTGTTGCGCAGAGTAAACAGCGGGTTCAAACCACTAACTTTTTGGTTAACAGCCAAGTGCCTTAACCACTACAACACTAGAGCTCCTTACACTGGAGTGAGTGGGTCCTAATCCAACGTGATTGGTGTCCTTATAAAAAGATGAAAAGAGACATAGAGATAGACAGACACAGAGGGAAGACAACCGTGTGAAGAGGGAGGTAGAGAATGGAGTTATGCTGCCACAAGTGAAGAAAACTTAGTAAGTAAGCACAAGTAAACCCGTGTTTACTTTGCTTACTGAGTACTCTACCCTTGTCAGGGGTTGCCAATTTGAAAAGAGGTTGTGATTCCATAAGAAAGTGCTGTAGTGTTGGGAGAGAGACAAATGCCAGCCATATCTAGAAGCAGAATCTTTGATGTGGTGAAAAATTGTGAAATTGTTCACTACAGATTCATAAGTAAGCACAAGTTAGCCAGCGCTTACCTTGCTTACTGGATAATATGACACTGCCTAAGGAGCTTTGAAAAAAGAAAACAAAACCACAGATGCCCCAGTGCTACCCACAGAGATTCAGAGTTAGCTGGTTTGGGATGTTACCTGGGCATCAAGACTTTCTCTAGTCCCCAGGTGATTCTAATACTCAGCCCAGCTTTGAGATCCCTGGTGTAGAACCCTCTCAGAGCTACCCCAGTCCAGAGGTAAAAATACAAGGTGTTTATCCACCAACTCTCCATCCATCTCTGGTGGAGGATGTTTCTAGCTTGGTCTGCAAGTGGTCCTAGCAAGCTACCTTGACCGGGAAAAAGCAAAAACGCAGATCTCTTGACCAGAAAAGAACCACCCAGATGTTTGTAGTATGCAGTCTTAGGTGTCCAAGAGTGACTCTGGGCAGATGAGTATTGACTGTACCTGCTACGTTCCTCCACTGTAAAATGGGGGTAGTAATTTTGTGCATTTTTGTGCAAATGTCTGTTAAGTGCTTAGCACACAACAGGCACTTAGTATGTGTTGCTATTGTGACCTTTGCTGCGGGTTATTGCTGCATCCCTTCAGCACCCAGCTGAGGGCTTCTGTGTCTAGTGGATGCCCACTCAGTGTCAGGGATTCTCTGAGTCTCTCCTCCAAAAAGCCATGCTGGAGATTGAATTCATGGGGCTGCCGAGACACATCACTCAATCCTGCAGTTCCTGAGACTCTGAAGCAGCGTCTTTCCCTAGATGAGCTGACTTTTTTTTTTTTTTAACCTTGGGGGCACAGTGGAATCATCCAAGGAGTTGGGGTGGAGGGGGGATCACCTGCCTGGGTCCCATCCCCAGAGATTCTGATTTAATTGGCCTGGGGTACAACCTGGCCTTCTGGATTTATGAAAGCACCCAAGAGATTTTTTTTTTTTTAATTTTTATTTTTTGTGCTGAAAATTTGCCATTTGAACCATATTAGGTGTACAACTTAGTGGCTTTCCTTGCACTCACAATGTTGTACAACCATCACCACCATCTATTTCCAAGACTTTTCATCACCCAAACAGAAACTCAGCACTCATTAAGTACTAACTCCCCTTCTTACCTCCTCCCAGGTCCTGGTAACCTCTCTTCTGCTTTCTGTCTCTATGGATTTGCCTAGTCTAGATATTTCACATAAGTGGAATCAGACACTATCTATCCTTTTGTAACTTCCCCAGGGGATTTTAATGTTGGAAGGAAGTGGGGGGTTGAGCAATGAAGTGGGGGATGAGTGGGGACAGGTTGGCTGCATAATTTCCCCTTCCTGTCCCTTCCTTAGAGTCCCTGCATAGTGAAATTGATTAACACACTCAGCTGCTAACTGAAGGGTTGGTGGTTCGGGTCACCCAGTGGCACCTCAGAAGAAAGACCTGGTAATCTACTTATGAAAAATCAACCATTGAAAACCTTACGGAGCACAGTTCTATTCTGACACACATGGGGTCACCATGGGTTGAAATTAACTCAATGCCAATTCTTTTTTTGTTCCTTATAGACACTACCCAGAAGTATACCCCAACCCTAGGGTCAGAGACTCTAATTTGTGGGAAAGAAAAAGATTTGGGGACTGGGCAGGCATGAGCCCTGCTGCTCCTCATTCAATAGCCATTTACAGCCACAATGGCACTGGCTTGCTCATTTCTGACATGTGTCCTCCCTCACATCCTGCTTATAGTCCCTTGTACCCCACAGGTGCTTGCTGAGTGTCTCCCACACAGAAAGCATCATGTGAGACTGCCACAGTCCTCATAGCTCCCTCCAGTAACGCCACCAACACTTACACATCTGAGGACTGTGAAGGGGGTCTGCATTTGCAGGGGTGTGTAAGAGGATGGTCACTTCCTCCCAGGGTGCAAGAGGTCAGTGCCTTGCAGAAGAGCTTACAAAAACCCTCTGAAATAGGAAAGGATTGTTAGTTTTTGTTGTTAAGTGCCATCAGGTCAGTGACCCTATGTACAACAGAACGAAATGCTAACTGGTCCTGTGACATCCTCACAATCTTGAATCCATCATTGCAACCATTGTGTCAACCTAGCCCTTTGAGGGTCTTCCTCTTTCTCGCTGACCCTCTACTTTGCCAAGTGTGATGTCTTTCTCCAGGAAATAGTCCCTCCTGATAACATGTCCAAAATATGAGACAAAGTCTCACCATCCTTGCTTCCAAGGAGCATTCTGATTGTACCTATTCCAAGACAGATTTGTTCATTCTTCGGACAGTCCATAGTATATTCAATATTCTTCGCCAATACCATAGTTCAAAAGCATCAATTCTTTTTTGGTCTTCCTTATTCATTAGCCAGTTTTCGCATGTATATGAGGTGACTGGAAATACCATGGTTTGTGTCAGGCACACCTTAGTCCTCAAAGTGACATCTTTGCTTTTTAACACTTTAAAGAGGTCTTTTGCAGCAGATTTGCCCAGTGTAAATGCTTCCATGGGCAGGGAGGGATTAATGCCCCTACTTTATAAATGAGGCATTTTAGTCATCAGGGGGAAGGCGGAGGATAAAGAGTTTCAGAGCCTTCATGGTGCTCCAGGCCAGGTCCTGGACACTCTCCACACGGCATTAATAACAGCAATAACAACTACTATGCTTTGTGTACCTACTGTGAGCCTGGAAACTTCTAAGTGCCTGTTTAATTCTCACAGCAGTCCTGTGAGGTATATATTATTATTATCCCCCTTTCACAAATGAGGAAACTGAGGCTTCGAGAGGTATAGTGACTTGCCTATCATCACACAGCTACACAGTGGTGGAGCCAGGATTGAAACCCAGGCAGCTGGGCTGCTGAGGCTCTTCCCTTAACTAACCATCATACTGATCCTCCCATCACCTCCTTTCATCCTACAATCCAATGGATGAGGTATTATTATCTTGCTCTTTATGTTCAAAGACAATGAAGATCAGAGAAGCCACAGTCACACAGTGGTGAAGAGCTGGGCTCTGATCCAGTCCTGGCCTGCCTAATTCTAGACTTCTCTTTGGTCCTTTGCCCCAGCTTGCTTCCCATACCCAGTACTCCTCTCATGGCCTGACCCTGCTTGGGCAGGTCCTGGTCCTCTTCAGCATTTGCACATACACACTAAAGACCAGGCCCCAAAAGCAGACACTGTCAGTTGTCTACTGAGCCTTGCGGAATCTTGGCCGTAGCTGTGGCCTCCTTTTCCACAGGGCCCTACAGGAACTCCCACGGTCATTGAGTTAGAGCTCAGGCAGTATAGAACTGGCATCTCCAGCCCCACAAGGATGGCTGCTATTGGTAGACCCCAAGGATGGCCTGATGTGCCTGCTGGGGTGTCTTGCCATGTTTCCATTTCCATCATATTTTTAACCACAGTTGTGGAGGCGCCAGAAGTATGTGTTTTGTGGGGTGCACACAGCCCGACCTGTGTCAAGTACCCACCAGTGCCTGGGAACACAGCAGGACTATCCTCCGTTACCTTCCTGACTCAGAGCCCTGTGGCTTTGAGAAAGCCCAGAAAGACTGCTGTGTACACTGAAGAAACACAGTCACCAACCTAAGGGCTTGTAATGAACCAAATTATGCTGAATTAATTGGAAGTCGTTAGCAGTGTCAGGAAGGGGGTTGGGGAGCAGCAGCATCCACCAGGCTTGGGAAAGGGAAAGGCGGGGGCAGGACAGCCCACAACACAGAATATTCAGCACAGCTTGTGCAAGAGAAGAATTTCTTACTGTCAGCTTTCACCGAAATAGCCAAGGCACCCACTCTCGCCTCGACAGCACCTCTATTCTGAAACTGTACTCCCAGTCTGCAGCCTTGAACATTGTGCCTCCAGATGCATATGTCTTTGTTCATAGGCGCCTTCGTAATACAGCCTTGATGGTTAAGACTGGGCCTGTACCAGCCCACACTTCCCCAATGAGCTTCACAGTCAAATTACAAGGAAATCAAGAGGTCCTATCTCTTGATCGTACATCCTGCTTCCTATCTTGATGAGACATACTAGGGAGGAGTCCCCAAGCTGGTAATCACATCTAGTTAAGTATTTACAGGAACCAGGAGACCGAGACTCAGAAGAGCATATGTCATCATCAGCTGGTGCTGAACGGGAGTGGAGAGTGCAGAGACAAGAGCAGCTACTAGAGGTACAGGAGGTCTTAGCCTGGCTCTGTGTGACTCTGGACAAGTTACTACCCTCTCTGAGGCCCAGTGTCTTCAGTTGAAGGATGATAGTGTTGAAATGAACAGTTAATCTCAATATGTGGGTCTCAGACACTGGTAGGAGGCAGGAGTCTTGCAGGCATTGCTAAGGTCTAGGAGTCCCTGGGTGGCTCAAACAGTTAAGTTTGTGACTACTCACCCAAAGGTTGGCAGTTCAAACTCACCCAGAGGTGCCTCAGAAGAAAGGCTTTGTGATCTACTTCTAAAATCAACCATTGAAAACCTTGCAGTGGTTACTCTCACCACTTCTTTTCAATATTGTGTTAGAAGTCCTAGCCAGAGCAATAAGACAAGAAAAAGAAACAAAAGCTATCCAGATTGGGGAGATGGGAAAGATGTGAAATTATCTCTATTTACAGATAATCAGATTTTATATATAGAAAATCCCAAAGTGTCCACAGGAAAACTTTTAATTCAGCTAATAGAAGAATTCAGCAAAATTTCAAGGTACAAGATCAATAAACAAAAATCAGTTAGGTTTCTAAACACTAGCAATGAGAAATTTGAAAGGGAAATAAGGGAAACAATTGCCTTTACAATAGCATCAAAGAGGATAAAATACCTAGAAATATATCTAACTGGAAGTGTGAAGGATTTATACAATGAAAACTACTAAACACGGTGAGAGATTAAAGAAAACTTAACTAAATGAAAGACATTCTATGTTCACAGTTTGAAAGAATTAATATTGTTAAGATATCAATACCACCCAATCAAAATTCTAATAGCCTTCTTTACAGAAATAGAAAAACCAATCTTCAACTTTATATTGAATGGCAAGAGGCCCAAAATAGCTAAAAACAATATCATAAAAGAAGAACAAAGTAGGAGGGCTCATACTTCTTGGTTTTAAAGCATAATACAAACCCACAGTAATCAAAACAGCCTGGTACTGTATAACGATAGACACATAGACCAATGGAATAGAATTGAGAGTCCAGAAATAAACCCACACATCTATGGTCAAAGTCTATTCAATCAAGTGCTAAGTCTATTTAATCAAAGAAGAAAAGTCTCTTCAATAAAAGGTGCTGGGAAAATTGGATTTCCACATGCAGAAAAATTAAACAGGATTCATGCTCCACATCATACACAAAAATAAATTAGAAAATAAGGACCTAAATGTGCAAACTAAAAGCATAAAATTCTTAGAAGAATAAGCAGGGATAAAACTATTAGGCCTAACTTTCAACAATGGATTATCTAATATAAATATCTAATATAATAACAAAAGAAAATAAGTAAATGGGACCTCATGAAAATGAAAAACTTCTGTTCCTCAAAACTTTACCAGAAAAGTGAAAAGACAAGCAACCAACTTGGAAAATATCTTTGGGAACCATATATCTAACAAGACTCTAAAAACTGAAATATATATAAAATTTTGACAATTGTAATAACAAAAAGACAAGAAATCCAATCTTAACATAGACAAAGGACTTGAATAGATATTTCAAGTCATCCGGAGAGACTTTCAGATGGTTACCAAACACATGGAAAGACAGCATCATTAGCCATCAGAGAGATGCAAATCAAAACTACAATGAGATGCCATTTTACTTCCGTTAGTTTGGCTAAGATTTAAAAAAAAAAAAAAAAACTAAACAGAAAATAGCAAATGTTGGTGAGAATGTGGGGAAATTGGAAATCTTATTCATTGTGGATGGGAATGCAAAATGGTATAGCTGTTGTGGAAAACAGTGTGGTGGTTCCTCAAAAAACTAAAGATAGAACTATTGCAAGGTATATATTCTACAGAAAGAAGAATTGTGACACAAATAGACATATGCATACTAATGTTTATTGTAGCACTATTCACAATAGCCAAAAGGCAGAAACAACCTAAACGTTCATCAACAGATGAATGGATAAACAAAATGTGGTACACAGACACAATGGAATATTACTCAGCCAGTAGGAAAAATGAAGTCTTAGTACATGCTATAGTATGGATGGAGCTTGAAGATATTAATAAGCCAATCACAAAAAGACAAATATTGTATAACCTCATTTATATAAAAAGATAAGAAAAGGCAAAAGTACAGAGATCAAAGTTTATTAGTGGTTACCAGGGCAGGGGTGTGTGTGGGAGGTGGTTATAGTGATGAAAAAAAATCACATTGCTTAAGGGTAAGTTTGCACAGCTAATTATTCTAATTGCTGTCAATAAGTTGGACAACTATAAAAAAGTTAAATAGGCAACAGTTGTATAAAAGACATATTTATAAAAATGACTGAAGTAAAGAGTGGCTGCTGAGGCCGCTTATGTACAACCAAATACCTCATGGGATTTGGTTCCTCAGTTTGGAGGTTAGGGTCATGATTTCATGAGACATCCCATTTAATTGGCCTCACAACTTGCGTAGTGCTTCTGTTCCACCTCCTAGTTCATTGCATAGTGCTTGGGGTCTTAGAAGCTTGCAAGTGGCCATCCAAGGTACAAAATTGGTCTCTATTCACTGAGAACAAAAGAGAGAAAGGGAGAGCCAGGAGGAGGAAGAGGTGAAGGACATGAAATGTGTGGCTGATTGCCTCCACGAACAACTGCCTCCTGGAAGAACCGGATGGTGCCCAGCTACCATCACCAAACATTTCAATCAAAGATTCCGTAGAAGAATCTGGATCAAAGGGGAGAAAATGCAGAAGAGAATTTCAGATTCTCATGGACTCCAGACTTTCTGGAACCGTGGAGGGTGGAAGAACCCCTCAAACTATTGCCCTGAGATAATCTTTCGACCTTAAGCCAAAAATATCCCCTGCAGTCATCTTAAAACCAAACAACATTTTAGCTTAACTTAAAAAAAAAAAAAAAAAGTCTGTCTTGAGCTCTTTTAAGAACTAAGATTAGATGGAAACCTTAGGGGGCAATGAGTTTATTTTAACAAGAGAGGAACAACACAGAAAAGAGTGAGAATGGTGGCACAACTCAAAGAATGTAATCGACGTCAGTGAATTGTACATGTAGAAACTGCTGAGTTGGTATAGGTTTTGCTGTGCATATTCTCAACAACAACAACAACAAAATAAAATATGGAGGAAAACAAAAGAACTGAGAGAGGAATAAAAGAAAAGAAAATCCTATGGACCACAGTTCTCTGACACGACTCGGGGTCACTGTGAGTCAGAATTAACTCAGCACCAACTGGTGGTTGGGAATCTATACATGCACTTTACACCGTCTGTGGGTGGGGAGAAAAATAGCTTTCACACTCACATGTCCTATTATTTTTTAAAATGAACATAGATTCGATAGTTCTTAACAAAATTAAAATTCACTTGAAGTAGACACTGAATTCATACAAATTTTGGGCATTGTTTCCTTAAACAAAAGATGCTAAAATACAATTACTCTTTCCCTGTAAAGTCTGTGGAATAATTTCATGTTGAGGAGGAGTCCTACATCCTGGAGAGGTGAGGAGCCCTTGACCTAGATGGGCAAACCCCCTTCCTTTGCTGACATTTCATGATTCTATGTTTTGTAATATCAGGAAGGAAAAAAAAATTAACCTGTTATTTTTTTTTTTTTCCTGGAATGAAGGTGAATTTGCCTTTAAATTTGTATTCTTTTCATACAAAATGGGAATGTGGAGGTGGGTTCTATAAAAAGAGCTGGCAGAGAAGTCAGAGTGCGGTTTCCTCTGAGGGGCTGGAAAGGGCATGAGGGAACCTTGTGGGGACCTAGAAATGTTCTCCATCTTGATCTGGCTGTGTATGTGCCTAAAAATCCATCCAGATGATCGCCTAAGATTTATGCACTTTACTGTATGTATATTATACTCTCAATCAAACATTTCAAAACTTTATTTATTGTTATTTTTAATAGACTCTTTCAGAGAAGTTTAAGGTTTACAGAAAAAATATGCAGAAAGTACAGAGTTCCCATATGCCCCTTCCCCCTGCACACTGTTTCTCCTCTTATTAATATCCTGCATTGCTGTGATGCATTGTTATAACTAATGAACCAATATTCACACATGATTATTAACTAAAGTCCAGGGTTTACATTAGGGTTTTCAGTTTGTGTTGCATAGTTCCATTGGTTTTGACAAAGGCATGATGTCATGTGTCCACCATTACAGTATCATACAGAATAGTTTCATTGCCCTGAAATTACCTGTGCTCCATGGGACCAGGTGGTGTTTGATTCCATTGGGCATGGGCTTCCCATGAGTAGGGATGGATGGCAGCTAACAACAAAAAATAGATGTGGTATTTCATTGTTGTTTTGGTTTGTAATTCCCTAATGACATAGGGTGATGAGTATTTTTCATATGCTTATCTTCCATCTGTATATCTTATTTGGTGATGTTTCTGTTCAGATCTTTCGCCCACTTTGTAACTGGGTTGATTGTCTTCTTATTGTTGTGTTTTAAGATTTCTTTGTATTTTCGGTGTAAGCTCTGTATCCAATATGAATTTTGTAAGTATTTTTTCCAAGCATGTGGCTTGTCTTTTCATTCTCTTAACAATGTCTTTTTCCAAATAACGCTTTAAAAAAAAAAAAAAACATAGTGAGTTGAGCCATCAGTTCAAATGGGTGTAAAAAACAGCACAGGCAGAAAAGGGAGACATCTTTTCCCTGTCGGGTCATTACATAAGCCTGTGCCTTAGTTTTACAAGCAGAGCCCATTGCCATTGTCACTGAGTTGATTTCAACTCATAGTGATGCTATAGGACAGAGTAGAACTGTCCCATAGGATTTTCAAGGCTGTAACCTTTATAGAAGGAGCCCAGGAGGTACCGTGGTTAAGTGCTGGGGTGCTAACCAAAAGTTGATGATTTTAATACACCAGTGGCTCTATGGTAGAAAGATGTAGCAGCTTGCTTTTGTAAAGATTATAGCCTTGGAAACCCTATGAAGCAGTTCTACTCTGTCCTAATGGGTTTGTCTTTGGTTTAATCAGAAGTAGACTGTTGCATCTTCCTCCCCCAAAGCAGCTAATGGGTTCAAACTATGGACTTTTCAGTTAGCAGCCCATGCTTAACCACTGTACCACCAGGGATCCTTAGAAGCAGAGTAAGCTCTCTCATATCTTGAAATAATGCCAGGTAAAGGACCATTTGCTCATTAATTAGAGAAACACTTTTATAGCACCTTCTATGAGCCAGGCCTCATGCAAGGCCCTGGGGATACAAAGGAGGTCCCTGACCTCATGGAGCTATGTCAACCATCACTACCTCATATGTGTACCTACAATACACATAGTCAAGTTCTTTTAACCTTGTCTAAATAGCTCCTGCTGCAGACAAAGCTCATTTCCTCTTGCTACTTTTTCAGCAGACATCATCTTAAAGATTCTCTGAGGGCACATTGTGAAGCTATAGGCAGATGATCATTAGTAGTGGGTAATCCTCTTTATCAGGCAAAACAATCTCTGTTCCTTTATAAACTTGCCCATTTTTCAAATTGTTGAATCAGAGCACTTTGGTTTAACAATGACAAGGTGGTATTGCAAATTATCTGTTTATGTGTCTCTGACTTTGAACTTCTTGAGAACATGGACTTGCTATATTCATCTTTGGGTTGATTGTCATTATTGAGCACCAAATATATGCATATCATGGTGCCTGGTGCATAGTAGGTGCTCATAAATTCCTTGCTAATTGGATGGGTAGATGAGTTAATAAAAGAATAGATGAATGGAACAGCATTAAGTCCAGAGCAGTTAAGTGACAGTCCAAGGGTCACACAGCAAACAACAAGCCAGAGTGGAAGTGGCACTTGTCTCCAGACTTCAGTCCACCCCACTTCCCTTAGCAGGCAACAGTCACACCATAAAACTTGTCATCTATCTATTTAAAGGAGTGGATTTGGCAGTGTAGTGCTTAAGGCATTTGACTGCTAACCAGAAGGCTGGCAGTTCAAATCCACCAGACACTCCTCAGAAGGAAGACTGGGCAATCTACCACCATAGAGATACTGTCTCGGAAACCCAAGGATGGGTCGCTATGAGTCGAATTGATTTGACAGCAGTGAATTTGGTTTTTTTGTTTTCAGGTAGCAAAAAATATGGGCCTTCAAACTTTTATTATCTTTCTATTATTCCTGGTGACACATACAAATATCACTCAAAACATTAGCAATTACTTTGAAGGTGCATATTCTAAAGGCTTGGGAATGGAGTGTTTTCTAATTTGATAAATTGAGTATTTTCTGCCAGGCAGGCCCAGGGGCATCATCAGGACTGGGGCTGATTCAAAAGCAAAATTGATCTTTCAAGTCTCAGTTTCATTTCCATCAGCACCCTATAAGACATCTCATCCCTGAGCCAGGTCTCGTCCATGTATAATTTATACATATGATTTCAATAGATTAATCTCTGCTTCATTGGTGGGGGGAGAGCAGAGAGTGTTCCCTCTCTTGTTTTCTGTGGGGAGAATGATTGTGTATATTTCTAAAGATTTCATTCCTTTTCTTCCTGAAGGATTAATTTTTTAAAGACTAATCCAAATTCACTCTCATATTCATTTAGTTCTTAGGAATGGGTAGAATTTATTTCGTGTTTAGGATGGGCATGTTGGATGATTTCTGCTTATGCAAGAGGTGGACTTGCCCCCAGCATACCAGAGAGGTGACCATTTTACCACATCCTGATGCTTAGGGATGGCCACTCACTTTGGAAAAGAACAAGGATGCAGGGAGAGGGCTGAAGCTACCATTACCTGGCTCCCTAACTTCTGACCCAAGTGTAGTTCCCCATCATCTGAGTTCCCAAGGCCATTTTCAAGTAAGTTAAGTTGATGTTCAGGAGCTTTGGTAACAATGTAGTGCCTAAAGCATTTGACTGCTAATCAGAAGGCTGGCGGTTCAAATCCACCAGCCACTCCTCGGAAGGAAGGTTGGGCAATCTACTTCCATAGTGATATCACCTCGGAAACCCAAGGAGGGGTAGCTATGAGTCGGGTCCGACTTGACGGCACACAACAACAACAAGTGGATGTTCTAGAAAAATACCAGAAAATCGCAAAGATTAGATGTTCTTTTCTAAATCTAACGAATCCCCATGATGCCAGGCTACACTGCCTGCTCCCTTTCTCTGTTTCCTTTTCCCATTGCCCTCTGGGAGAATCAAATCCAATTCTGGAATCCCAAAGTTCAAGAACTAGCCTGGCCATCACTGAATGCCCTTCCCCCATCTTATACCTCAAGTGTCTTCTCAAGGAACCTGTGCTTCTCTGTGCACTAGTAACCCTACCCCTGGAATCAAGGCTCAAGACTTTCTTAAGGAAGTTCTCTCTGGTTGGATAGTGAAGCAGATTGGATTTTCCAAAATGACTACAGTAAGATCTCCCATCCTACATGTTTTTCTTACAATGTGACATTGACAATTCTCCCATCAAGAGATACAGTCTATATTTTCTCTACTTGAATCAAGGTGGACTTGTGATTATGACAGAACTAACATTATTGCTTCCTCCTTGTTCTCTTGGAATTCTCATGCTTGGACCCAGCAGCCATGCTATGAGGAAGCCCAGATCACAACACAAGGACCAGCCAAGTGATGAACATGTTCCTAGTCGAGCCCAGTTAAATAACAGAACCATGAGTGATAATAATAAAACGATTGTTGTTGCTTTAAGCTGCTAGTTTTGGGGCTGCTTCATTTTGCTGCAACAGGATCTGGGACAGGTGGAGCTAGCAGATAAGGTGGAGACAAAAGTTAGTCGCCTGAAACTTTCCCACCCCACCCCAACAAATGTTTAAATGACACCCATATTTATGCAAATTAACATGCAGATGAATGCTTTGGCCTGCAAGACAATTGGACTTCAGATATTCAGTTCTGGCCTGAATTCATTCCAGAGCCTATCACTTACCACAACCCTGCCTCCTAGAGTTTAGGCAAAGGCCAAGAGGAGCATATCCTTCTTGCGCACATATCTGCCCCAGTCCATCACTGAATTCTATTTCTGCTAAGTCCCATGAGAGCACAATACTCCAGCATCCCAGCTCTGGAACTACGCTGTCTGTGTTCATTCAAATCCTGGTTCTTCTACCTCTTATTTACGTACCAAAAAACCAAACTCACTACCGTCAGTCAGATCTAACTCATAGCAACCCCTCTTTGGGTTTCTGAGGGAGTACCAGGACAGAAGTAGATCGCCCAACCTTCCTTCCAAGGAGTGGCTGGTGGGTTTGAACTGCTAGCCTTCTGGTTAGCAGTCAAATGCCTTAGGCGCTATGCCATCAGAGCTCCCTCTAGTACATTACCCAATCTCTCATTGGCTCAGTTTCCACATTTGCAAAATGGGGCCAATGAGAGAAGCTATCACATAGGGATGTTGTGAGGACTCAATGAGTTAGTACATAGAAAATCTCATAACTTGCCTGATACATAGTAAGTTGGCTATTGATGCTGTTTCTGTTTCGATCTAAACACTGCCTGAGACCACCTCCTCCACATCTGCAAAGAACCCCTTCCAGGCTGCAGCAGGCCCTCCTGGCAAGCACATTCACTACCCTCCCAGCCTACTCTCCTCACCCACCCTCCCTGAGAGAACCAGGTAGGATTGTCCTGGAAGCCCCTCAAAGTCAAGGAGGATGCTCTTTGGGAACTGGCTAGATGTGGCCTTAATAAAGCACGAACTAGCAGTCTCTCTTATTTCCCTCCATGAAGCACAAACCGCTTCACACATTTAGGCCTCACCTTGAAACTTCAGATCATTTCCTCCACTTGCCCATGCCCGGCCTGGAGGCAGCCTCATACAAGGACAGTGAAGAGAAGCAGCTGTTTGTCATCTTGCCACCTCCCCTCCATCAGGGTATGAATCACTTCATGAGACGGGACTCTGCAGCCAGAGGGGGAATTTGTGACCTCATTGCCTGGTTCACTAGGTTTCAGGCATCCCAAAATGCCAATGACCTTTCCTTTCCCTCTGATGTGTTGATGTCAGACTTCCATTGGCAGGGATCCCATCCCCAGCCTCTGGGCCAGTTACAGAACTACCCTGGCATATCAAGTGATTCTAGATTTCAAATGTCACAGGATAAAATTTACTGCATGTGTTGGTGGTTTTCTTCCTCAGCTCGCTGTCCGTTGATAGGAAAGAAAATTCAAGCTGCAGAAGCAGAAAACTGGTGGTATATCACTGCCTCTCTCTTTTCTTCAACTTACCCACCCTGGTAAGTTGGGTACCTTACCAAGCGTGGATGCCACACATCCCCTCTTGCTCTGTCCATTTCCCTCTGTCCTCTTCTCTCAACTGACAGAACTTTGCTCTTGTGTCAAAACTTAAAAAAAAAAAAAAAAAAGGCATGCATTCTATTCCTATACCTACGCATTCTAAAAGCAGGGCCATCAAGTCAGGTAGCACATGGCCTGGCCCCATGGAGCAGAACTCACTCTTGCTGGTGGGGCCCCCTAGCCATCTCTCTGACCCTTGGACTCTTGAGCCAGCTGCCAACCCAGCCCAGAGCTGATCTCCCTTACTTGCCCCTTGCCTTCAGGTGCTTCTTGCCTCGTGGGCTCCTGGTGCCAGCCCTGTCAATACCATCCAGGCAGACTGGATGGATGCTGCTGCCAGAGAAGGTGTGCTTGAGAGAGAAGGGGACCCAATTCTTAAGGCAGCACTTGAGCAAGGCCTTGTACTGGGGGAATCAGCCTCTGTTTGAGCAGAGGCGTCCAACAGCTTGCAAGGCGAAGAAACAAACAGCTCCCTAGCACAAAACGCCTTCACAAATGTGCAGTGTGTGAAAGAACCCACCTGTCTCTCTACCACCTCACCCACCCAGGTAGCACCCGAAGCAGCAGCCGCAGCAGCAGCCGCCACCACCTCCGCCTCCAACAGCCAAAGTCATCTGAATGCACAGCCTTTGCCTGTGAGCTTCTAAGGACAGGGTCAGCATAATTGGCATGTTTTGCCCAGCGCAAAGCCCAGAACAGGAGATCAAGAAATATAAAAGGACTGCAATGGGCCCAGAACAGAGCCAGGTGGGGTGGGTGGAGGGTAAGATCAACATTATCTTCTGCTTCCACGTGAAATTTGCATTCTCAAACCAGGCATCCTCTTTTTAATGGACCTGGGTAAATTTTATCTATGACAAAGGACCCTGTGTACATAAACCAGAGCCCTGGGGGTACCATGTTTAAAGCACTTGGCTGCTAACCAAAAAGCCAGCAGTTAGAACCCATGAGTTCGAACTCACTTTAGAAAGATGTAGCAGTCTGCTTCTGTAACGATTTATAGCCTCAGAAACCCTATGGGGCAGTTCTACTCTGTCCTATAGTGTAACCACGAGTCAGAATCAACTCAACAGCAATGGGTTTGGTGTTCTTGTACCAGGCAAAGGATCCCTGGTGGCACAGTGGTTAAATGCTTGGCTGATAACCACAAAATTGGCAGATCGAACCCATCAGCCGCTCTGTGAGAAAAGACCCATCAGTCAGCTCCCATAAAGATTTCAGCCAATGAAATCCTATGGGAGTAGTTTTACTCTGTCCTGTGTGGTTGCTGAGAGTCGGAGTCAACTCAATGGTACATAGCAACAATATGTACCAGGCAAGGAGCCCTGGTGGTGCAATGGTTAAGTGCTCTGCTACTAACCAGAAGATTGACGGTTCACTCTCATCCAGCTGCTCTGCAGGAGAAAGACCTGGAGGTCTGTTCCCATAAAGATTACAGCCTGGAAAACTCTTCGAGGAGGTTCTACTCTGTCACACAGGGTCGCTATGAGTCAAAGTTGACTTCACTGCACTTAACAATATGTGCTGTCAGCAACTTTATTTATTCTAATTTCATTTAATTATCTGTATCATAAGGTTAAGGAGCTCTGGTGGCGCAGAGCCTTAGGCATTTGACTCCTAACCAGAAGGTTAGCAGTTCAAACCCACCAGCCACTCCATAGAAGGAAGATGGGGCAATCTACTTCTGTAAAGATTTGCTGCCTCGGAAATCCAACAGGGATTGCTATGAGTCAGAATGGACTCAATGGCAGTGAGTTTTTGTTTTTTTCTTTTTTAAATCATAAGATTGTTATAGGACATAAAATAGATGACAAAAATTAGGGTCCAAGGAAGAGTACCTGGTATGCAATAGTTATGCATATTTAAATACATTTTATTTGTATGAGCAATTCGTTTACTATAATATTAAATGCCTGTTGTTATTGTGTGCCTTGGAGTCAGTTAAGACTCACAATGACCCTACAGGACAGAGTGCAACTGCCCCATAGGATATCCTTGGCTATAATCTTTATTCAAGCAAATCATCAGGTCTTTTCTTCCAAAGAGCTTCTGACCTTTCAGTTAGTAGCTGAGTGCTTAATCATTGTGCCGCCCATGCTTATTTTTAAAATTGGCTGAAAATGAAAATGAATGAATGTGTTCATTATTTCTGCATTTACTTATTTATACTCTACCTAATTTCAGAAAGGATTTATTATAACATGCAGGATATACACTCCCCAGTATCATGCAATATAAACAGAAAATTGAAATTTGGACTGAGGGGAAATGTAAATTAGAATAGAATAACAAGATAGATGGAAAAATAAAATGCAGTCACGGAGATCATGCAGTTAGTCTGTGAATTTGGCTCTCAGCTTCCTGGCAACCAAAGAGAAAAGGGAAATCCTGTCAGTTGCACTCTCATAGTTCAAATGTATAAGGGAAAAATATCATTCCTCAGGGGAAATAATTTAGTGCACTGGCTTTGGAGATAAAGGAATTTTGGTTGTGGGGCAAATATCTGAGGTACTTTTGGTAATAAGACAAGGTGCCACTTTCGGGCTCTGGTAAGAACCCAGTGCCCTGAGTCCCAATGCTTCCCATGACCTAGGAAAGGACTTTGCTCTTAGAGAGTCCATTTTCATGACATGGACAGAAGGGAAGTAGGGGCTTTGTCTCCAGGAAGAGACAGACCCTGACAGTGACAATCTGAGTTCTCTCCCTGAGGAGAGGCCCAGGAGATGCTCTTGATGAGGCGGAGGGAGAGAAAGCCAAGGGGTACTTAACAAACATCTCCTCCAGGCAGGCCCCTCCTCTCAGCTCCAAGGCTCCAGCCTTGCAGCCAGGAAAGAGTTAAAAAGTGGTGACCCAAATCTGCAGGCCCATTTTCAGCCTGCTGAAAATTACTTTTTAATCCTGGCTTTTGAAGCTTGCCTGGGGAGCCATCTGCCGCTCCCTCCCCCACCTCGGGCACACGGGATTACTCCCACCTGCCCCGCCTAACTCGCCTAACCTAACTCGCTTTTATGGGGCCGAGTTCTGCTCCTGCCCATCCAGATAATAACACTTGGGAGGATGACAGATTCATTTGTAGGGTGGGAAGAGAGCATAGATTTTAAAACAACGACAAAAAAGTCAAGTCTTCCAGCCCAGATTAAATAGAAAACCATTTGAAAGTCAGGATCCATAAGAGGTGTGGACTAGAATAACTAGACCTTGGGGCCTTGGTGACCCAGTGCCATCTGTTGCAGGAATCTGGGGCTGGGTAGTGTTTGTTTGTTTTTTCCTGGGCCCCAATACTTGAGAGCCAGAGGGTTTCAAAAGTGGGGTAATGCACTCATGTTTCTAAATTGGCTCCACCCACTGAGCAGAAATCCTTGAACTCCCACTGAAACAAGACTCCAAGGTTGTGTCCTGACTTCACAGTCCTTCAGTACTTCTGTGGACCAGCTTATGTAGGCCACCTACTGTTTGCCTCATGAGTCACCAAAGAGGACCGAGTGTGATATGTGCTATGCGGTGGCTTTGGAAAGGGGCCTTGGGGAATATCAGAGAGAAAGCACCAGCCCTAAACCCAGGTTGAGTAGGGAGGGGGAAGTTGAGCTGAGTCTTAAAGAATAGGAGTTCACCAGATGAACAAGGTGGGACAAGACAGTGGATACGGACAAAGGCCTGAGAACAGATGGTGCTTCTGCGAAAGGAATAGGGAAACAGGTTCCTCCTACCCATATCACTGGTGGGAGTATTACTTGGTTGGGTACAACCTCCAAGAAGAGCAAGCCAGCAGTAATTTTTGAAATTACGAATGCACTGTCCTTCCACCCAACAATTCCACTTCCAAGAATTTATCTTGCAGATACACTCCATACGTGCAAAGTGACGTACTTACAAGGTTATGCAATGCTGCACTGTTTGTCATAGCAAAAGATTGGGAATGACCTAAATGATCACCAATAGGAGAGCAGTTAAATGATTATAGTACATCCACCCAAAGAATACTCTGCAACTGAAAAAAGAATGAAGTTCTTTATGTTCTGATATGAAATGTTCTCAAAGAAGATTGTTCAGTGATAAAAAAGCAAGGGGATCAACTAAAAGCAATGTGCGGACCTTGACTGAATTCTGATTTGAACAAAGCAGCGACTGTCCTTAAAACTATTATGAGACAACCAGGGAAATCTGAACAATGACTGGATAGTTCATGATGTTAAAGAATTATTGTTAATGTTTTACATGGGATGAATATACTGTGTTTTTTTGAAAGTTGTTTTCTTTTAGTGATCTATGCTGAAGTATTTATAGATGAAGTTCTGCGATGTCTGACATTGACTTTAAAATAATCAGGAGAAGAGGGACATGGAGTAGGGGGTGGAGATAAAACAAGATTGGCCATGTGAGAGGGTAATTGTTGACAGGAGCTGATAGTTATGTAGAGGTTCATACTATTTCCTCTACTTTTGTATATTTTTTTAAAACTTTCAAAAAGCAAGGCACAGAACAGTGCATTTAGTATACTATCATTTACATTTTTTAAAAATATCCTTGTTTATTTTCTTCTGTATGTATGACAATGGAGGAAAGCACATACAGCTGGTAAAATCATTTGTCCAAGAAGGTGGACTTCTTGCCGGCTGGAGGAGAGAGGAGGGAAGATTTTCACTGTTTTCTTTTTCTGTATCTTTTGAATTTTGAGGCAATTGAATGTATGCTTATTTTTAAAAACACAAGTTAAAAAATTTTGTGTTGCAATTTGGAGTCACAGGGAAGACAGATGTCTAGCTTGGGTAAGTTATTTAGCTTCTACTTCTATGAGTCTGTTTTCCTATTCACAGAATGAAGACAATAACATTAGTATCTGCCTCACGGGAGTGTTGTGAGCATTAAGTGAAATAATGTATTAAATGCCCTGCGCAGAGGGAGCCTGTAGTGAACAATAGCTGACATCATTGGCAGGGCCAAGATTCAACCCATGATCAGTTGATTCCACAGTCCATGTTCTTTCCACTCCAAAGGCTAATCACCAAATCAAATTGGAGATGGACTGGCCACAGAGGAGACTGTCAGGTTAAAGAAAGGAGTAGGCCGGTGGAGTCTGTCTGAAGTTTAGGAGCTGTGTCCTTGTGGGTTCTCATTTTCCATGTTCAGATCTGCCAAGAGCACGTAATGCTCCTCATCATCTCACAGACATTTTCATGGTCTGGTCTCCCTCTGAAACCAAACCAGACTCACTGCCGTCAAGTCAGTTCTGATTCATAGCAACCTTTTCTTGGGTTTCTGAGGTGATATCTCTACAGAAGTAGATTGCCCAGTCTTCCTTCCGAGGCATGGCTGGTGGGTTTGAACCGTCTGCCTTCTGGTTTGCAGTCATGTGCCTTGGGCACTACACCACCAGAGCTCCTGAGCTCCTGGTCTACCAGACCAAACCCACTGCTGTGGAGTCGGATTCAACTCATAGAGATCCCTCCTTGGGTTTCCAAGGTGATATCACTACGGAAGTAGATTGCCCAACTTTCCTTCCGAGGATGGCTGGTGGTTTTGAACCTCCAGCCTTCTGGTTAGCAGTCAAATGCCTTAGGCACTACGCCACCAGAGCACCTGGTCTAGGGGAGGTCAAATGAACCAATAGTGTGATCTTATCTGTATGACCAGGTCCAAGTCTTTCCTTCTGAACCACTCACATGTATCTGGGTCCAAAGTAGAGAATCCTTGACCTGAGAGTCAGGAGTTTTGAGATCCTGGGGTGGGAACAGAGGGGTTTTAAATGCTATTGACAAAGTATATGATCTAAACCATTGTTTCAGTTTCCTAGTGCTGTGACAGAAATGTCACAAGTGGGTGGCTTTAAAGAACAGAAATTTATTTTCTCACAATTCAGGGTGCTAGAAGTCCAAATTCAGAGGACCAGCTCGAGGGGAAGGTTCTCTCTCTGTCAGCCCTGGGGGACGATTCTTGTCTCTTACAGCTACTGTAGTTCCAGCCTTGCTCAGTTCCTTGGAGATTTTCACCCACCCAGAAGCACCCTGAAAAAAGGTGGCAGCAATCTTTGCTCATTGTGGTTGTTGTTGTTGTTACGTGCCATGGAATCGACCCGACTCATAGCGACCCCTCCTTGGATTTCCGAGGCGGTATCACTACGGAAGTAGATTGCCCACCTTCCTTCCTTTGCCCATTAGTGCTTCTTTATCTCTGTATCTCTGGAGCTCAGGTGGTATGGTTGTTAAAGCATTCAGTTGTTAACCAAAAGGTTGGCGGCTTGAGCCTACCAGTAGCCCTATGGGAGAAAGATGAAGCAATCTGCTTCTGTAAAGGTTTACAGCCTGGGAAACCTTATGAGGCAGTTCTACCCTGTCCTATAGGGTCACCATGAGTCAGAGTCTATTAGATGGTAGTGGGTTTGGTTTGGCTTTTTGTTATCTCTGTGTCTCTGCTGCTCTGTATAACTCAGAAGTGCTTTGGTTTAGGACACACACTACACTGATAGGGCAAACATAGCAAAAACCCTATTTCCAATAGGATTATGTCCATAGGTATAAACAAAACAAAACCAGTTGCACTCCAGTCAATTCTGACTCATAGCCACCCCATGTGTTTCAGAGTAGCACTGTGCTCCATAGAGTTTTCAAGCCTGTGAGCTTTCAGAAGCAGATCACCAGACCTGTCTTCTGAGTCACCTCCAAGTGGGTTCGAACCACCAACTTTTCAGTTAGTAGTCAGTGCTTAACTGATTGTGACACCCAGGGACTCCATTCACAGGTACAAGGGTTAGAATTTCTACATACATTTTTTGGGAACACAATTCAATATCTAACAGTTATATACTTTAATCTGTTGTGCCTCAGTTTCCTCATCTGTAAAATGGGGAAAATAATGCCCACTCTAGCTACCCCTTGAGCCCTGGTAACACAGTAGTTAAGCATTCAACTGTTAACTAAAAAGTGAGTGGTTCAAATCCCTCAGCTGCTCTGCAAGAGAATGATGTGGCAGTCTGCTTCCGTAAATATTATAGTCTTGGAAACCCTATAGGGCAATTCTACTCTGTCCTATAGGGACACAATGAGTTGGAATCAACTCAACTGCGACAGGTTTTTGATCCTGCTACCTCTCAGGGCTGATGTGAATAGTAAACGAAAAGAAATATATGAAATTTCATCTTCTAACTCAGACTCTAGAATCTTAGGATGTTATCCAATATGCTTCACTAAAGTGTATTCCTTAGCCCTACAGGTATATGTTTCCTGTACAAGTTTAAAAATGTGATCAAAGGATGTTGCAAAAAAACACTGAAGAATAATGTAGACTCCATGAAACACCACATAACATGAATGAACTTGGAGGATATGATCCTGAGTGAAATAATTAAATCACAGAAGGACAAAGATTGTATTAGTCCACTATTGTAAAAAGTCAAGGAAAGGTTTGTATGTGGAAGGAAATTTTCTTTGTTAGTTATCAGGGATGGGAGCAGAGGGGAAAAAAAAATAAGGATGTTGCAGAAGCTGACCCTGCATTAGCAAGCCAGAGCTGTCACCTTGAAGTTCCCTGCACAGTCCTCCTCTCCTCTACCCAAGAGATTACAGCACACGCAGGTGGGTAGGGAGTATCCTATGCCCCATAAATACATGTAGACAATATCCATATATTTCAAACGTTTGTCCTTGAGTGAGACCTGCAGCTGTCTTAAAGTGGCTAAATGAAGAAGGGGAAAATCAGAAAAATGCAAATGAGAATCTTATTTTAGGCAAATCAATCTCAGCAATGCTCATATCTGATCAAGCTTAACTTTTGAACGATCATTAAAATAATGGATTCATGCTAAAGTTTACTTTTACTCTGTGCTCACTTCTCAAGACCCTCTGAACTATATCTGGCCTCTGTCAGATACCCCTGGAAGAAGGGGACTCTTCACAAGTCAGTTTGGGGACAGTATCTGCAGTATTGGTGGTGGAAGTGACCCTGGCAATCACAGGTTGCAGCTTACTGCAGTCACCAGCACCAAATCACCCCCACTGCTATCACACAACATGAGCCGCTGAAGCCACCTCAGACTACAGGAGCTTTCCTTAGGAGGCCCCAGGAAGGAATGTGGAGGACCTTTCTTTACAGGAAGATCTTTGAGGGACAGTGCAGTGAGGTGGTTAAGAGCATGAGCTTTGAAGTCAAGACGGTCCTGGTTGAATCCTGGCACTCTTACTTAGTTGCTATGTAACCCTAATATCCATGAACTTCAGTTTCCTCATCTGTAAAATGGTAACAATCATGATATCTACTTTATAGATGTGAAATCTAAATGAGAATCATCTGTGCAAAGCACTTAGTGAAGTACTTGACCCAGGATATAAATGTGAGATATTGAGCACTTAATATATACTCACTGCTGTCCTAAGCCCTTATATGTGTTAATTAATATCAGCAACAACCTTACAACATAGGTGTTATTAGCTCCATCTCTTTTTTAACAGAGTTGGAAATCATATGTCTAATAGGTTGAGTGATTCAGCTTAAGTGGCAGAGCCAAGATTTGAACCCATGGCTCTAGAGCTCATGTTTTCACCCCTAACCCTACAGCTATTGCCAGCACACTTTCTGAATGGGCAAAGATGGAAAAGACATCTCTCTGCCTAGTACAGAAGCTAGGTTTCTAGTGGACTCTTCTAAACTTCTATTTCTCCAGAAGATGCAGTTGTTTTAAGAGAAAAGAGCGTCAGGGTCAGGAAGAAAGAGGCAGATAAAGGAGAAGGCACAGGGGACCCAGAGCTTTTGCAATGCACTGTGGCAAGAGAGGCAGCAACATCCCACCTGAGGACAGCACCTAGGAGACACCTTCTGGCTTGGACAGGTGACCACCTAGTCAGATAGAGCCTCCAATACCCCATCCTGAGCCTGAAGCCTTGGCTAAGGCTCTTTCTTCCCTGAATACAGGGGATGGGGTTGGAGAGATCCTTGGGGGTCTGCAGAGGGTTAAGTTGTAGCATGTAACCAGAGCCTTTTCCCTTTGAAGTGTTCAGATCAGTTTGAACCAGAGCCACATGAGATTAGAAGATGAGAGTCAATTTAGGGGAAATGGTATTTAGAAATATCATTCCCCTGGGTCCAAAAATGTCTTATTATGGATGTAAAGGAAAGTTTATAACCTTAGAAACAGCATAATGATTAAGACTGAAGACTCAGAAGCCAGGCCTATTTCAAGTTCCAGCTCTGACACTAGGGTCATGACCTTGGGAATCACCTTAACTTGGAGTGTCAATTTTCTTGTCTGTAAAATGGTGCTACTAACATCTGATAGGGTTTTGAGGATTAGATGGGGTGTGGCAAAGAATAAGTGGTTAATAAAATAAATTGTAACTACGTGTGATGACATGTAGTGATTTTACATTTCTAAAAGGCAAAATTATATATACACACACACACACACACACTCAGTTGATTGTGTGTTATGAGTTATATATATACATGTGTGTAAGCATGCATTTGTACATGTCATTCCCCAGACATGAAAAACTAGCATATACTCAGAAATTCCCTGGAATTGAAATAGGCCATATTCCACCTACTTCTCAATCCAGGGAGGTATGCAAGACAGTGATGATTATCCTCATTTTAAAGATATCAGGAATCTAAGGGACTTAAAACCGAAACCCAGGGTTGTTAATTCCAACTCATAGCAATCCTATAGGACAGGGTAGAAGTGCCATAAAGGGTTTCCAAGACTGTAAATCTTTACAGAAGCAGATTGCTACATCTTTCTCCTACAGACTGTCTTATTGACTAGAACTGCTGACCTTTCAGTTAGCAGCCAAGTGCTTTAACCACTGCACCACCAGGGCTCCTCTAAGGGACTTAACCCAGCAATCTTTCTATTAGAAGCAAAGATGAGGAATAGCAATGATATTTATTGAGCACATGACTGGCTCTGTTAGGCTTTTCCAATCACACCAGCTTGCAGGGTCTTCTAGGATCTGCAATTGCCTTGCAATTATCCCCATGGAGCAGCTGGTGGGTTCAAACCAACAACTTTTTGGTTAGTAGCCAAGCGCTTTAACTACTGTGCCACCAGGGCTCTTCTAAGGGACTTCAAACCCAACCAAACTCACTGCCCTTGCGTCAATTCCAACTCATAGCAACCTCTTTGTGTTTCAAAGGAGGTGAATCTTTAGGGAAGTAGATTTCCCCCATCTTCCTTCCATGGAGCAGCTGGTGGGTTTGAACCACCAACCTTCCGGTTAGCAGTCAAATGCTTTACGCACCACGCCACTAAAACTCCTTTCTAAGGGACTTAGCAGTATTTAAACAGCCTGCTCTAGGATTCAAGACTATTCCAGGGTCCTCTCTACCCTTTTCTTCTTTTCCTTGATGATTGTGTCTTCCACTCTCCATGACATATGCCACACACATTCTCCATCAAACTCCAGCATTATGGCTTCTCCAAACACAGCCTGGTTTGGGGAAGGAGATGGTGAGAAGAGGTGAGGGGTGGGGAAAAGAAAGGAGAGGAGCGAGGTGGAGGAGGGTACAACAGAGGGATGCGTGCTCTCTTTGTTCGCTGACATCAGGTTCCTCCTCAAGGCCAAGAGCCTGCAGCCCCTCTTCCTTGGAGCCTTATCTCCGTCTGAGTGGCCTTGTCCTACCAAGGGCTGTGGGGGTGCCTCAAACGCCCCTGCCTCTGCAGCTGGGTTTCTGTGCAGCTTCCTAAGCTACTGGGCTCCAGGGACCCTGGAATGCCTCTGGGGCCTCTGCCCCATCCCATTCTGGCTCCACGGGAGTCTGCCTGCACTCGGGTCTGTGCAGAGTCATAGTCCAGGTGAAATTCCAGGAAGGAATGAAGTCTGCAGGTGAAGCCTCAAAAGAGCTAACCTTGGCTAATTCCTCAAAGCACCTCCTTCAACACCAGCAGAGTTTTCAATGCATAATGTCATGTATTCATCAAGGGACCACTGATGACTTGAATTCCCACTTGAGGTGTGTGCAGACGCTGGACTCTGACAGTGAAGGCAAAGGTGCGGATGCTGGAGAGGAATGATCCATGTGAGGATTATATGAAATGGTGCGTGCTCAGTGCCCGGCACAGCGCCTGGTGCACAGCAGTACTCCACAAACGGGAGAGCTGTCCTCCCTGCCCCCACGGAGATCTCTGAGGTCCCGGCTGCCAAAGCTGCATTGCAATTCATCTCATACTCTCCGGCTTCACTCCATTACACACGGAAATTTGGCTTCATTGATATGAAGGGGCTAATTACTACATGAGACATAATTACAAGACAGGAAATGGATTTATAGATGCTGTCAGTGGCAAAGGAAGCATTGGAGGCTGCTCTGGCTGCTCTGTGCTCCTACAGGGGGCTAAAAGCCACCCCAGGCAAACCCAGCTTCTTGCCAAGGGAGTTCTCACTTTACAGAGAAATGTGCTCCTGGAGAGGCCAGCAGTACCACAGATTCTGGAGATCAAATGCTGGTTTCTCTCTGAATTTGTTCTACAATTGATGATCTGTTCCTACAGGATCCTTCAACATAATTAAAAAAAAAAAAAAAAAAATCATACTTAAGAATGTAGTTAGGCTTAAAGGTATTTTTATTTTTTATTTTTATTGTGATTTGGGTGAAAGTTTACAGATCATATTCATTTTCCATACAGCAGTTCGTGCACATTTTGTTTCATGACATTGATTGCAATTCCCCACAATGTAACTAACAGCTCCCTTCCCACTTCTTTCCTGTAGTTACCTCTTCCCTGTGTCCTTCTTTTCTGTGCATTCCTGCCCCTGAGCTATCTCCCTGTGCAAATACTGCCCTTCTGTTCTCCCATGATTGGTCATTCTAAGGAGTGCATCTACCTGCTGTAAATGTTCACGCCATATGCTTATCTATTGTTTGGCTGGAAGCCATGAGAGTGAGTTCAATTCCAGACCTGAAGAATAACTAGGGGCCATAGCCTCAAGGGTCTCACCAGGCTCTATCAGACCAGAAAACCTGGTCTTTTTTTAAATGATTTTAACTTTTGTTCTACATTGTTCTCCCATTCTATTCAGGATCTCCTGCACTGATCCCTTTCATAGTGGTTGACAGTGGTAGCTAAGAACCATCTAGTTCTTCTGGTCTCATGGTCATGTAGGCTGCGGAACGCATGGTCTACTAGTTCTGTGGACTAACTGTTTCCATGAATCTTTGGTTTTCTTCATTCTTCTTTGCTCTAGATAAGAAGAAACCCATTGTTTCATCTAGATGACCACTTGCAAGCTTTTAAGACTGCAGTCACTACTCACCAAAGTAAGGTATAGAACAATGTTTTTGTGTGGTATGTTATGCCAATTGAGCTCGATGTCCCCTGCAACTGTGGTCATGAGCCCACAGGTCTAACTACTTGCTCCCTCAGGGTGGTTGGCTGTGGCTAAGAGGTTATCATAATTTTGCCTCTTGTTAGTTCTATTATATATATGGACATTCTTACAGCACATACAAATACATATGTAGAAATATTGTCTGCTAAACTTTTATATACATAGTGCCTAAGGCACCTGACTGCTAACCAGAACGCTGGTGGTTCAAACCCACCAGCCACTCCTTGGAAGGAAGGTTGGGCAATCTACTTCCTTAGTGATACTACCTCGGAAACCCAAGGAAGGGTCGCTATGAGTTGGGTCCGACTCGACGGCACCTAACAACAACAATAACCTTTTATATGGTCATGGGTATATTCCCTTTTGCCTAGACATACCCGATCATTCAGTCTGTCTATCCATCTATTCACCCACAGATCAATGTTTGTTATCACTGATAACACAGTATCATTTATGTAAAAGGGTTTATCTTTGTTTTCTGTACCTCTTGTGTACCACTCTGTGTCTTCCTTTTTAAAGAAAACATTTAAAGAGGAAAATGACAGTCTTATGATAGGTCACAAAACTAGCAAAAGGGAGAGATACTGGGTAGGGCCTATCTACCTAGTATTAGTAAACCAAAAAAACCAACCTCACTGCCGTCAAGTCATATTGAACTCATAGCAACCCCTCCTTGGGTTTCCAAGGTGGTATCACTACAGAAGTAAATTGCCCAACCTTCCTTCCGAGGAGCAGCTGGTGGGTTTGAACTGCCAGCCTTCTGGTTAATGATCAGATGCCTTAGGCACTATGCCACCAGAGCTTCTAGTAGGGCACCAGTACTTGCTTTTCTTTGGGGCTAGATGAACCCTAAGAAAGAGCTATATACCCAGATTGCCTGATAAATATTCCATTTTTGAGCCATATATATATATATATATATATATATATATATATATATATATATATATATTTTAACTAAACCATAGAGTAAAATAAAATATCTTAATCCATGTACACAGAAAGGGAAATAAAGTTTAAGTGAAAAAGTTCATCTTCATTGATCATCAAAGATGAATAAATTAATAATAGCATGTAAGAGACCCAGGTTTGACTCCCAGGCAATGTACGTCAAGCACAGCCACCACCACCTGTCTGCTGGTGGAGGGTTGTGTGTTGGTATGATGCTGAAAAGGTTTTCATGGAACTTGTAGACTAAGACAGACTAGGAAGAAAAGTCTGGTGATGTACTTCAGGAGATTAGCCAATGAATACCCTTTGGATCACAGTGGTCTGATCCTGTTGAATATGTGGTCACTGTGAGTTATGACTAAAGCCAAAGATGAAATTGAAGAGGTTTACTAACTGCTGCAGTCTGAAATTGATCAAACATGCAATCAAAATGCATTGGTAATTACTGGTGATTGGAATGTATGAGTTGGAAACAAAGAAAAAGGATCAGTAGTTGAAAAATATGGCCTTGGTGTTAAAAACGACTCTGGAGACCACATGATAGAATTTTGCAAGACCGAGGACTTGTTCATTGCAAACCTTCTTTAATAACATAAACAACTACACCTGGACTGTACACCTGGACCTCACCACAAAGGAGATATACAGGAATCAAGTTGACTATTGTTAAGTGTCGTGAATCAGTTCCAACTCATAGTGACCCTATGTAAAACAGAACAAAACACTGCCTGGACCTGCGCCTTCCTTGCCATGTTTGGGCCCACCGTCGCAGCCACTGTGTCAATCCATCTCATTGAAGGTCTTCCCCTTTTTTACTGATCCTCTGCTTTACCAAGCATGATAGCCTTCCCCAGGGACTGCTTCCTTCTGACAACATGACCAAAGTACAAGAGACGAAATCTGGTCATTCTTGCTTCTAAGGAGCATTCCATTATACTTCCTCCAAGACAGATTTGTTTGTTCTTCTGATCAAATAAAAAAAAATAACTGCCATCAGGTCATTTCCGACTCACAGAGACCTCCATTGGCCTTCCAAGGCAGTGAATCTTTACAGAAGTAGATCGCCCCATCTTCCTTCCACAGAGTGGCTGGTGGCTTTGAACCGCCAACCTTCTGGCTAGCAGGCAAATGCCTTTGGCACTGTGCCACCAGAGGCTTGTTCTTCTGGTTTTTTTTTTTTTTTTTTTTTAAATAAAAGTCCACGGTATATTCTATATTCTTTGCCAGCACCACAATTCAAAGGCATCAATTCTTCTGCGGGCTTCCTTATTCATTCTCCAGCTGTCACATGCATATGAGGTGATTCAAAGTACCATGGCTTGGGTTAGCTGCACCTTAGTCTTCAAAGTGACATCTTTGCATTTTAACATTATTCTTGAAATTGTCTCTAAATTCAGGTGGGATATATTCAAGGTTGTATTTTTTGTGGATCATAACAACCTCATTAGAAAGGTATTAGGAAGGTACTATCATCATTCACAATGAGCTGTGGTGGTACAGTGTCTGAGGCACTTGACTGCTAACCAGAAGGTTGGTAGTTCAAACCCACCAGCCACTCCACAGAAGGAAGCCTAGGCAATCTACTTCTGCAAAGATTTACCACTTCAGAAACCCAAAGGGGGTCCCTATGAATCAGAATTGGCTCAATGGCAGTGAGTTTGGTTTTGGTTTTTGGTATCATTATTCATAGTTTATAGCTAAGGGACTAAGACTTAGAAAAGACACCAACATGCCCAAGTTCACACAACCAGAGCAAGGATTTGCCCTCAGTCTGAACCCAGAGCCTGAATTCTTGACAGCAATGACTAAGTCTCCCAAATTAGAGCAGAATGTAGAGAATATCCCTCCTTGGGATCCAGCATTTGACACTTGATTGTGCATGTTTAGGAAATAATCTGAAATATGGAGTAAGTTCAGTGAGCAAGGATCTTCTTTGCAATATATAGAAACAAAAGCATATTAGTGAATACCAGGTGTTCGGGAGAGGTGGTTGGGACGGTTATTGCTCAAAAGGTGTTTCTGTTTGGCATGCTGAAAAACTTTTGGAAATAATGGTGATGGTTGTACAACATAGTAAATGTAATTAATGTTAGTGAATTATATGCCTAAGGATGATTAAAATGGCAATATTTTGTTATATATATTTTTCCATAATAAAAAAAGTTAAGATCTTTACAGTTACTTATTTATAAGAGGAAAAAATTGTAAACTGAATGATCAAAAACAAGGAAATGGTTAAATAAATCACAATGCATCCATAAAATGAAGTATTATTCAACCACTAAAACTGATGTTTACAACAACAAGGGGAAACGTTTATGTTACATGGAATAAAAAAAGAGCAGAATGCAAAAGTGTGTATGGAATTACAATCACTATAGAAAAGAAATACGCAAAGAAAGACAACTAGAAGAAAACATATAAAAATAATTGTTTTTTTAAAGCATGATTATGTCTGTAAGAAACAATTTTCTACCTTTTGTGACAACTCTTCATTGTTTGTATTCTTAAGTCTTTCCCAGGCTCTGTCTATGATTGTAAGGCCTTTATGGTCAGGTCTTGCTATCTTTCCCTGCAGATGTCTGTTTAAAAGAACCGCCATCATCATCATTTATTATTCCCATAATCATAAGTTTTCACACAATGGTCTTCCCTTAAGCAGAGGACAGCTGTGCCAAAGTTGCCTCCTTTGTCCTAGCTGACAACATCAGGTGCAGAATAAGGGACCTTTTTTAAGGTCAGGGAGGGGTGTACCTAAGGGGCGAGTGCTGCTAGGGTCAGGGCTATTGACTCCTGAGTATTCTCCACACCTGAATTGTCATTCTTTCTTTCTTTCATTTATTCATTTAACAAACTTTCACTGATGACTACCATGAGTCGAGCACCATGCTAAGTCCTGAGAGTGTACAAATAAAAATCATGGCAAAAAAGTTTCAGTCATGTTGGCTCCAAGAACATCCCTGCTGATATCATAAGAAAATGAGAGGAAGTGGAGGCCAAAACAAATAATCGAGATTCTGGTAAGTCAGTGGCAGGAGAAAGAACTAGAAACCAAGACGGCCAGCACCTTGCCTTGACTTCTTTCCGGACAGAAGGAGAAGGTGAGCTGGCGGATATGAATTCCTGCTGGTATGGGATGGCAAACCTCTTGGTAATAATAACAGTAATAGTGATCAGTTTAGTCGGTAGTTTCTGGTGCCTGCAATAAGATGAGGAAGACATGAGCATAAGTGCCTCATCTTCCATGGGCCAAGCTTGGTGCCTAAGTACTCACAGATTCAGACAATGTATGCCCTAGTCTTCCTAACACAGATGCCACTAATCCATCCAGAATGGATGATCTCTCTAGAGGTGCCATGTTACTCCTGCACTTTTAATCCAGTAGGACACTTCTCACCCACCACACGACAGGGGCGTTCATGCCAGGATAAAGTGAGAATCAGACAGACCTGGGCTCCATCCCCTACTCCACCACTTGCTAGCTATATGACCTTGGGTAACTTGCTTGCCTTTTCAGAGATTCAGGGAGATAGAGATGCTGTGAAGAGAAAACTGGATAATGAAGAAAAAGCCTGAAGGCACTTCATCATTTGAGGAAACCTCAATATGCCCTCAGAGCATGAATAGTATGTTCCTTCATACCCCCCAGGCCAGGTTGGAAGCTTCCAGGCCACTATCTCCAAGAGTTCCTCTCAGACAAGGGCACTAACCCAAGGCTACTAACACAGTCTGCTCACCTGAGCAGCCCACAAGAGACACTCCACCATTTTACCCTTTCACACCAATCATTAAGACCTGCGTTAGGAGGAGGAGGTCTGCAGGCCTAGTAAGGTAGCTGGGACCCCACAGGCAGGCTTTCAGGGGTTTTGGACCTCAGAAGGACACTGAAAAGAGAAAGGAGCAAGAGCTCAAAGACTCCCATTGATGCTGCCCTGGCCCAGAATAGGATTTCCCTATAAAGAACTGGGGTACCTCTGAGAAGCTGAAGGGAAGGGGAGGAAGACTGATGAGGAAAGAGTGGAGAGAAAAGGAGAAGTAGAAGGGCCTTCATTGTCACTCCCATACAAGAGCAACTTTTCCTTCACAAGGTGGAGGTGAGGATTAAATGAGATAGTATATATATGCGTTCTTAGGCTAGTACCTCACAAATCACTCAGTTGCTCAGTAAGTCATTATCTCATCTCCACACATGATGTGAAAGGAGCAAAAGCAGGGTCTTAGGGATCTTGGACCAAAAGACCCATCATTGTTGTTAGTTGACATATAGTCAATTCTGATTCATGGTAACCCCATGGAAGCAGAGTACAACTGCTCCATAGTTTTTAAGGCTGTGACCTGTGGTAACAGATCATCGGTCCAGTCTTCTCAGGTGACTCTGGTTGATGGTTCAAACCATCTGGTCTGAACCATCAACCTTCCAGGTGGTCATTGAGCACTTAAGCATTTGTACAACCCAGGGATTCCCTGTCGCTGACAACCACTAATAAACTTTTGTCTCTATGCATTTGCCTATTCTGGGTACTTACATACTTATTTATATGTTTGTGATACAGTGAATTACTAAATACAGCCCTTTTAGCCATAGTCCTTGTAACTCCCACCAAATGATAGGATGGGACTATGCAAATAAGGTGCTTGTGGCCCACTGAGAGGGCTGGGTAGTTTGCTAAATAATGCAAATAAGTTGCATGATACCCTTGTGGGGATGGGACTATGCAAATAAGGTGCATGGAACCCAAATGAAAGGAATGGTCACTTTTGGCATCTTGCTAGGCTTAAAAGAGGACCAATCCCAGAGCAGAGAGTGGACCTCACTACCTCCAAGAAGAAGAGACAAGAGTGGAGTTCATCCTTTGAACTTGGGGTCCTTGTACTGTGAATCTCCTAGACCCAGGAGATAGAGAGTTATAACATTGGAGATAGTGATAAACAGTGAGAAGAAATGGTGACAGCAGAGGCAGAAGAACCAGGAGATCCAGTTGGGCTTTCTGGCCCACAGAGCAAGAGAGCTGAGCACCTTTAGCCAGGAGGCTTGCTGGCAAAGTGGAGTACATCTGGGCACTTGTTGACAGAGTTAGGCTGGCCAACCCATGGAGCTATGCAGCTGAGTACTGTTAGGCCAAGGCTTACTGGCAGAGTGGGGTGCCTCCATGCACTTATCAGCAAAACTAAAAGAACTTTGTAACACTTGTCTGAGCAGGACAAAGGCATAACCAAGAGACTGAGGACCAGAGAGAGGTCTGTCTGTGGGCATAGCTGGGAAGAGGCAATACCAATCAAAGAACTGTGTTCCAAGTCTTTCCTGATCCTGAATTGTAACCTGTTACTTCCATAATAAACTACATAATCATGAGGCTTGTCTATGAGCTCTATGTGGCCATTGTGACTAATTTTCAAACCCAGCAGAGAGATAGACAGTTAATGAGAGGGACAGCTGCTTTTTAAATTGGCACTAAAGTTGGAGAGAGAAGGTCAGATGTCCCTGCTATACCATTTTTACAATGCTTTATATTATATATTTTATATAAGTGCAATCATACAATATTGTCCTTTTTTGTCTGATTTATTTCACTGAACATAGTGTTTTCAAGGTTCACCCAAGTCATAGCATACATACATTAGAACTTCATTTATCTTTATGGCTAAATAATATCCCATTGCATTGATATACCACATTTTGTTAATCCATTCATCTGTTAATGGATACTTGTGTGGTTTCTACCTTTTGGTTATTGTGAATAATGCCACAATGAACGTTGGTGTAAGTCCCATTAACTTTTATTGCCCACATAATATTAACTTGGGCCCCAACCCCTCTTACAGAAGGCATTCCCCAGTTATTTGAGGGAGTCCCTAAGGAGGTGCTTTATATGCTGATAAAGCTATCCATCTGCTTACAATCATTCAGTCATTGCACAACATGCATCATGTTCTTCCTCTCCCATCCCAGGTATCCCATCCTAGGTCATGTACCTGGTGTCCATCTGAAGAAGACTCATAGGTGTCCCTCCTAAAATTACCAATGTAGCTTCTGGAGATAGTACTATCTCTGAGGCTTTCAGTGTCACCTCTGTCTGGGGCCTAGAGCCCCAGCTGTGTATCACATTTTGACTCCTTGATCCCAAAGTAGCACTCCTTGAGCTCACAGTCTCACAAAGTCTCTCACTAAAAATATCTCCAGATCTTCCATTCTTCCCCTCTGTGTGCCCCACTCCTGCAAGGTACTGCCCATTACCTACCCTGGTGCAGGTATATGTGGAAATAGCCAGCTAACTAAGAGCTGCAGTTCTGGCTCCACTGTCAATACAGTCAGTGGCTGTACAAGTGGCTTTGGGAACACACAAACCTGGGTGCTAATGCCAGTTATCTGTTAGCTGTTTTGTGTGAGTATATCACATCCACTTTGTCATGCAGTGTTGCTACGAGTCAGAACCAACTCCATGGCATTGGTTTTGGGTTTTATGTCATATCTTACACTATGAGCTGGTTTCCCAGTCTATAAAACCAAAATTATAATGGTAGCTGTCTCAGAGGGCAATTGTAACAATTAATTGGCGTAAAGCATATAAAGCACTATTTCCCAAACTTGTCCTATCATAGGAATCAGCATGAGCTTCTGTTAAACCTATAGGGTCCAGGGCTTTATCCCAGACCTAGTGTATCAGAATTTCCAAAGAAGGGCTCAGAATCTGTATGTTTAATGAGCATCTCAAGTAATTCTTATGACCTCATGGCAAGTGTTCAATAATTGGTAGCTTCACAGAGTCATAATTTACATTACCAATATGTACAGCCAATTTAACAATGATGTCACCATTTCCTTCAAGAACAATGAGTGAGTACATATTTTACATCTGAATAATTAAAGGGCCATTCTGAGACTTTTCTTAAAGCAGTAATCTTCTCAAAAGGTGGACTGAGGTCTCTAAATCCAGATATGGAAAATTACCTGTAATTTTTAAATGAGAACTCTTTCTTGCTTCTACCCACTAAAGTTTCAAAAACTTTAGGGTCTGATCATGTAGAGGCAACCTCATCATGCCATATACTGTGTAAGGCCTTATATACACTATTTCCTCTTCATAACTATGTTAGATTCACTTCAACACATGTGATTTTCAAAATATATCCTTGTGACTTCCACTAAGATAGAGGAATAGTCATACAAGTTACACAGACCCTCTTCAACAAAGAAAAGAGAAACAAATTGACAGAGATACAGAAGATAATCCTGGAGCCCTGAGCTTTGAAAGGAACCACACAGAAGTGGATTAGGCACAAACTAGTGGAAAAACATGAATGAAAACAGTGAGTATGGAGATGGTAGAGCAGTGGACTGTCAGCTACTCTGATGGGACCAACAGCCTGAATATTTCCAAGTGGTGCTGGGAACTGAGAATTGACCTAAAGATCAGCCCTGGTCACCAAGGGCTACAGGGATGACTACGCTGGTGATGTGTGACTAGGAAGGGAAATAGCAAGTAGGGAGACAACCTGAGCTGTGGACTTTCTGCTGTCCAGAGGGTGCAGCCATTTTGATTGTTTACATGCGGTGGCCATTTTGGATATTTAAAGTGACCGAGGACACAGCCATTTTGATTGCTTACAAGTGGAGGCCATTCTGAATATTTCATGACTGGGGGTGCAGCCATTTTGAATGTTTACAGGCAGTGGCCACTTTGGATTTTAAAGTGACAGCATTCTCATTCAGATTCCAGGGACCTAAGAATAGGCTCCATTTCCCAAGGCTGGCAGGGACATACAGGAGGCTGACAATGGGAAAGGAGACAGGTGGTGAGTGTAAAAGTGCTGCCAACTTGTGAATAGAAGAGCACAGCACAGTATCCTGCTTATGTAGATAACATACAAAGAAAACAAAAATTGTGGGCAAGTCGATCCAACATACAATCACCAAATAAATATAAACACAAAAATGTCACAATGCCTCAGAGACAACAGAGCATCACAGTCCACACAAAAAAGCAAGATAAACCAGGAGAAACAAGGAACCAGGGTACAGACCCAAAATACATCCCTGAGGAAGACACAGCATTGGAACTCCTTGATAAGGAATTCAAAAGAATTATATTTAGGTACTTTTAATGGATTGAGAGAAAGACCAAGGAAAACACTGATAAAATTGAGGAAAACAAAGACAAAACCCTAGAAAAATCTTGAAAGACAATACAAGAAAAAATGACAAAATAAGTGAAAAATTAGAAATGATACAAAATCTACAGATAGAAATCCAGAAGATTAACACTAAATTTTCAGAAACAGATAACACATTGAATGGGCAAAGGAATAGAATTGAGTCAATGGAAGACAGAACTACTGAGATTGAAGACAAATACCTCAATAGTTCTTTGGAAAGGGATAAATCAGAAAAAGAAAAGATCAAAACACAATGAAGAATGCCTAGGGTTCATCTGGGATACCATCCAAAGGAATAACCTACATGTCATTGGAATTCCAGAACAGGAATAGACAAATAAAATGCAGAAAAAATTGTCAAAGATTTGTTGGAAGAGAATTTTCCTGATATGATGAAAGATGAGAATATATCCATTCAAGAAGTCCAATGAACCCCAAACAGGATAGACCCCAAAAGAAAATCACCAAGACATATCATCATCAAACTCACCAAAACCAAAGACAAAGAAAGAATCCTAAAAGCAGCATGGGAAAATTGAAAAGTTACCTACAAGGAGCAACCAATAAGACTAAGCTTGGATTTCTTGGCAGAAACCATGCAGGTGAGAAGACAATGGGATGGTATATATAAAACCCTGAAAGAGAAATATTTCCAACCAAGAATTATATACCCAGCAAAATTATCCCTCAAATATGATGGTGAAATTAGGACATTTCCAGACAAGCAGAAATTAAGGGAATTTGTTAAAACCAGACCAACCTTACAAGAGATGCTAAAGGGAGTCCTTTGGATAGAAAACCAATAACAGCAAACAATAACCATTAACATTAACAACCATTAACAAAAACCATTAATATGCATGATGATGTAACCCAGAAACCAACCCAGTTATAGAAGTGTTCAAAGTAAATAAGCTTTGCAAGATTGTAAACAGGGAACTAGAGACATCATTGACAAATAAGGACAACCACAAACCAAAAAGAGGGAAAAATTGTGTAGTTACAGAACTTCTAAATGGTAGGAAAGTCAAGACAACTACAGGATAGAATGGACTGTTCTAAACTTGGGAAGAAAATTATAAATCACAAGGTAACCTCAAAAAGAGTGACAAACCTTCACATCAAAATAAAAAAGAGGACCAGCACAAATATTTAGCAAATACTAAAACAATAGCAACGAAGGAAGTGATAACACGACTTATAAACAAAACGAGCTCAGTACAGAAAATTATATGCAACAAAGAAATCAACACCACAAAAAAGCACATAAAAAAATGACAGGAAAAAATTCATACTTGTCAATAATTACATATCTGGCAAGGGACTTATCTCTAAGATTTATAGAAAACTCTAATGCCTCAACAGCAAAGGGATTAACAATCCAATTAAAAAATGGGCAGAAGACATGAATAGACACTTCACCAGGGAAGACATTCAGGTGGCCAGCAAATACATGAAGAGATGCTCATGATCACTGGCCATCAGAGAGATGCAAAACAAAACAACAATGAGATATTATCTCACCCCAGCACTGATGGTAAAGTTCAACAAGACAGAAAATAACAAATGCTGGAGGGGATGTGGAGAAATTGGAACTCTCATACGCTGATGGGACTGTGAAGTGATACAACCACTGTGGAAAACAGTGTGGCAATTCCTTAGATTCCTTAGAATCGGGTCCAACTTAATGGCACATAACAACAACAACATATATATATATAGAGAGAGGAGCTCTGGTAGCATAGTGCCTAAGGCCCTTGACTGCTAACCAGAAAGCTGGAGGTTCAAACTCACCAGCCACTCCTTGGAAGGAAGGTTGGGCAATCTACTTCCGTAGTGATACTGCCTCGGAAACCCAAGAAGAGGTTGCTATGAGTCAGGTCCACCTCAATGGCACATAACAACAACAAATCCTAAGCGTGAGATCCAGGACACAGATAGATATATGCACACCACCCATGTTCATTGCAGCACTATTCACAATAACAAAGAGATGGAAACTACCTTAGTGACCATCAGTGGAGGAATGGATAACCAAACTATGGTACAAACACCCAATGGAATACTGTGCAACACTAAAGAATAACATAGAATCCAGTGGCAATTCAGCTTTCCCTCGAAAGCTGGAATTAGAGATTCCATTTGACCCAGCAATCCCATTACTAGGTATATATCCTAGAGAGGTGAGACCCAGGACAGGAAGATATATGCACACCCATGTTCATCGCAGAACTATTTACAATAGCAAAAAGATGGAAACAACCTATGTGCCCCATCAACAGAAGAGTGGATGACCAAACTATGGTACATACACACAATGGAATGCTACACAGCACTAAAGAATAATGTAGAGTCTGCAAAACATGGATGAACTTGGAGGACATTATGCTGAGTGAAATAAGTCAATCACAGAAGGACAAATACAGTATTAGTTCGTTGTTGCAGAGGGTCAAGGAAAGGTTTATATATGGAGGGAAACTTTGTTGGTTTTCAGGGATGGGAGAGGAGAGAAAACTGCAAAAAAAAAAAAAAAAAAAATTTGACCCATGTCCCTTTAGTTTTGTGTATTTCACTGTACATAATTTATATTTCAATAGAATGTGTATACTTCAGTAAAAGGCATTTAAATATATACATACATATGTATTTGTTGTTGTTATGTGCCGTCAAGTCAGCCCCAACTCATAGCAACCCCT
>NW_006921629.1:5968887-5997683 GCF_000298275.1 Orycteropus afer afer
ATGTATTTGTTGTTGTTATGTGCCGTCAAGTCAGCCCCAACTCATAGCAACCCCTCCTTGGGTTTCTGAGGTGGTATCACTATGGAAGTAGATTGTCCAACCTTCCTTCCAAGGAATGGGTGGTGGGTTTGAACCGCCAGCCTTCTGGTTAGCAGTCAAGTGCTTTAGGCACTACACTATCAGAGCTCTTAGAGACATTCTTATAGCACACACAAACACATATGTAGAAATATCGTCTGCCAAACTTACATATGTTGTGTTGTTGCTAGGTGCCATCAAGTTGGCTTTGACACATAGTGACCCTACATACAACAGAATGAAACATCAGGCCATGCACCATCCTCACAATCCCTGTCATACTCTAGGCCATCATTGTAGGCACTGTGTCAATCCAACTTACATGTATGGTCATAGGTATATTCCTTTTTGCCCAGACATACCTGATCATTAGCCTGTCAACCTATGTACCCAGCTGTAGATGAATGTTTGCTATTACTGATAATGCAGTATTGTGTACGTAAAAGTGTTTATCTTTGTTATCCGTACCTTTTGTACACCTCTCTGTGTCTTCCTTTTCCTTAGTGTTATTGTATTGGTCACCCACTTTTGGTATATCGCCTTTCCCTTCACCCAAATCAATACTTATCTCTTACCTATCTAGCAATTTTCCCTCCCCTCTCATGTCTAATAATCAGCAAAGAAGTAAATGTTTACTTGACCTTTTACAATAGTCAACTAACACAATATTTGTCCTTCTGTTACTTATTTCACTCTGCATAATAGCCTCCAAGTTCATTCATGTTATGTGGTGTTTCATGGATTCTACATTATTCTTTAGTGTTGCATAGTATTCCATTGTGTGTTTTTACCATAGTATGGTTATCCATTCCTCTGCTGATCGTCGCTTAGGTTGTTTCCATCTCTTTGCTATTGTGAAAAGTGGTGCGATGAACATGGGTGGTGTGCATATGTGAACATGGGTTGTGTCCTGGATCTCTCTCTCTCACACACACACACACACGTATATATGTATGTGTGTGTGTGTGTGTGTATAGATAGATAGATAGATAGATAGATATGTTGTTGATGTTGTTATGTGCTGGCAAGTTGGACCCAACTCATAGCGAGCCCTCCTTGGGTTTCCAAGGTGGTATCACTACGGAAGTAGATTGCCTAACCTTCTTTCTGAGGAGTGGCTGGGGGGTTTCAACCTCCAGTCTACTGGTTAGCTACCAGAGCTCATATGTGTGTGTGTGTGTGTGTGTGTATGAGCTTGCAAGCCTTGGGAAGGGGTCATTTTTGTTCCTATTACTCAATTTATTCAACTTTTTAAATCTTTACACCCGACTGTGATCATCATGTCTGTACTTGATGGATTTTCTGTAATCTTTTCTTCAAAAACTTTGATATCATTTCTGGAGCATTACTTCTCTTTTCATATTTTATCCAGTTTTCCAACTCATCAGACTGATACTGTCTCCTTAATGTGAAGTCACTGACATCAACGAGGTGTGGACGCATCCTCATTGCCCCATGAATTCTCTGGAGAACCATGAGTCATGACTTCTGGATGAGAACCTTTGCTTATTGAGCTCTTGCAGTAAGCTGTCTGTAAGAGTTAATTTATGTCAAAAAGAGTTGAGTTATAGTGGAAGGTTTTCCCTATGGTCAGTAGACTACAGGGCTTTTCCATATGAATTCTCTGATGTTCCAATTTCCTTTTGATATGACCTCTGGCAATTCTGTTGGCTTTTTATCCATTCATTTATTTTTGAGAGAAGAGCTCACCAAACTATCCTACCCCACCCTGCTTTGGAGGACATTACTGGCCTCTTCCACCTGTCCAAATTCCAGCAGAAACAATTGGGGCAGAATCTCCAACATTGGTCCCTTTCCCTGCCAGGAATAATAGCAACATCAACCATTAATCTTTATTCTGTAGCTTTACCTACATTATCCCAATTAATCCTCAAAATATCCCTTCAAAGAGGATATTATTATAATCCTCATTTTAAATGTTTGGTTCAGAGAGGTTAAGCAACTTTTTCAAGGTCACACAGCTAGTAAGTAGCAGAGCCTGCTCTTTTGGACTATAAAGACAGTGCTTCTAATCTCTGTACTGCTGACCCATTTCACTCTGACTTTTTTACTCTGTCCTTTGTGACCTATGGGAGCCCCAATCTTGCCAGGGGGAAATTGACAGCCATTAACACTTCAGCCCAAACTTGGCACCAAGGCCTTGCCCAGACCAGCTGGACTTGCACCACAGAGAGGCTTTATTATCCAGTCCCTGTGTTCCTCCACAGCCATTCTCTGATGGATGAGGTCATTGTGAAATTACTTTCTGTAGCTCCAAGCACTCTCCTCTCTCTCCAGTGCCCTCAACACACTCCAGCCCCAGTTCTAATTGTCACCAGGCTAAAAAGGGTCTTTGTACAATGGAGATAATGGAAGAGAACGTTCATGTACACTGTGAAGCAATGTTTGTGAATGCCTGATCCATAGACCACCTGCACCAGAATCACCTAAGGTACTTGTTGTCTTCAGATTACAGGTCCTCATCCCAGCCCTACTGAGCCAGATTCTCTGGGAGAGAGGAAGGAAGAAGAGTATGAATGAAGTCCAGTGCTCCTTTGGTGGGAAGGTAGGAAAGGGGTCAGGAAAGACCTGTGCATGGAAAAGTTCCAGCTAAGTAAGGTGTTATCCAAAGCAGATTTACTGGTGATATAGTCAGCTCTTGAACCCATTAAACTTGAAAGCAAAGATGCTAAAGTTCATCCATTTCAATGAAGAGAGCAGAGCTGACAACAAAAAACAAAGCCAAAGGGTCAGAAACTTGAAAGACTCATTAGTCAAGGGCAGGGGCAGGTAGAGGACTGGATGAGCACTGAGAATGGGAAGGTGTTCTTATTTGCCATGCTGGCTTGGTCCGTGGCTGGGTCTACCTGATCTAAAGGATTTTCTTTAATTGTTGCACACCCAGGAGGAATATTGTCTTGCCCATCACTTCTCCTGCTGTCACCTTCCATGACTCTAACTCGGATTTGCTGAGATTGACAGAGCTGCCAGGGAAGCCAGCCTAGCTGTCTGGTGTGTGTAGTTAAAAATAATCTTTAGAGTATGCTAAACTGGCTTCTGAATATCTATGGCTCTAATTGATGGGTGATCTTCATGTGGTTACATGAATTTGAAAACTACCATTTCCAGAATGCATTGTTGTCCTGCCTTCTCTCTTCTAAGCCTCCCCACCTTATTCCTTGCCATCTACCAGACCCAACCTGTCCACCCTATCACCTCCAGGGGCCACAGCCTGTGCTTTGATCCACTGAGTTCTGAATCTTCACCTGTTCACCCAAAGACATCCAGAAAAACAGCTTGAACTTAGAGAACAAGAGGTCTTCATCATAGCTTCTGACATTTGTTGTATTTATTTTCCTTGGGGATTTCTCTGCTTCAGTTGCTCAGGGGGCAGGTACAACAAAATGACAGAAATGAAAACACTGAGTCATATTAAAATCCTCTACCAGAAACAGCCAAATCCTGAGCCCATGGAGAATAAGCTAACAGCAAGTGCAGCTGTCCCTCAGCTAAACGATAGGGAATCTAAGCTCACATGGATGGTTTTGGGCCTAGGCCCAGGAGCTTAATGATTATGAAGATGATGCTAATGAAGAAAATTATTGAAATAATAACTAACCTTACTGAGAGCTTTCTGTTTGCCAGACACTGTGTTGTACATTATGTGTATATTACATGCAGACATTATATATGTGGGTGTGTATAGGTCTGCATGTATGTTGTTATTGTTAATTATTGTTGAATCAGCCTCATAGAGACTCTATGTACAACATAATAAAATGTCACCCAGTCCTGCACCATTTTCATGATCATTGACATGAAGTTCATTGCGTAGTACCTTCCAACTTAGGCTCACCTTCCAGCACTGTATCAGACAATATTCTGTGTGTTCTGTGGGGGTTTTGTTGGCTACATTTCAGAAGTATATCACTAGGCCTTTCTTCTTAATTTGTCTTATTCTGGAAGCTCTGCTGAAACCTGTCCACCATGGATGGGTAACCCTACTGATGTTTGAAATACTAGTGGTATAGCTTCCAGTATCATAGCAACACATAAGCCATCATGGTACGACACACTGACAGACAGGTGGGGGATATGAATGTATATGTATATAGATATAAAAACTCATTTAATTCTCTCCATAGTCCTGTGACGTATTACCCTCATTTTATAGAGGGAGAACACAAATCGTTTTTAATAACTTGGTAAATGAGTTATAGAATTTGAATATGAATCTTTTAACCCTTAGTCACTATGAAAATGTGCTGGGATATGCTGGAGAGAAAAACAAACAAACAAACCTAGACCCCTACTCTTTGAGTCTATTCTGGGGTTTCCATCCTGGTCCTGATATTTACTAATGGTGGGACCTTGAGAGCATTATGTGGCCTCAGTGTTCCCAACTATAAATTAGGGATTCAAATGCCTCCCTCACCAGGTTCTTTCAATTTGATAGATCCTTTTGGCTGTGAATTATAGACTCATTCAAGTTACCTCAGGAAAGTGGGATTTATTAAAAAGATAAATGTTTATGCTGAGATCTATTGGGTTGCAAGTAACAGAAACTCAATTTTAACTAGCTTAATCAAAAAAGAATGTTCCTTGGCTCATACCTCAGAAGAATGGATGGGGTGGGTGCTAGAGACTGATTCAGGCGCACCTGGATTCAGAGGCTCAAATGATGTCTCTGAGTGACATTGTCACTCTCTCCGTCTCTCAGCTCAGTATCGGCCTCATTCACTGCTGCTGCAGTTAGGCTTCCTCTTCTGAGCCACGGAAGATGACCACAAGCAGCTCCAGGCTCCCAGTTTGCCAACACCTAGACTCTAAAGATAAGAGCCAGACTTCCCTGCCAGTTCAAATGGAAAAGCCTCCAAGAGTACTCTGACTGGTCCAGGTTGGACCATGTGCCAATCCTTTATCCAATCACTGTGGCTTAGAAATAGAGTACTTTGATTAGCCCAGTTGGAGACAGATGATCACCTTTAGCCAATCCTCTGTGGTCAATAGGTGGGATTGTGCTATTCAAAATGGCTCCTGGGAGACATCACCATGAGGAAAAAGCAACCAGTGGATTGGAAATGCAGCCTCAGGAACTAAGATAGACCGAGGGACCAGCTATTCACCCTGCCTTTGTCTCATGAGCTGCATTGTTTGTTTGTTTTTCTCCTAATGCCACTGTATCTCATTGCACATTTGTTCTATTCTTCTCTCACTGTTGACTGGCTTCCTCAGTTTACTCACTGTCATAACCAGCTCCACATAGGACACCCTTCCAGTTTCTGCTGGACTGCTAAATACATCATTCCTGGACTTCCAGTAAGATGGCAGAATAGGCAGACAAGCTATGCAAACCCTCTTCAACAAAGAAAAGAGAAACGAATTGACTCAGATACAGAAGATAATTCTGGAGCCCTGAACTTGAAAGGAAGGATGCAGAAGTGGATTGAACACCAACTAATAGAAGAACCTGAATGAAAACAATGAATAAGGAGGCAAATGGAGCTGTGGATTGTCAGATGTCCTGAAGCCATGGAGAGCCTTAATATTTCCAAGTGGGGTTAGGCCCTAAGGATTAACCTAAAATTTGGCCCTGCTCACCAAGGGCTGCATGGACTACTGCACAGGTAGCAGACGACTGAAAAGGAAAACAGCAAGGAAGGAGACAAACTGAGCTGTTGACTTTCAGCTGTCTGGGGGTCTCAGCCTTTATGAATGTCTACAAGTGGTAGCTGGGTGCAGTCATTTTGAATGTTTACAAGCAGCAGCCATTTTGGATATTTAAAGTGACAGCATCCTCTTTCAGATTCCAGAGACCAAAGAGTAGGCTTTACTTGCCAAAAACAACACAGACATGTGGGAGGCTGACAACTGGAAAGGAGACAGGTGGTGAGTGCATAAGTGCTGCCAACTAGTGACTAGAGGAACACAGTACCCTGCTTACTCAGATATATCCAAATAAAATTAAAATCTTGGGCAAATCACTTCAACACACAATCACCAATTAACAACAAACACAAAAATGTCACGATGCCTTAGAGACAACAGAGTATCACAGTCTACACAAAGAAGTAAGATAAACCAGGAGAAATAAGGAACCAGGGTACAGACCCAGAACACATCTCTGAGGAAGAAGTAGCATTGGAACTCCCTGATAAGGAATTCAAAAGAATATTTAGGTACCTTCAACAGACTGAGAAACAGATGAAGGAAAACACTGACAAAATTGAGGAAAACACAGACAAAATCCTAGAACAATTTCAGAAGACAAGACAAGAACAAAATGACAAAATAATTGAAAAATTAGAAATTATATAAGATCTACAGATAGCAATCCAGAAGATTAATACTAAAGTCTCAGAAATAGGTAACACATTGAGTGGGCAAAGGAGTAGAATTGAATCAACAGAAGACAGAATTAGTGAGATTGAAGACAAATACCTCAATGCTTCTTTGGAAAGGGATCAATCAGAAAAAAGATCAAAACAAAATGAAAAAAGCCTAAGGTTCATGTGAGATACCATTAAAAAGAATAAACTACATGTAATTGGAATTCCAGAACAGGAAGAGACAAATAAAAGCACAGAGAAAATTGTTGAAGATTTGTTAGAAGAGAATTTCCCTGATACTATGAAAGACAAAATTATATCCATTGAAGAAGTCCAATGAACCCCAACAGGATAGACCCCAAAAGAAAATCACCAAAACATACCATCATCAAACTCACTAAATACATCATTTATTTTGAGTTTGTTAATTCTCCATAGAAAAAAACCTGATTGGCCCAGCTTATCTTTCATGCTGGTTACAAGTTATTCATCAGTCTACCGATTGACTTCTCTTGGATCTCATGCCCAGTACTGGTCCATTCAGCTAGGGCAAGAGTAGGTGGGGTCAAAAAATGACCAGTTATGATGACCCTTGAACTGCTCTGGGTCAGGCACTTTCCCTTAAAAGGAATAAGAATGACTCAGAGGGGAATTTCTGTAGGAGATCCTAGATAGAGTGGGAGAACAATGTGGAACAAAACTCAAAATCATTTAAAAAAAAATGACCAGTTTGCTGGTCTGATAGAGTCTGATGGAAACACTGAGACTATGGCCCCTAGTTGCCCTTTAGTTCTGGAATTGAACCCACTCCTGTGGCTTCCAGCCAAACAAAAGACAGACATATGAGCTGAACTTTTTTTACTAGGTAGATACACTCCTTGGAGAGATCAATCATGGGATAATAGAAGGGCTGTGTGTATACAAGGAGACAGCTTGGGGGGCAGGAGTGCATGGAGGGAAGGACACAGGGAAGATGTAACTATGGGGAGGAAGTGGGAGGGGAGCTGTTGCATTATGGTAAATTGTAGTCAATATCATGAGACAAAGTGTATGTGAGCTGCTGTATGGAAAGTGAATTTGCTCTGTAAACTTTCACCCAAATCACAATAAAAATTTAAAAAAAAAAAAAAGGAATAGGAATGGAGAGTGACTTTGTGTACTATTAAATATCAAGTCCTTTCTTCTTTTCTTCTTCTCTTCTTCTCAGAGGACAATAATACCAACCTTACAACATGGTTATGAAGATTAACTGAACTTATGTTGGTGAAAGGATGTCTATTGCCTGTCTTATAGTAGAGACTCAGTAAATGTTAGCGACTTCCTTTATTTCCTAAAAAGTGTGGTGAGAGTGAAACTTAAGCCAAATGAGCTTCCTATGGCACTCTAGAGAGGTTATTAATGACCAGAATGGACGGGTGGCAAGTTTGGATAGAAGGAGTATATGTGCCAAAGGAGCATAGAGCACAGGATCTGTGACAAGGATGGTTCTTGAATTATACCCGCATAGACTTGGGTCTGAGTCTCAGGGAGTGAAGAGCTGGAGGCAGAGAAACAGTTGTTTTTCATGTGAAAACCTTGGAAATGTTTTTAAAATATTTCTGAAACCATCCTACTTCAGGACACATGAGCAAAAAACCTGTGTGGAGAGGGACTAGAGCAAAGCAGGGAGGATCCTCCCTGTGTCACAGCATAGCCACATGGCAGAATAATGCTAGCACAGGATGACTCCCAGAGACCCACTCAGGACAAAACCCAGGGAGCAACAGGTGGCATCAGCAACTACAAAGCAAAGGCACCTCAGACAAATTCCTGGGAAAACAGAGCAGAAGAATAAGACAAAGCGTGGACACCATGTTAATAATTTTAGTGCGAAGAAAATGACATTGTAGCCAGAGATTCAAGAAAGTCGGGATTCTATTATGGCAATCCCTCCTTTCCTATGAGAGCTGTTCATAAAAGGAAGAATAGCAGAATGAGAATCCAAGTACCTTGAATGTCTGCACAAGCATCCAAGGCCCATTGCGGAGGTGGAGAAGCCTCTGATGGTGACCATCCAACACCGTGGCGGATCCTCAGGCTTATTCACTCCTCTTCCTTTTTATATCCTGTCTGTTCTCTTTCTCCTGCTTTGGACCTTGGCCTCTTACAACTCATTCTTCCTTCTTCTTCTGACCTTCCTTCTATATATTCTCCTCCTCCCACTTTTGTGCACTACCTTCTTCCCTCCCTTTTCTCTTTCACCCTCTTTTCTCTCCTCTCTTGTGCTCACCTCAAAGAGTAATGCCTGGCAGTTGACCCAGCCTCTCTGTGTTTTATAAGACACCACTTAGATTGGATTAGAACTCACCCTACTTCAGTATGACCTGGTATTAACTGACAACATCTTCAAAGACTTACTGCAAACAAGGTCTTCTTTGTACGTATATTTGTACCCTGGGTGATACAAATTGTTAATGCACTCACCTGAGAACTGAAAAGTTGGAGGTTCAAGTCCACACAGAGGCTCCTCTCTGTGTTGATCACAGCCTTGACTTTTTGTTATGCTTTTCCAGCTCTGCTCCAATAAACCTGTCACAAAAGGAATCCTCAGATCAGTGTCCATAACTTGGATACAGATCCAAAAGATCCCTCTGACCAGCATTGCTCAGCACAATCAAGTCCTGAGTAGGCACAGTAGATGGCCATCCCTCTCCCCCATGTTTGCCTATCACTAGTTAAGAAAGCTAAGTGTTCTCGTTGGGGGCAGTTCTCCTGCCAAGCCCAGTCATAGATCTGCTATCATACATTGCTCCCTGGGAGCTTTAGAACTTTTGCATTGATGAGGCTTTAATGGAGCAAAGCATAAGGTACCTAATGGTGCCTATTAAGGATTGAATTATGTCTCCCCAAAAGATACGTTGAAGTCCTAAGCCCTGATCCATATAAACATGGCCTTGTTTGAAAATAGGGTCTTTGAAGATGTTATTAGTTAAGTTAACATGAAGTTATACTGGAGTAGAGTGGATTCTAATCTATTCTGAGTAGTGTCCTTACAAAAGAGAAGAAGAGGCACAGAGAGACAGAGAAAACGGCCACGTGACAACAGTTATGATGCAACTGCGAGCCAAGGAAAACCTGGGGCTACAGAAACTAAGGCAGACAAGAAAGGATCTTTCCTCAGAGCCTTCAGAGAGAACCTGGTCCTTCTGACACCTGGAATTTAGACTAATAGCCTGTAGACTGTGAGACAATAAATTTCTATTGTTTCAAGCCACCCAATTTGTTGTACTTTGTTATGGTAGTCCTAGGAAACTAACACAGTGCCCAAGATAAGTTGAGCCAGAATGTACAAAACGCTGGTAATAACCAAATGAATTAGTTTTATAAAACCTTATTTAAGAAATCTTCAACCTCTCAACCCCACCCCCATACTTCATTTTCCAAATCCAAACAATTACCAAATCCCAGAAATTCTACTTGTTAACAAGGATTTCAATATATATTTATTGAGCCCCCATTATGTGCTAGGTACTGTTCTAGACACAAGGATTACAGTAGGGAGCATAACAAGTAAAGTACCTGCCCACATGCTCACGTAAACAAACAAACAAATGAATAAATAGGTAGTATGTGGGCAATCTACTTCTGTAGTGATACTGTCTTGGAAACCCAAGGAGGGGGTCGCTGTGAGTCGGGTCTGACTCAATGGCACATAACAACAACAACAACGTGTCCAGTTGCTAGGTCCTATACAGAAAAAATTTGAAAGTAAAGCGATAGTGAGTGATGAGATGCCTTCTTATATAGAGCAGACAAAGGACTCTCTGATGAAATAGCATGTGAGCAAAGACCCAAACAAAGTGAAGGAAGAGTCGTGAAGATGTCTGGAGAATTCCTGGCAGAAGGAAGGATAAATGTAAAAGTCCTGAAATGGAAATAAGCTTGGTGTGCTGGGAAAACAGTAGTAAGGTCAGTGTGGCTTGAATTTGATGAATTGGGGGTGGGGATCTCAGGGAATGAGACCTGAGATGTAGCCAGGAGCCAGATGAGGTAGGGTCTTATGGACTATAGAGTCCCCAGGTAATGCACACAATTAAGCACTTAGCTACTAACTAAGGTTGGTATTTCACACCCACCCAGAGGTACCTCGAAAGAAAAGCCTGATAATCTACTTCTGAAAACTCAACCATTGAAAATCTATGGAGCACAGTTCTACTCTGCAACACATGGGGTTGCCATGAGCTGGAAATGACTCAACAGCAACTGGGTTAGTTTGGGTTTTGAAAACTGTGGTAAGAATTTTGAATAACCCTTGGCATGTGATGGGAAGCCACTGGCTGGTTTGAGCAGAGGAGCAACAAGATGTGGCTTTTGTGTTAAAGGATCCTCCTGGCTGCTTTGTGAAGCAAGGAAGGAATAGAAGTCATTGCAATAGCAACAGTAGAGTGGTGAGAAATGGTCAGATTCTCTATATATATTTTGAGGGTGAAACCTACAAGATTTCCTGATGGATTGGATGAGTGAATTGAGAGAAAGGGAAGAGTTAAGAGTCATTCCAAATTTGGGGCCAGAATAGAGTTGTGATTCTTAAATTCTGTCATATCCATCCCCTCTCCATCTCCACTGCCACTTTCCTAAGTGAGGCTACGGTAGTGTCTCACCTGGTTGACTGTCACATTGTAACCAGTCTCTTGCCTCCAGATTTGCCCCCTTTAATTGTTCCTCTCGCAGCAGCCAGATTTATAAATCTGACCATGTCACTCACCTCCTTAAAACTAGAGGTTAAAACATTCCATCATCATCTACATGATAAAGTCAAATCCCTGTAGTATGGTTCCCAAGCTCCCCCCATAACCTGGCCCTAGTGCTTCTCTGACTTCAACTCCCATGGCCCTCCCACAGACACCCAGTGTTCTTGGCAGGCCATGGTACTAACACTTTTCAGATGTTCTTTCACACTTCCATGCCTTTAATACTGCTGTTTCCTTGACCTGCAGTGCCCTACACCCACTTCTGATTCCTCCTGGAAAGAAATGCTTATTCATCCTTAAAGATTGAAAATCAAGACTATTTTCTTTCCTGGAGCCCCAGGTGAAGATGATCCTTCCCTTCAAAGCTCCTCATTGCCCCTTGTTTCCATCTTTTTTATAGCTGACTTGTCTAATTACGTTGAACTTATTTGTTTTCCTGTCTGTCTCTTCTACCAGACTGTAGCATCTGAGGACAGAAATCATGTCTTATTTATTTCTGGAACCCCAGTACCTAGCACAACAACCACCCCACAGAACAGTGTGCTCAACAAATGTTTATTGAATGAGTGAACAGGTGAGATGACTGAATTTGCTTGTGGTGATTGTTGGGCATTATGACTTGTAAAATAAGGAAGTCAAATGGTGATGATGTAAGAGGTATAACTTCCCCCAAAAGAAAAAGAAGGAAGGTTAACATAGTCATTGAGAGCATGAGTTTTGGAATAATTAAAAACTAGATTTGAATTCTGTCTCTGCTGTTTACTTTGCTGTGGCACTTAATGACTGTGTGACTCAATTTTCAGACCTGTAAAATAGGAGTAATTACACACTCACAAGAGTGAGCTCTTGTGCAGATTAAGTGAGACAAGATATACTTGAAACAAGACAAAGAAAACTGTATTATCTTAACAGCTGGCACCAGAAATTCCATTGGGCTCACCCCAGCAATAATAGCACTGATGAAATGAACAAGCAAACAAACGAAAAAACAGAGAAACAAATGCTGGCAAGGTTGTGGGGAGACTGGAACTCTCATACACTCCTGATGGGACTGCAAAATGGTGTGGCCACTATGGAAAACAGTATGATGTTTCCTTAAAAAGCTAGAAATAGAAATATCATATGATCCAGTAATTCCACTGCTAGGTATATATCCTAGGGAAATAAGAGCTGTGACATGAATATGTGTACCCATTATCCACAACAGCAAAAAGATGGAAATAATGTAGGTGTCCATCAATAAATGAATGGGTAAACAAATTGTGACACATACATGCAATGGAAAGCTGTGCAATGATAAAGAATAATGATGAATCCATGAAACATCTCAAAACATGGATGAATCTGGAGGACATTATGCTGAGTGAAATAAGCCAACCACAAAAAGACAAATATTGCATGAGACCACTATTATAAAACAGTAAAAAATAATTTTACACACAAAAATAAACTTTCTTTGATAATTACCAGAGATGGGAAGGAAAATCACAATAGATAGGACATAAGTGTTAATTATGGTGAAGAGAAAGGCAATATACAATTTGATGGAAGTCAGCACAACCTAACCAAGGCAAAGGAAGGCACTGAGAGGTATGCAAGAATAAAGGACAACTACAGTATATACTGTAACACATGCAATCCTACAACAACAGCAATAACAAACAATAACTTATGAATAGATACGCAGGTAAATATGTATGCTAAATAGGTGACTTGAGTCCTACAGGAGGACATACATATATAAGTATGGGTGTGGATATTTCTACATACAAATTTGTAGATGTTGCACATATAGTCATGTATATAATGGAGCAAGTAAGGCACACAGTTATAGAAACTCAGACAGACATCGGGACCAAAGTACCAGACTTGAAGGTGAAGGAATGTAGTCTCAGAGAATATCTGGGTCAGTTGGGAAAACACAGTTCATAAAGATAATGTTCTACATCCAGTCTGGTGAGTAGTATCTGACATCTTAAAAGTTTGCAGCAGCCAACTAAGAAGCAACTCTAAGTCTTTTCCCACCTCCAGCAAAGGAGAACAAAGAAAACCAAGACCCAAGGAAATAATTAGCCCAAAGGACTAATGACCTACATGAATCACAGCCTCATCTAATCTGAGAAAAGAAGAACTAGATGGTGCCAGCTACCAATCACTCTGACCAAGACCACACTAGAAGGTCAGAGCGGTTAAAAAATGTAGATCAAAATTCAAATTAAAAAAAAACACACACACAGACTTACTTTTCTAAAAGATGCTGGAGGAACCCCTGATACTATTGCCTAGTAAGACAACCTTGTGACTTGAAACTGAAGATATTCCTGGGGGTCACCTTGCAGCCAGTTAATAAACAGGCCCATAAAACAAACAATAATACTGTGGAAGGATGTGCTCCTCAAAACAATCAACTATATGAGACCAAAAGGGCAACATTTGCCCAAAACCAAAAATGAGAAAGCAGGAAAGGACAAGGAAACCAGATAAATGGAAATAAGGAACCCAGGGAGGAAAAGGGGAGAGTGCTGATACATTTTAGGGACTGTAACCAATGTCACAGAACAATTTGTGCACAAATTGTTGAAGGGAAAACTAATTTTTATGTAAACCTTCACCTAATGCACAATAAAATGTTCCAAAAAAATAATAAAATAAAATAGAAGAAGAAGAAAAAAGAAAGAAATTCTAGTAGGGAGAGAACTCTCTTTGCTGAGAAACTACTTTGAATGGGCTTGGAATAGAAGGTGGGAAGAAAGGCTGCTGAGACATCAACCAGAAGAACAGGGAAATTACTTATTTTTTGAAATTTTTTTCATTTTGGAATAAATTTAAATTTTCAGAAAAGTTGCAAAATTAGGCTAGAGAGTTCCTGATTACTCTTCACCCAGTTTCCCCCAATATTAACATTTTACATGATACATTGGTCAAAACTGAGAAATTAACGTTGACATAGTACTACTAACTAAATTACAGATTTTATTCAGGTTTCATCAGTTTTTTCACTCATGTCCTTTTTCTCTTCCAGGGTCCAATCTAGTATGCCAAACTCTATTTATGAAGTGCTTTTCATAATGTTGCTGTTGTTAGGTGTTGTCAAGTCAGTCCCAATTCTTAGCAACCCTATGTACAACAGAACAAAACACTGCCTGGTCCCGTGCCATCCTCACAATCATTCCTATGCTTGAGTCCATTGTTGCAGCCACTGTGACAATCCATTTTGGTGAATATAGTAGTTAAGGGTAGATGTCAACTTGGCTGGGTTGTGGTTTTGAGTGACTGGACAGCTAGATGTAGTTATTTCCCATGATGAGATTATAATCACATCCATGATGGGATTGCTGTGAGTAGCTAAGTAACTGTCTTCAGGGTGCAGCCTGCTTCCTGTATATATGGAGAAGCTATAAAGGTCTCTAGTTTTTTGGCACATCTGGACTCTGCATTTGGTTGAGTCTTGGCCTGCCATGTTGCCTGCTGATCTTGGGATAGTTCCTGGACTTGAACCAGTGGTCTACCATGTTACCTGCTAACGCTGGGATTATGCCATTTTACCTGTTGATCTTGGGATCATCAGCCTCAGCAGCCAGCAGCTACATGAGTCAGAAAAAGCCTCCAGCTCCAGTGGGCCTGGAACAGGAGGCAAAGCTGAAGCCCAAGGTCGAGGGGCCTTCACCCAGACCCTAGAGCTGGCACTTTGAACTCAGACTTCTAGCCACCTAAACTGTAAGAGGATAAATTCTTATTTGTTAAACCCATACATTTGTGTTATTTCTATTATAGTGGCACTAGAGAAGCAGTTTGCCTTGCATAGAGCTGCCCCCAGGGTGCAGGCTGCAGTAAGCCAGCCCTGGGACAAGTGGAAGGTGAATGTTTGTCCTTGGGGCAGGCTGGGTAAGTGAGCAGGGTAGGGGAGACCAGGAAATAAGCAGAGCAGTGTATAACAGCTAGGGGAGACAAACTTGTCTGTCAGTTTGTCCTACTATGATGGCTTGAATGTTGCTGTTAGGCTGGAGACTATGCCACCGGTGTTTCAAATGTCAGCAGGGTTACTCATGGTGAACAGGTTTCAGGGAAGCCTCTAGACTAAGACAGACTTGGAAGAAGGATGAGGCCATCCCCTTCTCAAAGAATTGGCCAGTGAAAACCTATGAATAGCAGTGAAACATTGTGTGATATAGTACTGGAAAATGAGCCTCTCAGTCTGAAGACACTCAGAATATGACTTGAGAAGATCTGCCCCTCAGAGTAGAGCCAACCTTAATGATATACATAGAGTAAAGCTTTCAGGACCCCCATTTGCTGATGTGGTACATCTCAAGATGAGAAGAAACAGCTGCAAATGTCCATTAATAATCAGAATATGGAATGTATGAAGTATGAATCTAGGAAAATTGGAAGTTGTCAAAAATGAAATGGAACACACAAAGATTGATATCCTAGGCATTAGTGAGCTGAGATAGACTGGTTTTGGCCATTTTGAATCAGACAACCATATGATCTACAACACTGGTGTGACATTCATTGTCACAAAGACTGTTTCAAGATCTGTCCTGAAGTACAATGCTGTCAGTGATAGGACAATATCTATACCCTTACAAGGAAGACCAGTTAATACTACTATTATTCAAATTTATGCACCAACCACCAAAGCCAAAGATGAAGAAATTGAAGATTTTTTACCAACTTTTGCAGTCTGAAATTGACCAAACACGCAATCAAGATGTGTTAATTATCACTGCTGATTGGAATGCAAAAGTTGGAAACAAAGAAGAATCACCAGTAGTTGGAAAATATGGACTTGGTGATAGAAATGTTGCTGGAGATCTCATGATAGAATTTTGCAAGACCAACAATTTATTCATTGCAAACACTTTTTTTCAACATCACAAACAGCAACCAAACACATGGACTTTATCAGACAGAGTACACAGGAATCAGATTGACTACATTTGTGGGAAGAGATGATGGAGAAGCTCAATATCTTCAGCCAAAATGAGGCCAGGAGCTGACTATGGAACAGACCATCAAATGCTCATATGCAAGTTCAAGTTGAAGCTAAAGACAGTTAAAAGAAGTCCATGAGAGCCAAAATATGACCTTGATTATATTCTTCCCATATTTAAAGACCATCTAAAGAATAGATTTGATGCATTGAACACTAATGACCGAAAACCAGAAGACTTGTGGGATGACATCAAGAACATCATCCATGAATAAAGCAAGAGGTCATTAAAAAGACAGGAAAGGAAGAAAAGACCAAAATGGATGTCAGAAGAGACTCTGAAACTTGCCCTTGAATGGAGAGTAGCTAAAATGGTTGGAAAAAATGACAGGGTAAAAGAGCTGAACAGAAGATTTCAAAGAGCAGCTCAAGAAGACAAAGTCAATTATTGTAATAAAATGTGCAAAGACCTGGAGTTGGAAAACCAGAAGGGAGGAAACACTCGGCATTTCTCAAGCTAGAAGAATTGAAGAAAAAATTTAAGCCTCAAATTGCAATGTTGCAAGATTTCACAGGCAATATGTTGAATGATGCAAGAAACATCAAAAGAAGATGGATGGAATACACAGAGTCACTATATCAAAAAGAATTAATAGATGATCATCCATTTCAGGAGGTGGCATATGATCAAGAACCAATGGTATTGAAGGAAGAAGTTGAAGCTGCACTGAAGGAATTGGTGAAAAACAAGGCTCTGGGAATTGACGAAATACCCATTGAGATGTTTCAGCAAATGGATGCTGCGTTGGAGACCCTAACTCATCTATGCCAAGAGATTTGGAAGACAGCTACCTGGTCAACTGACTGGAAGAGATCCATATTTGTACCCATTCCAAAGGAAGTTGATCCCACGGAATGTGGAAATTATCGAACAATATCATTAATATCACATGCAAGTAAAATCTTACTGAAGATAATTCAAAAACGGTTGCAGCAGTATATAGACAGAGAACTTCCAGAAATGCAAGCTGGATTCAGAAGATGACATGGTGCAAGGGATGTAATAGCTAATGTCAGATGGATTTTGGCTCAAAGCAAAGAATACCAGAAAGATGTTAATTTTTCTTTTATTGACTATGTAAAGGTATTCGTTTGTGTGGATCACAACAAATTGTGGATAACATTGAGAAGAATGGAAATGCCAGAACACTTAATTATACTCATTAGGGACCTGTACATAGACCAGTAGGCTGTCATTCAAACAGAACAAGGGGATACTGCATAGTTTAAAATCAGGAAGGAAGTGTGTCAGGGTTGTGTCCTTTCACCATACTTATTCAATCAGTATTCTGAACAAATAATCTGAGAAACTGGACTATATGAAGAAGAATTTGGCATCAGGATTGGAGGAAGATTCATTAAAAACCTGAGATATGCCGACAACACAACTTTCTTGCTGAAAGTAAGGATGACTTGGAGCACTTATTGACGAAAATTGAAGACTGCAGTCTGTAGTATGGATTACACCTCAATACAAAGAAAACAAAAATCCTCACAAGTGGACCAATAAGCAGCATCACAACAGATGGAGAAAAGATTGAAGTTGTCAAAGACTTCATATTGCTTGGTTCTGCAGTCGTGACAATGGAAGCAGCAATTAAGAAATCGAAAGGCGTATTGCATTGGGCAAATCTGTTGCAAAGACCTCTTTCAAATGCTGAGGAGCAAAGATGTCTCCTTGAAGACTGAGATGCACCTAACCCAAGCCATGGTGTTTTCAATCACCTCATATGCATGTGAGAGCTGGAAGGAAGACTGAAGAGTTGATGCTTTTGAGTTGTGGTGTTAGTGAAGAATGCTGAAAATACCATGGACTGCTAAAAGAACTAACAAATCTGTCCTGGAAGAAGTGCAGCCAGAATGCTCCTTGGAAGCGAGAATGGCCAGACTTCGTTTCACCTACTTTGGTCATGTTGTCAGAAAGGACCATTCTCTGGAGAAGGATGTCACGCTAGGTAAAGCAGAGGGTCAATGAAAAAGGGGAAGGCCCTCAACAACATGGATTGACATGGTGGCTGCAGCAATGGGCTCAGGTATAGTAGGGATTGTGAGGTTGGCACAGGACCAGGCAGCGTTTCATTCTGCTGTACATAGGGTCACTATGAGTTGGAGGTGACTCAACGACACCTAACAACAAGAACCAAGACAGTGAGGGTCTTCAACTTTTTTACTAACCTTCTACTTTACCAAGCACAATTTCCATCTCCAGGGACTGGTCCCTCCTTATAACATGTCCAAAGTATGTGAGATGAAGTCTCACCATCATTCTTTCTAAGGAGCATTCTGGCTGTACTACCTTCAAGACAGATTTGTTCATTCTTCTGACAATCCATTGTATATTCAACATTCTTCACTAACACCATAATTCAAATGCATCACTTTTTCTTTGGTCTTCCTTATTCATTGTCCAGCATTTCATGAGACAACTGAAAATGCCATGGCTTGAATCAGGCAAACCTTAGTTCTCAAAGTGATGTCTTTACTTTTAACACTTTAAAGAGATCTTTTGCAGCAGATTTGCCCGATGTAATATATCTGTTGATTTCTTAACTGCTATTACCACGGGCATTGATTGTGGAGCCAAGTAAAGAGAAATCTTTGACAACTTCAATCTTTTCTCCATTTATCATGATATTACTACTGGTCCAGCTGTGAGGCTTTTTGTTTTCTAGTGCCTAGGATATCGATCTTTATATTGAGGTGATTTCCATACTGAAGGATATAGTCTTTGATCTTCATCAATAAGTACTTCAAGTCCTCTTCACTTTCAGCAAGTAAGGTTGTGTCATTTGCATATCACAGATTGTTAATGAGTTTTCTATCAGTTCTATCTAATGTTGTGTTCTTCTTCATATAGTCCATCTTCTTGGACTATTTGCTCAATATACAGATTGAATAAGTATGGTGAAAGGATACAACCCTGACATACACCTTTCCTAATTTTAAACCATACAATATCCTTTTGTTCTGTTTGAATGATTGCCTCTTTGTCTATGTACAGGTTCCACATGAGCACAATTAATTGTTCTAGAATTCTTATTTTTCCCAATGTTATCCATAATTTATGATGATCCACACAGTGGAATGCCTTTGCATAGTCAATAAAACTCAGGTAAACATCTTTCTGGTATTCTCTGCTTTCGGTTAAGATACATCTAACATCAGCAATGATGTCTCTCGTTTCACATCCCCTTCTGAATTCAACTTGAATTTCTGGCAGTTCCCTGTGGATATACTGCTGCAACAGTTTTTGAATTATCTTCAGCAAACTTTTGCTTGCATGTAATAGTGATGATATTGTTTGATAATTTCTGCATTCTGTTGGTTCACCTTTCTTTGGAATGGATGCACATATGGGTTTCTTCCAGTGAGCTCTTCCCATAGCTTCTTCCAAATTTCTTGGCATAGATGAGTGAGTGCTTCCAGCCATGCATCTGTCCATTGAAATATCTCAATTGGTATTTCCTGGAGTCTTGTTTTACACCAATGTCTTCAGTTCAGCTTGGATTTCTTCCTTCAATATAATTGGTTCTTGATCATATGCTACTTACTGAAAAGTTTGAATGTCAACCTTTTTTTTTTTTTTTTTTTTTGTCCAGTGACTGTGTATTCTTTCCATCTTCTTTTGATGCTTCCTGCATCATTTAACATTTTGCCCACAGAATCCTTCAATATTACAACTTGAGGCTTGAATTTTTTCTTCAGTTCTTTCAGCTTGGGAAATGTTCTTCCCTTCTAGTTTTCTAATTCCAGGTCTTTGCATGTTTCATTATAATACTTTACTTTGTCTTCTTGAGCTTCCCTTGAAATTATATCTATTCAGCTCTTTTACTTCATCATTTGTTCCATTTGCTTTAGCTACTCTATGTCTAGAGCAAGTTTCAGAGCCTCTTCTGACATCCATTTTGGTCTTTTCTTTCTTTTGTCATTTTAAAGACCTTTTGCTTTATACATGTATGATATCTCTGATGTCATCCCACAACTCCTCTGGTCTTTGGTCATTAGTGTTCAGTATGACAGATCCATTCTTGAAATGGTCTCTAAATTCAGTTGGGATATACTCCAGGTTGTACTTTGGAAGTTGTAGACTTGTTTTAATTTTACTCAGCTTCAACTTGAACTTGCATATGAGCGATTGATGGTCTGTTCCACAGTCAGCCCCTGACTTTGTTCTACCTGATAATATTGAGCTTCTCCATCATCTCTTCCCATGGATGTAGTCAATTTGATTCCTGTGTATTCCATCCCATGAAGGCCAGGTGTATAGTTGCTGTTTATATTGTTGAAAAATGTCTTGCGAAGTTCTACCGTGGGATCTCCAATGTAATTTATTTCACCAAGGTCATATTTTCCAACTACTAATCCTTCTTGTTTTCAACTTTTGTATTCTAATCACCAATAATTGTCAATGTATCTTGATGGCATGTTTGATCAATTGCGGATTGCAAAAGTTGATAAAAGTTTCAATTTTATCATTTTTTGCTTTAGTGTTTAGTGCATAAATTTGAATAGTTGTATTAACTGGTCCTCCTTGTAAGCATATGGATATAATCCTATCACTGACAGTGCTGTACTTCAGGAAAGATCTTGAAATGCTCTTTTTGATGATGAATGCAACACTATTCATCTTCAGTTCATCATCTCAGAATAGTAGAACATATGATTGTCTGATTCAAAATGGCCAATACCAGTCCATTTCAGCACCCTAATGCCTAGGATATTGATTTTCAACCATTCCATTTCATTTTTCACAATTTCCAATTTTCCTTGCTTCATAGTACATACACACCATATTCCAATTATTAATGGATGTTTGCAGCTGTCTCTTCTCATTTTGAGTCACATAACATCAGCAACTGAAGTTCTGAAAGCTGTACTCCATCCCCATCATGAAGTTTGACTCTACTTTGAAAAGGCAACTCTTCCCCAGTCATATTTTGAGTGCCTTCCAAACAGAGGGGCTCATCTTTCAGCACTATACCAGACAATGTTCCACTGCTATTCATAAGGTTTTCATTGGCCAGTTTTTTTTTTTTTTTGTTTGTTTGTTTTTAAGAAATAGATCTCCAAGTCCTACTTCTTAGTCTTTCTTAGGCTGGAAGCTCTACTGAAACCTGTCCAACATGGGTGACCTGCTGGTATTTGAAATTCTGGTGGTATAACTTATTGCATCACAGCAATATGCAAGCCACCACACTATGACAAAATAGCAGATGAATGGTGGCTTTTCATAGAAAGAGAGGTCTCAGAGCAAGCCCTGGCTGTGTAACGAAAGACTAGCAATTTGAACCCACCTAGCTCCTTCATAAGGAGCTCTGGTAGCATAATGGCTAAGTCACTTGCCTGCTAACCAGACGGCTGGTGGTTCAAACCCACCAGCCACTCCTCAGAAGGAAGGTTGGGCAATCCTACTTCCGTAGTGATACTGCCTCGAAAACCCAAGGAGGGGTCGCTATGAGTCGGGGCCGACTCGACGGCACGTAACAACAACTAACAAGCAGCTTCATGGGAGAAAAACCTGGCAATCTGCTTCTGTAAAGATTGTATCCTAGAAAACCCTGTGGGGCAGTTCTGCTCTGTTACAGGGGGTCACTTGGAGTCAAAATCAATAGCACCTAACAATAACAACCCACTATAACCTGTGCAAATGCTGATGTGAGGTGATTTTGTTACAGAAATGGAAATCCAAAACAAAAACCAAATACATTGTGGTTGAGTTAATTTGAAGTATGCTGAATTTCATATCTAGAATGTTCTGGTGCAAGAGGGAGGCCATATGTGTGGACAGAGGAGCCTAGAGGCACTTTTAGCTTTGGGAGAATACATCCTCCATCACAGAAATTTTAGGAAGGATTTTAGATTTCTTTAGGCTGTGAGTTGGCAGGGTGGGAAAGAAGGTACTTTTACTTATATCTTAAGGAGCAGGAAGACCCCTGGCTGGCATCTACCTGACATATATTAAGTGCTCCAAATGCCCATTACTAGTATTATTAGGTGATGGGTTAGTGGTAGAATTCTAGTTCTATGCAGGAGACTCCATTTGATTCCTGATCAATCCATTAAGAGCAGCCACCTATTTGTCAGTGGAGGATTGTATGTTGCTATGATGCTATACAGATATCAGCGGAACTTCCAGACTAGGGAAAACCAGGAAGAAAGGCCTGGCAACCTACTTCCAAAAATCATGATGGTCTGATCCACACTGATCATGTTGGTGGTGTAAGACTTGACACAGTTTCATTGCCTTGTGCATGGGATCTCCATGAGTTGGGAGCCCTACTTGATGGCAGCTTACAACAATAATGCTTATATCTTTTCTTAAGGAATGCTGCTCAGTAATTAGCAAAGACTACAAAATGTTGACTCTAAGATTAGGTAAGGACTACCGGCTCCTGGTTCAGGCTCTACCCCTTAACGTCTTCCACTGGGGACATTATACAGACCACAGTGGATTCACTACCAAAAGAACCCACTCCATGCATTAAACAGTGCTCAGGTTAAGTGACATGGTGAGAGTAACAATAACCGTGATAAGAACTACCACACCTATGACTCTGAGCTCCAACAGTAAAATTCTGGGTTCCCCAACTCTTCCCCCTCCCCTTTTGAGTCTTCCTCCTTCCCCTCTCCCCTTCCACCCATCCAGCCTCAGGAGAGTCCTGAAGGGCTCAATGGCTCTCTTCACTTCTAAGAACACCCTTCTGTGCTTATGCAGAAGACCTTGCCTAAAAGGCTAAGGTTAGAGACTATGTTTAAAAGGCAGAAACTGGGCCGACTGGCCCAAAGTCAGTCATTCTTTTCTTCACTGAGTGAATCAACAATTTAAGCACCATGCAATAATAATAATAATTCTCGCATTTTCAAAATACATTTATATCCATTATTCCACAAGGAAAGGCCTTGGATGGTGTAAATGGATATGAGTTTGGCTGCTGACTGGAAGATTGGAAGGTTGAGTTTACCCGGAAGCACCTAAGAAGACAGGTCTGGTGGTTTGCTTCTGAAAAATCAGCCATTGAAAACCCTACGGAGCAGAGTTCTACTATGAAACACATGGGGTCTCCATGAGTCAGAATCAACTATGCAAGAACTGGTAACTGGTAATTCCACAAGTTATGTACAGTATGCCCATTTTGAAGAAGCTGTGTCTCAAGAGGTGAAGGGATTGATCCAAGCCATCCAGCTAATTAGGAAGGATCTAGCAGCAGAAGCTAGTCTCCTCTCTTAGACCTGAGTCCTTCTGTTAGCTTCCATCACAGATGGTTCCCCAGTAAGAGCTATCCCCTAACGTCCTAGGTAGAGGGTACAGGAGCTCAGATTCAGAATTTAGAGCATTTCCCAAATGTCAGCATCTTAGCCTTAACAAATTTATTTGAAAACACTTTTCTTCAAAATAATTTATTCCTAGACAGTTAAAGTAGGGGGAAAAGGCAGTTGTCAAAGAATGAATTGAATAGACAGGATAACAGACAGGTTAAGGGGAATAATTAAAGGCTTTTTTCTTGTTATTCAACAGCTTCTTTTTCAGTGCTGTCAATCACTGTTTGTCACACTTGAACCAAAACAATGATTTTTTTTTCCCCCCTCTCTAAGGCCAGAAGGACCTACCGGAGAGATAGTCACAAACACTGAAGTGGTGAACCCACTGTGACTTACAAACTGGAGCTAGGGCAGCTTAAGGGTGCTCTGAGCAACATGGAAATCAAGAGGCCCATGCCAATGTGAAGGTCCTATGCCAGGAGCTAATAATACCCCAGCAGAAAGGGCAGCAAACATTTTCCAAGCTCCTACTCCTACTGTGGGTTGGCATTCTTTATTTAAACTTCTCAACAGCCCTGCCAGATGGAAATTCTTATCCCTATTTCACAGTTGAAGACATGAGGTTCAGAGAGGTTAAAAGATGTGCACAAAAAAGAAAAAACACAAGAGTCTAATGCTAAAAAAATTGTATCATGGTTTCAGAAGAACTGTCTATTTACAACAAACTAAGATAGTTATTATCAGGATTCCAATGTTGTTGTTGTTGTTATGTGCCGTGGAGTCGGCCCCGACTCATAGCGACCCCTCCTTGGGTTTTCGAGGCAGTATCACTACGGAAGTAGGATTGCCCAACCTTCCTTCCGAGGAGTGGCTGGTGGGTTTGAACCGCCAGCCGTCTGGTTAGCAGGCAAGTGTCTTAGCCACTATGCTACCAGAGCTCCCCAGGATTCCAATAGCAGGCTGCATTTCAAGAAAAGCCTCTATCCTGGGACCCTGGGGACTAAGGCAGAGTGATCAACCTGTCTCCAGAAAAGGCATGAAGCAGAGGAGGGGCAGCTGTTCAATTCAGGGGTCACATGACAAGGGGGGGTTCGCTCATGGTGAATGAGGGTCCTGAACTCTTTGGCAGCACAGCCACATTCCAAACCACAAAGTCATGGACATTTGAATGAAACTCAGCCATCGATGCACCTAGGAAGAATTGAGTCTGACAGAGGAAAAGAATGAAGGGAACATGGAAGGAAAGGTCTGATGCATCCAAGTGAATTCAAATAGAACTTCTTGGAGGTAGAGATGATTAAGTTGAGTGGTAGGCATGTAAGGCAAAGTGGGGAAGAAGAGCAGGAAAGAAAACACCTGGCAGAGAAGACAATGAGCAAAGGTACATAGTCCAGAAACATCATGAAAATTAGAGTTGGATGTAACTTGAGTGTTAAACATAAAGCAAGAAGTGGCCATTAATGAGGCTATAATTGATAATAGCTAACTTATCTGAGATGCTTACCAAATGTCAGATACTTCTAAAGGCTTTGTATATATTATGCATTCATTCATTCTTCAGACATTCATGGAGCTCTAGAGGGCTAGCTACATAATTTGTGGGGTCCCGTGCACCTCATGCACAGCTACCATCTGTCTGTCAGTAGTAGATGGGGTAGATTGTGTGTGGCTATGATGCTGAAAAAGTTTCAGTGTAGCTTCCAGACTAAAATGGACTGGGAAGAAAGGCCTGGCAATCACTTCCAACAATCAGCCAGTGAAAACCCTATCTATCACAACAGTCTGATCTGCAACCCACCATAAGGATAGTGCAGAACTGGGCAGAACTGAAGTTTCCACAGCTGAGGAATGACTCAAACAGCAGCTAACAATAAGTGTAAAATGAATGCAGAGCTTCTTGTTCAAGAACAGAAGAAAAGCTTTTTACTTTGCACAGTCTCTCCACCTGCCATGGCGCTTTTAATTAGCCATTTAATATCACCCTCCGGTAGCATGGAGAGACTTGGAGAGCAAGTGCAGACCCTCATAGACCCTGCAAGTTTGGTGTGATTGGAAGAGCCTAACAGAGCCAGTTAGGTGTTCAATAAATGTCAGTTCTATTCCCCATCTTGGCTGCTAACCAAAAGCTCAGCAGTTCAAACCTACCAGCCACTTCATGGGAAAAAGATGTGATAGTCTGTTTCTATAAAGACTTACAGCCTAATGGGAAATTCAGTGGGGCAGTTCTACTCTGTATTATAGGGTCACTGTGAGGATTGACTCAATGGCACTGGGTTTGTTTTGTTAGTTTTGTATTCCCCATCTCCTTTGTGAGATTCTTGGGATGTGGAATCTCTAATCCTTTACCAGATTCAAGTACATTCCAACTTGATCTGGGTATATCTCCTACTTGGAGTGCATAGGTTCACTAGGTAAGGCTCTCCTAGGACTCTAAAATCATCTCATATGCTGCTTCTGCCTACAGCTCTACAGTGGGGTACTTGGGGAGGGGGGAGGAGTAGACAACATCAGCACCAAGTGTGTGGACAGCTCCTTCTCCAGGACTTCCTTACTCTGACTTCATAACCTGGCCTCTTTCTGTCTTTCTGTTTTCTGCCACAGCTTTCAACACTGGGGTCAGATTCCACAGGGTTGGAGTTTAGTGATAGCAGAAGGTACTTGCTTCAAAAACAAAACAGACTCATTGATACTGATTAAAAAAAAAAAAAAAAAAAGCTATTCAGATAAATAGTTTTATGTTTTGCAAATGGTATAATTTGTTTAGGAGTTCTGGTAGCATAGTGCCTAAGGCACTTGACTACTAACCAGAAGGCTGGTGGTTCAAACCCACCAGTCACTGCTCGGAAGGAAGGTTGGGCAATCTATTTCTGTAGTGATACTGCCTCGGAAACCCAAGGAGGGGTCGCTATGAGTTGGGTCCGACTCAACAGCACATAACAACAACAACAACATAATTTGTTTAAGTTTTCGAATGATCCCTTACTACATTGAAATTAATGCCTTTTATATTGCATTCTCCCTGGCTTTGTTTTCCATGTCTTAGGAAAATGCTTGTGTTGCTGCCTCGGCTTTTCACAAATTACCAAAGGAATTAAGGGCATAATTGGGGGAGGGGAGTTGCTCTTCTAGCCTTATACTGAGAGTTTAGAGCCTAAATAATTGTTCTCTCTCTTTTCTTCCTCAGAGACAGGTATGGACTATGAGAGGAGGAGAATAGTAACTGTTGCCACAGTAGTAGTTTGTAGATTCTATAAGGGAACTGAACTGAACCATACATACATCAAGAGGATTATTAAATTTTTATATATAAGGCTGAAATGTCAAAAATTGTGTACTGTCTCCAGCACTTATTAAAGAAGGATTTTCAATTTCCTCACCTGAGTTCTAGGCTGACATCAGCACTGTGGTATTAGGGTGTTTTAAAATGATGTAGTGAGGGCAAATGATTTCCTCTAACTTCACAAGGGGAAAGAGAGTCAAAATCATCAACCCAAGGCTGATTCCTGTGAAGCACAGGTCAGGCATACCTTATCTCTCCAACCCTTATTTAGTTATTTATTGCAAATTCTGACACCAGCCACTCCTCTGACAGCACTATCTACTTCTCTGCTGGGTTTGTGTGTTAGGCTGTGTTCTCTAGAGAAACAAAAACCAGCAAAGCATATACATATATAAAGAGAGAGAGAAATTTATCTTAGGAAAATGGCTCACAAATGTATAGAAGACAGCAAGTCCAGAGTCCCTGAAGCAAACATCAGGCTGGAGGTTTTTCCCTACAGGGGGCTGAGAAGCTCAAGGCTGGCAGGCAGTACACTGGCTGTTGACTCCAACAAACGACGAATCCAAGATCTCCAGGCCGAACAGTGAACTGCTTACTCACGGACAGTTGTAGGCAGCACAACAGAATCCCGATCCACAGAAGAATGTTCCTCTTCCCAGGATGTCCCTGGATATCCTGGAAGCAGGCCACACCCCTAGGGAAACTCCCCTTGGGCAGATTGGCCACTCAGAACACAGTCATCTGATCCCATCATGGGAACAACCACACAGGACTGGGGTCCATCCAAGTTGACACACAGCTCCAACTATCACAGTTTGATAATCCATTGCAATGGCCACTCAGAACTCAGACAATACTCACAATTATGGGATTTCGTAGGGAAGTAATAGTTTACAATTCAGGATGCAGAATGAATCAGAATACAGTTCTTTGGTCAAAAAAGCCTCTTCTCAGCCATGCCCACAGACAGGCCTCTCTCTGCCCTGTCAGCCCCTCAACCCAACCTCTGCCCTGCTTGGACGAGTGTTACAAAGCTCTTTTAACTCCATCTATAAGTGCCTGGAGGAACCCCTTTCCATCAGCAAGTCTCCTGCCCCAAGGTGCTCAGCTTTCCTGCTTTGTGAAGCAGGACGCCCACCCCATGATCTCCTGCCAGTCTTCTGGTTCTGCTGCCTATGCTGTTGCCAGTTCTCTGCCACTGCTTCTCATTGCCTCTCACCATCTCTGGTGTTACTGCTTTCTCTCTCTCTGTATCCTGGGTCTAGGAGGTTCTCAGCATAGGAATCCTGGCTTCAAAAGACATGTTCTGTTCCCAGCTCTTCTTTCTTGGTGGTAGGTCCTCTCTTTCTGTCTCTAGAGTGGCTCATTTTAGTAGGATGGCAAAACTGAAAAATCCCTGAAAGGAAGGGTAATGTACCAAAAAAGCGTGATCAATACAGTGGCCCTGAGGAAGAGGGAGACACAGAGAGGAACACAAGAGGTACAGACAACAAAGATAAACTCTTTTTCATATACAATACTGTGCTGTCAATGATAACAAACATTAGTTTACAGGTAAATAGATCGGTAGACAGACTGAATGATCAACTTTGTCTAGGCAAAAGAGAATATACCCATGACCATATATGAGGTTGACAGATGCTATTTCTATGTACATATTTGTATGTGCTGTAAGAATGTCCAAATATATAACAGAGCTAACAAGAGACAAATTTATGATGACTTCTTGCCCACAGCCAATCACCCTGAGAGAGTGAGTAGTTGGACCTGCGGGCTCAGGACCATGCTCATAGGAGACATCGAGCTCAATTGGCATAACATACTATACAAAATCATTGTTCTATGTCTTACTTTGGTGAGTAGCAACTGGGGCCTTAAAAGCTTGCAAGTGGCCATCTAGATGCAACAATGTGTCTCTCCTAGTCCAGAGCAAAGAATAAAGAAAACCAAAGACATATGGAAACAATTAGCCCAAGGGACCGGTAGACTATGTGATCCTCAGCCTATATGACCATGAGATGAGAACTAGATGGTGCCCGGCTACCACTGTCAACCACTCAGCAAATGATCAGTGTAGGAGATCCTGGATAGAGTGGGAGAACAATGTGTAACAAAACTCAAAA
>NW_006921629.1:5999017-6015750 GCF_000298275.1 Orycteropus afer afer
ACAAGGACCAAACAAAATGTATCTGTAGGTCACATCTAGCCAGAGGGCCATCAGTTTGTAAACTCTGTCAAGGATCAAACTCAGCAGAAAACAACCTCTTTCTGAAATTTACTTGGCTTTGAGAGCAGGCTGTTACACCTGGCTATGTCTGCCAAAGGGATCAGTTCCATTTTGGAAGCTGTAATCCTAAAGTACATAGTCACTACATCTTGCGTTGATTTGGCCACCTGTTTGGAGAAAGATTGGGGCGACTTGTCCCAGGGCCAGTCCTTATTAGCACAAATAAGCTCTGATAGATTGTTCTAGAAAGTCTTACTGATGTGCTGACAGAATTAAAATTCAATTGCTTAAAACCTCTCTTATCTTACTGCTGTCCAGATCCAAAGAATCAAATGGCCACCTCAAGGCCATTAGAATGCCAACAGTAATAATACTAGTTCCTTTTCTCCTTGAAAAATTCCAACTCTCTTGTGAAAAAGGATTACCTCTATTGACAAGCATCATCCTCTGCAATTGGAGTAATTTGAAACTGGCACTGCACTCTGCTTATCTTTCCAACCTAGATAGTGACTTGGGGAATTTGATAATTTGTAAAAGTCCCTGTTGTTGTTGCTATGTGCTGTCAAGTTGGTTTCAATTCATAGCTACCCTATGTACAACAGAACAAAACACTCCTCGATCCTGCACCACCCTCACAATCTCTGCTATTTGAGCCCATTATTGTAGCGACTATGTCCATCTACCTTGTTGAGTGTCTTCCTCTTTTTCTCTGACCCTCTGCTTTTCCAAATATGATGTCTGTTTTCACCCTCTAGTGCCACTCTAACAGAAGATACCACAAGTGGGTGGCTTTACCAAATAGGAGTTGTTTCTCTTACAGTTTAGGAGGCTAGACATCCAAGTTCAAAGTGCCAGCTCTGGGAGCTGGGTGAAGGTCCCTTGACCTTGGGCCTCAGCTCTGACTCTTGATCCTGGCCCACTGGAGCTGGAAGCTTCTCTTAACTCAGGCAGCTGCTGGCTGCTGAGGCTGACAAACCCAAGGTCAACAAACAAAATAGCACAGTTCCAAGATTACCAAACAACATGGCAGGCCACTAGTTCAAGTCCAGAGAAAATCCCAAGATCAGCAGGAAACACGAGAGACTGCTGAATGAAGAGTCAGCTAAATGCAGGGTCCAAGTGTGCCAAAAAGCTGTGTGACCTCTCTCAATGCCTCTTCTTATGTTACTGGAAGCAGACCACATCCCTAAGGCAGCTATTCAGCTGCTCCAGTAGATTCCACCATGGAGTTGATTACCAGTCTCATCATGGGAAATAACTACCTCCAGCTTCCCAGCCACTCAAAACCAGGCCCAGCCAAGTTGACATGCAACTTAACTACCACAGTGTCTTTCTCCAGGGATTGGCTCATCCTGATAACATAACCAAAGTTTGTGAGATTAAGTTTTGCTATCCTTGCTTCTAAGGAATATTCCAGCCATGCTACTTCCAAGACAGATTTGTTCATTCATGGTTCAGTATTCTTCACTAACACCATAATTCAAAGACATCAATTATTCTTCAGTCTTCCTCATTCATTGTCCAGCTTTTGCATGAACATTATGTGATTGAAAGTCCCATGGCTTGGGTCAGGCGCATCTTAGTTCCTCAAAGTGAAATCTTTGTTCTTTAACACTTTAAAGAGGTCTTTTGAAGCAGATTTGCCCAATAGAATATGTCCTTTGATTTCTTTACTGCTGCTTCCATGGGTGTTGATTATGGATCCAAGTAAAATTAAATCCTTGACAACTTCGATCTTTTCTCCATTTATTATGATGTTGCTTATTGGTCCAGTTGTGAGGATTTTTGTTTTCTTTATATTGAGGTGACTTCCATACTGAAAGGTGTAATCTTTGATCTTCATCAGTAAGTTCTTCAAGCCCTCTTTGCTTCCAGCAAGAAAGATTGTGTCACCTGCATATTGCAGGTTTTTAACAAATCCTCCTCCAATCTTAATGCTGTGTTCTTCTTCCTATAGTCCAGTTTCTTGGATTATTTGCTCAGTATACAGATTGAATAAGTACGGTGAAAGAAAACAACCTCGACACACACCTTTCCTAATTTTAAACCACCTGGTATCCCCTTGTTTTGTTCGAATGACTGCCTCTTGGTCTATGTACAGGTTCTGCATAAGCACTATTAAGCGTTATGGAATTCCTATTATTCCCAATGTTATCCATAATTTATTATGATCCACACAGTCAAATTAATAATCAGTAAAACATAGGTAAACATCTGTGAAAGTTGGAGCTGTGTGTCAACTTGGCTGGACCACAATTCTGTGTGGTTTAAGCAGTTGTGATGTGGTTATTGCCATGATGGGATCAGATGAATATGTTTTGAGCAGCCAATCCGTTGAAAAGGAGTTTCCCTAGGGATGTGGCCTGTTTCCAGTATATTTATGGACCTCCTGGGAAAAGACACACTCTTTTGTGGATCAGGATTCTGTTGTGCTGCCTACAACTGTCCATGAGCGAACAATCCACCATTTGGCCTGGAGATCTTGGATTTGTCATTCGTTGGAGTCAACAGCCAGTATATGGCCTGCCAACCTTGAGCTCCTCAGCCCCTGCAGCTGCGAGAATCGGGAAAAGCCTCCAGCTTGACGTTTGATTCAAGTTTGGACTTGCCAGCTTCTATAAGTGTGTGAGCCATTTCCCTAAGATAAATTTCTTTTTCTATATATATAAGCTTTACTGGTTTTGTTTCTCTAGAGAACCCAGTCTAACACAACATCTTTCTCATATTCTCTGCTTTTAGCCAAGATCCATCTGACCTCAGCAATGATATCCCTCATTTTATGTCCTCTTCTGAATCCACCTTGAATATCTGGCAGTTCCCTATTGATAAAATACGGCAATCATTTTTTAATTACCTTGAGAAAAATTTTATTTTCATGTGATATTAATGATATTGTTCAATAACTTCTGCATTCTGATGGATTACCTTTCTTTGAAATAGGCACAAAGATTGATCTTTTCCACTCAGTTGGCTACATAGCTGTCTTCCAAATTTCTTGGCATAAGTGAGTGAGCACTTCCAGCACTGCATTTGTTTGTTGAAACATCTCAATTGGTATTCTGTCAATTCTTGGAGGCTTGTTTTTTGCCAATGCCTTTAGCTCAGCTTGGACTCTTCCTTCAAGACCATCAGTTCTTGATCATCTGCTGTCTCCTAAAATGGTTGAACACTGACCAATTCTTTTTGGCATGGTGACTCTGTGTATTCCTTTAATTTTCTTTTGATGCTTCCTGCATTGTTCAATATTTTGCCCACAAAATCCTTCAGTATTGCAACTTGAGGCTTGAATTTTTTCTTCAGTTCTTTCAGCTTGAAAAATGCTGAAAATGTTCTTCCTTTATGGTTTTCTACCTTCAGGTCTTTGCACATTTCACTGTAATCCTTTACTTTGTCTTCTTGAGGGGCCCTTTGAAATCTTCTGTTCAGCTTGTTTGGTTCATCATTTTTTCCTTTCACTTTAGCTACTCTATGTGGTAGATCAAGTTTCAGATTCCCTTCTGACATACGTTCTGGTCTTTTCTTTCTTTCCTGTCATTTTACTGACCTTTTGCTTTCTTTTTGTATGATGTCCTTGATGTCATACCACAACTTGTTTGGTCTCTGTCATTAGTGTTCAGTGTATCAAATCTATTCTTGAGAGGATCTCTAAATTCAGGTGGCATATACTCAAAGTTGTATTTTGGCTCTTGCAGCCTTGTTTTCATTTTTTTTACCTTCAATTTGAACTTGCATAGAAGCAATTGATGGTCTGTTACACAGTCAGCCCCTGGCCTTATTCTGGTTGATAATACTGAGCTTCTCCATCTTCTCTTTGCACAGATATTGTCCTGTATTCTGTTTGGCAAGGTCCTTGTGTGTAGTAGCTGTTTATGTTGTTCAAAAAAGGTATTTGCAATGAATAAGTCATTGATCTTGCAAAATTCTATCATGGGATCTCCAACATTGGTTCCATCTTCTGAAAAAGACCTCATTGTCATCTATTCGAGTCTGACTCATAGTGACCCCCACTGGGTTTCTGAGCCAGTAAATCTTTATGGAAATAGATTGCCCCATCTTCCTTCTGCACAGCGACTGGTGGGTTTGAATTGCCTATCTTCTGGTTAACAGTTGAATGTCTTAGGCACTGTGCCACCAGAGCTCCTTGGTTCTATCTTAGTGTGCCATATTTTCCAACTACTGATCCTTCTTCTTTGTTTCCAACTTTTGCATTCCAATCACTGGTAATTATCAATGCATCTTGATTGCATGTTTAATCAATTTCCGGCTGCTGAATTTGGTAGAAATTTTTAATTTCTTCATCTTTGGCATTAGTGGTTGGTGCATAAATTTGAATAATTGTCATATTAACTTGTCTTCCTTGTTTGTTTATGAATGTGTCCTGTCACTGACAGCACTGTACTTCAGGATAGATTTTGAAATGTTCTTTTTGACAATGAACGCTATGCTATTCCTCTTCAATTTGTCATTCCCAGCATAGTAGACCTTATGACTGTCTCATCCAAAATAGGCCAATACCAGTCCATTTCAGTTCACTTGTGCCTGGGATGTCGACCTCCATTTCATTTTTAACAACTTCCAATTTTCCTAGATTCACACATTGTATAATCCATATTCTAATTATTAATGTACATTTTCAGTTGTTTCTTCTCATTTTGAATCATATCATATCAGCAAATGAAGATCCTGAAAGCTTTATGCCATCCATGTCATTAAGGTTGACTCTACTTTGAGGTGGCAGCTCTTTCCCAGTCGTGTTTTGAGTACTTTCTAACCTGAGGGGCTCATCTGGCACTATATCAGACAATGTGTCTCTGGTATTCATAAGGTTTACACTGGTGGCATAGTGCCTAAGGCATTGACTGCTAACAAGAAGGCTGGTGGTTCAAACCCACCAGCCATGCCTTGAAAGGAAGATTGGACAATCTACTTTTGTAGTGATAACACCTCAGAAACCCAAGGAGGGGTCGCTATGAGTCAAATCCACCTTGATAGCAGTGAGTTTGTTTGTTTGTTTTGGGGGGTGTTTGGCCAATTTTTTTCAGAAATAGACCACCACATCCTTCTTCCTACCCTGTCTTAGTCTGGAAGCTCCACTGAAACCCGTCCACCATGTGTTGCCCTGCTGGTATTTGAAATACCAGTGGCATAGCTTCCAGCATCACAGCAACACACAAGTCCTCACAGTCTGACAGACTGACAGACAAGTGGTGAAAAGAAAGTCCCTGGATGGTGCCAGTGGTTAAATACTCAACAACTAGCCAAAAGGTTGGTGGTTCAAACCCATCCAGGGCAGCCTTGGAAGACAGGTCTGGCCATCTTCTTCTGAAAGATTACTGCTTTGAAAACCCTATGGAGCAGTTCTACTGTACACACATGGGGCCACCATGAGTGGGAATTGACTCTACTCAACAGCAGCAAACAACAACAATAAAGAAGGTTCAACTTGCATCTCTACTTTGCACTACCACAAAAATGACTGTGAACTCATATACTCTTTCTGTCACTTTCTAAAACACATTAGTCAGTTTTTCCTGTCACAAAGAAATAATGGGGAAGGATGTATCAATCAAGAGGGGACAAATATTCTTTTAGCTTTGCAACTCCCACTTCCACACTAGTTCTCTTCTTTCCCACTCTCTGGTGGGTAAGAACTCTGGTAGATAAATGTCTTTCTTAAGAATGATAACCTCAACTAGGTGGGTGGTTCTGAAACAAAAAAATAGTGGCAAAGGCGTGGTTGACAGAGAGGTATCTGAAGAAGTCTTGTGGGATCTTCCTGTCTCTTCAAAGGCAGCTGGATTTGGGATTCACAGATTAAAGGATTAGTTGCTTTAATAAGGTCTGTGTGTCTCAAGTTTCAACTATAAGTCAGCAGCTCCCTTGAGGTATGTGATCATTCTCACAAGGATGGGGGAGGAGGAAAAGGAATTTCAGAATCACCTGAGTAGCCATACTACTTATGCTTGTCCATCCCACCTACTCCAACCCTCTGTTCTATCCACTAGTGATGGTAGTGGAGATATGGTGGAAATGGAAATGGTACTGATTCAAAATCACCTAAGGTGCTTATCTGAATTCTACATCATTACCAATTCTGATAGAACAGAGGACTGGAGCAGGTGGGATGGACAAGCATGAGTATTCTGGATACTCAGGTGATTCTGAAATTCCTTTTCCTCCTCTCCCATCCTAGTCTTAAAGGGAGAGCTCTGGTAGCATAGTACCTAAGACACTTGACTGCTAACCAAAAGGCTGGCGGTTCAAACCCACCAGCCACTCCTCGGAAGGAAGGTTGAGCGATCTACTTCCACAGTGATACCGCCTCGGAAACCCAAGGAGGGTTGCTATGAGTTGGGTCTGACTCGACAGCCTATAATAACAACAACAACAGTCCTAAAGGAGCTCTGGTGGCACAATGCCTAAGGCATTTGACTGCTAACCAGAAGGTTTGGCTGTTCAAATCCATCAGCTGCTTTGCAGACAGAAGATGGGGCAATCTACTTCCATAAAAATGTATACCTTGGAAACCCATGGGAGTCACTATGAGTTGGAATCAACTCAATGGTAGTGGGTTGTTTGTTTGTTTGTTTGTTTTTGGTTTGTGTAGTCCTAAACTGAGAACCACTGAAAAAAAAAAAAAAAAAAAAAGAAGTCCCTGGGTGACATAACAGTTAAGTTCTCGGCCGTTAGCCAAAACTTTGACAGTTTGAACCCAACCAGAGATGTCTTTAAATAAAGGCCTTGTGGTATGCTTCCAAAAGGTCACTGCCAAGAAAACCCTATGGAGCACAATTCTACTCTGCAACAAATCAGATTGCAGTGAGTCGGAATCAACCAGACAGCATGGTTTGGTTTTGGAGCTAAAAATTATCCAGCCACTTGAGTTACTTTGAGAGTATTGTAAGTACATAAAATCTATAATAAGGTGCCCATTAAAACACACACACTCATGTGCACACAACCTGGACCTTAAATAAGATAATGAATGGGATTAGAAATATGCATAATCACTTAAAAGACATAGGAATGTCTCCTTGTATAATCGAAGGTATTAACATGCTTAAAGAATTTGCCAAATAGAATGAATAGAATAGGGCAAGGAAAAAGGAACATTGGTCAATCAAGAGGACATAGAGAAAAAAAAAAAAAAAGGTCACTGAAGCAAGGGTTAGTAGTGCCTATCCCAGATGTAGCCTCAGCAATCAGACCTGGAGTAGTATGGCAAAACCATCTCTATTGAAGGATGAGTTGGACCACCCAAGGCTGATACCAGTAAGCATGCATCAATCTAATACCCCTGGTGCTGATTCCTTACTCCTTCAAACAACCTTCTGACACTCTCTTACAGGGAAAGAAAGTGCTGATCCATATTTCTGGCCCCTGAGACAGTACTTCTTCATGGTAAATGGCTTTTGATCATGTTTTGGCAACCCATGAAGTTTGTTCCCAAGGCTGAAGCTGAGCTCTTCAACCTCATCTGAAACCATTAAAGAAGATGGCATAGTCTGACTTCCTTTTTAAAAAGACCATTTTTACTTCTGTATGGAGAATAGGCCTTACAACAGAAAGAGTAGAAACAGGGAAGCATATTGGAATGCTATTGTGATATTCCTGGCAAGAAATGATGGTAGCTTAGACTATGATGTAGACTGGCAAGGAGAGGTTGGATTCAGCATACATTTTGAAGGAAGAGCCAAAAGACAAGATTGGCTGACATATGTGAAAGCACTAAGTCAAGGATCACTTCAAGGTTTTTATCTAAGTAACTGGTGAATGGCAGCACCACTTATTGAAATGGAAAACACTGGATGAAAAGTGCAAGGGAAAAACAAAGAATTCAGTTTGGACAATTGAGTTTGAATTTTCTATCAGACAAGAGTAGTATTTAATAAAAATTTATGATTATATATTAATTTGTTCACTTCGTTATTGGCTGCTGTCCACACACCCATCCCCCCCTCCAAGAGATAGTAAACCCTATGAGGACAAGAACCAAATCTCTTTTGTCCACTATTGTATCCCCAATACCTAAAACAATGCTTGGCACACAGCTGACTATCAATAAACATTTTTTAATAAATAAATCAGAGTGCAAGATCAGATCTAGATGGTCTTTCCTACATACCTGGTTCAAAACTCTCATTTCACATGCACATTCTTATACTTATTACTGCATTTCTAGCACTTTTTCTCTTTTTGCAACAAATGAAATTCTTGTATTCATAATCTGACAAATCATGACGTATCTCTCACTCCATCTCCTTCCTCTCTCTTTACCTTTCCATTCATGAAATCTCTAGCACAATGGCATAACTTAATGAATGCCAAGAAAAATATGAAAAAGAAAAATCTGGTATTTCTTAATTAATAATAGCTAATATTGATTGAGTGCTGACTACGAGCCAGACACTGTGTTAAGTGCTTTACAATACATCATCTCATCCAATGCTCACAATAAATATATCAGCATAAAGCCTGAAGTATCATTTTATTTTTTCAGTTTAGAGTCACATGCTTTGGCATGTGAGCTTGTCAATATGGCCAAATGGGACAGTTGAAATGGAAACATTAATTTATCTAAGTGAATATATATCAATGTCATTTGGGGGGGTGGAGAAAGATACTGGATTGTGCCAACATAAATAGAGCTTTGAAGAATCTTGCAATTGAACAAAAGAGCACCTTGAAGTTAAAAAAAAAATCCATCAGATAATAAGTATTTATTGGGGCTTTAACTATCAGTCTCCTTTATTTTTGCAGATCAGGGTATTAAGGCCCAGGGAAGGTGAGCAACTTACTTAAAGGCCACTTAGTGGTCCTGTTAGAACTAGAATTAGGCCCTAGACTTCTAGATCTTTGGTTTTCACAGATCACCATGCTGCCTTGATTTATTCACACTGCCTCTTCAGAAAGAGCATCAGGCAATGAGGCCATTTACTTATTCAATTGTTTTCCTTAATTGCAAAAATTATACATACCACATCACAATAAAAACAAAAATGACCTATCTTGTCATCATCCTGAGAGATCCATTGCTAACAATTGAGTTTTTGTCTTTTCACTGTCTTTCGTGGATTATATGAATAAAATGAACAAAATTTTTGGTCCCAGCATTTTCTGAATCACTTCCTAATGAATTAGAAAATGCTACTTTGATGAAACAACACTTATGCATGCTTTTATTTATTATAGGTTTTCTATTCTGTTTTATTCACCTGCCTATTTTTTCTTGCACAATTAGAACACTATTTTACTTTGTATAGTTTTGTAACATGTTTTACTATCTGCTAGTACAAGTACTCTCCATGGTATTATTCTTTATATTTTCACGGTTGTTTTTTCCTCAAAATTTATTGAACAACTTTCATGTGGAACAATTTCATAAGCTTAGTGGAAAGGGTACTAGAATTAGAATATACAGCCCCTGACATTAGGGGTGTATGTGCATGTGTGTGTGTGTGTGAGAGAGAGAGAGAAAGAGAGACTAGAGAGATTCTGCCAGTTAGCTATTAAACATTTAAAGAGTTCCATTCACATGTAGCCACAATATTTGGTTCTGGAAACAGGCTAAATAAGACATGGACTCTGCTCTCATGAAGCCGTCAGCATAGGTCCAGAGACAATCAAGTAAAATGGTGAGTCTAGTACTGAGTGATTGTAGAGGGTACTATGGGAACACAAAGGTAGGTCATCTCGATGAGACTGGGTCATCTCAATGAGGAAGTAATAGCTGATATGAGTTTTGAAGAATAAAACTAAGTGGTAAAGCAAAAGGCCTTTGACTGCTAACCAGAAGCCTGGCGGTTCAAACCCACCAGCCACTCCTCGGAAGGAAGGTTGGGCAATCTACTTCCGTAGTGATACTGCCTTGGAAACCCAAGGAGAGGTCGCTATGAGTTGACTCAATGGCAGTGAGAAAGCAAAAAGGTTTTGGGGGTAGGATGGGACGTGGTAGGAGCACCCTCTAAGAAGAGGGAGCAGAATATGCAAAGGCGTGTCAAATTGTTGAAAAGAACAACCAATTCAACATGACTGGAAAAAATGGGGTGAAGAGATAGATGGACTGGAACGTCTGCATACACAAAAAATAGTATCGTTGTTAGTGGCTACTGAGTCTATTCCCCCTACCCCTGACTCCTGACAACCCCATGCACAACGGACTGAAACACTGCCCAGTCCTGTGCCATCCCCATGATCTCTTACAGATTGGACCATTGTAATTCATATGGTTTTTTATTGGCTGATTTTCGGAAGTAGAATGCCAGGTCTTTCTTCCTAACACATCAAATAACTCTAGAATATTTAAAGGGCAGCTTCACTGCCTAAGTTCTATCTATCCATTAAGACCCAGATCAAGTTCTAGCTGATGTACTTTCTTCCCTCTGAAGCTTCTCAATACCTTCCACTCTACAAAGATCTTGTGAGTCTTGATCACAGAGGAAGAACCAAGAGATGTTTTGTGACATTTATTCTTGAGTTTTAATTTCTACTCCTGTTCTTTGAAGAACAGGAGTTCTTATAAACACACTTACTTGCCAGGCACTGCTCCAAATACTGGGATCCAGCAAAGCACAAATCAAAGACACAGCCCTCATGGAGTTTATAGTTTTAGTCGAAGAAACAGATAATGAACCAATGAGTAGGATGTAGCTTGTTAGATGGCAATAAGGAGTGCTTTGGAGAAATATAATGCAAGGTGAGAGGGATAGGTACGTCTATTGCAGCACTTAATACATTGCATTATTCCATGCCTCCCCTCTCTCCACTAGACTGAGTGCTTCCAAGAGCAGAGAAATGGTCTTAGTAATCCTTTAGTTTATTAGCATAGTGCCAGGAGTAGAGTACATATTTAATGTTGATGGTTCAAATCCATCCTTCAACTCCAAGGAAGAAAACCCTGGTGATCCACTTCTATAAGATTACAGTCATTGAAAACCCAGTGGAGTGGAGTTGTACTCTGAAATACGTGGGTTCACCATGAGTAAGAATTAAGTAGATGGCAGTGGGTTTGTTTGTTGGTTGGTTGGTTTTAACAAAAAGAGAGGAGAAGGATATGTTAAAACTGGGGTGAGACTGTTTTGTCCAATTTGTGGCTTATTAAAAGCATGACCTTGAGTAAAGCACTTGGATCTCTAAATCTCAGTTTCCTCATCTCAAAAACAGAGCTAATGATAGTACCTTCATCTTAGAGTAGTTAGGAGAATTAAATGAGATAATACATGTAAGGCACTAAATACAGTCCTTCTACAGGGTGGTGAGACTGTGCTAATGGTGGAGGAACAATCCAAAAAAGAAGGGTGAAAATGGTTGCACGAATTGAAGAAAGTAGCCAATGTCATTGAATTACAGATGGAGAAATTGTTGAATTGTTGTATGTTCTGCTGTGTATATTTTCAACAGAAATAAAGAAAATAAATATTTTTTTTAAAAATAGTCTTCCTGCATAGGTAACAGTCAATAAATGGTTAATTGTTGTTATTGAATAACTGACTATGATCTGAATTCATTCTAACAGCATGGACCTTAAGGCAATTAAAGTAATTTATTGTTGCATGAAAAATCTGCTAGTGCTAGGATAGGTTTTCAGATGAACCATCTTCTGAATTTACACCAGCACATCAAGTAGCCCAAATATGATCTGAGAAATTTACCCAGAATACCTAGGCGTGAGAAGCTGACACAGCCTCTGGCTATCCTTTCGTGAACCTCAGATCCCCACTCTGCATCCAATATCTCAACAGAGCTAAGTCTCTTTGCCTAGTTATTAGGTTTGGAAAGATGGTGTTAAAAATAATTGTTCAGATTTATTTGGTGATAACATGTTCTGACAGTATTTAGCCTACAGGCCATGTACATTTCCATCATCTCTTCTCAGTGAAGGGATTGCCTGGAGCTATGTCATGTGTCTAGAAATATTACCTCCTCAATTGTCAACAAAGCAAAAAAAGAGTTGTTCCTTAAATTTGTGTAAGATGCTGTAATTTGCAAAGTGCTCTCGTATCCATTATCATTCAGTCCTCAAGCAAAGGCTCCAGAGAGGCAAGGCAGGGTGATCATTTCCACTTCGCCGCTGGGGAAGGGAAGTTTATCAGGTTAAACTGCAGCCAAGTGGGCTTTCTTCTCACTCATGATTCTGTCTTGATGTCCCATACGAGGCTTCCCTCAAATCCTGAATTCCCTAAAATATTCAACATGCTAATGTGAGCCCTTTATCCTGCTAACTGCATTTAATTAAGTAAAAATGTCGTCTGGCTGCTAACCAGAAGGCTGGCGGTTCAAACCCACCACCACTCCTCAGAAGGAAGATTGAGCAATCTACTTCTGTAGAGAGAGTCTAATCAACTCGACGGCAGTGAGGTTGTTTTTTTTTTTTTTTTTTTAAAGGATATCAAATAATCATCAAAAAGCAACAACTGTAAGGATATTTCCACACTAAAATAGTAGGAAAGATATGATCTCAGAATAAGGGACAGTATATTTAGCTTTATGAAAAACTCACAAATCATCATTGTATTTCTTGTTCTACAGAGATGGACCTTGTATAGAACACTTCTTCAGAAACCTATTCTGGTCTGTGGGTCAGCATTTGGAATCACATCAGTTTTACACTGTTTACCCTGATACCCTCCAAACTAAAAAAAACCAAACTGACTGCCGTGGAGTTGATTCAACTCATAGTGACCCCTCCTTGGGTTTCCGAGGTGGTATCTCTACAGAAATAGATTACCCAGTCTTCCTTCCCAGGAGTGGCTGGTGGGTTTGAACTGCCAGCCTTCTGGTTAGCAGTCAAATGCCTTAGGCACTACACCACCAGAGCTCACTGAATTCAGAAGTAGAGAATTTCAGGCTCAGAAACAAGTGCATGGACTGACAATAAAGGTTCTCTGTACATCTGAGTTGAAGCCAACACTTGTGAATCATTCTTGCTGGATAGACTATTAAAAGCTGGAACGTGGTATAATTAGGTGTCATTTGGAACAGTCCATTTGTTTTTGTAGTGACTGGGACAACATGTTAATCCTAGGAAGCCTCAGTTGGGGAGTAATTATGGAATCTCCAGTGAGCAAGAAAAGCACCTGATTGGTATCGTATGGTACTGTGACCCATGGAGAAGGTGTCATTTACTGATGAAATCCAGAGTTTCCTATGTGACAAATATTCATTAAAGAAAGTCTATTGTGAACATTTGGGCAGACGTTATAGACATCATTACAAGGTCAAAAGCCTACTATTAGAGCAGGCAAGAGAGGGAGAAAGGATAATAAAATTTTTTTGTATGTCTACCATGTGTCAGACACATGCAAGCAAACCCAATCCTATTCACAATAACCTTGACAAATAAAGCTATTATCCTTATTTTGAAAGTTAAAAAACCTGAGGCTCATAGAAGATAAAAAACCTTAGTAAGTTCACATAGCTGGAAAGTGGCAGAGGTCAAGTTTATATGACTCTAAAACCATGTTTTCTGCACCATATTACTAGAGAAAAACAGAAGCAAGAACTAGAATTAAGTACAACATCTTTAAGCATGGTGAAATGTAAATAATAGGAAATAAAAACTCTTTTTTATATAGTATACTTTTTATTGTGATTTGGATGAAAGTTTACAGAGCAACTTGGTTTTCCATTCGACAATTCATACACATTTTGTTTTGTGACTTAGTTTGCCATCTCCCTAATGTAACAGCACTCTTCCCACTTCCTCCCTGTGCTTACTGTTTCCATTTCCTATCCCTTCCTGCTTCTGAGCTTTATCCCTGAGCAAATGTTGCCCTTTTGATCACAAATGGTTGATTGTTCTCAAGAGTTAGTACCTCCCTGGTGTAATTGTTCACCTTATCGAACTGTCTCTTGTTTGGCTAAAAGTTGAGTCACAGGGATGCTTTCAGTTCCAGGGTTGGAGGATTTCTAAGGGCCATAGTCCTGGGGGTTCCACCAGTCTCTATCACACCAGTAAGCCTGGTCTTTTTTTTAATGATTTTGAGTTTTGTTCCACATGTTCCTGCCATGCTATCCAGGATCTCCTATTGTGATCCCTTTCAGAGTGGGCAGCAGTAGTAGCCAGTCGTCATCTCGTTGTTCTGGTCTCAGAGTCATGAAGGTTGGGGTTTAAGCAGTCCGTTAGACCTTTGGACTAATTATTTTCTTATGTCTTTGATTTTCTTCACTCTTCTTTGCTTCAGACTGAAAGAGACCAATAGTTGCACCTTAGATGGGCACTTATAAGCTTTTAAGATCACAGTCTCTACTCACCAAAGTAAGATGTTTAACATTGTCTTTGCGGAATACACTACGTCAATTGGCTTTGATGTCCCCCAAGACTGTAAATATGTATCACACTTAGTTCTAGCTCTCATTTAAGAGTGTGGGCTCACTTGTCCTTCACAAATCCTTTTGTCACTTTCAAAAACTCCCAGTTTAAAGAAACCTTCTACTGTTATAAACAGTCACCCAGACTCAAGGGGATCAAGCCTATTAGAATCGATTCTGACTCACAGCAACAGAGTAGAACTGCCTGATAAGGTTTCCAAGGTTGTAAATCTTTACAAAAGCAGACCATTTCATCTTTCTCCCATGGAGCAGCTGGTGGGTTTGAACCACCAACATTTTGGTTAGAAGCTGATGTTTTAACCACTGCACCACCAGAGCTTCTTTCAGGACAAATAGGAAAAATAAATAGAGGAAAAAATTAAAACCTTACCCTTACCTCACACTATGCACATAAACGAACCATAAACCTAAATGTAAAAGCTAAAATTTAAAAATGTTTAGAATACAAGAATAAATTCCTCATGACTTTTGGGGTAAATAAAGGTTTCTTAAACAGGATACAAAAGTACTACCTATAAAAGAAAAAAAAAGATAAATTGGACTTTATAAAAATTTAAAACTACTGTTCTTCAAAAGACTCTGTTAAGAAAATGAAAAGGCAAAGTATAGACTGGGAGAAAATATGCACAATACACATATCTGACAAAAGTCTTTATACAGAATATATCAAGGGCATCAACACCCAATTTTAAAAATGAGCAAAAGATTTGAAAGGGAAATTTACAAAAGAAAGACATACAAATGGCCAATGAAAATATGTCTGCCATTATTAGTTATCAGGGAAATATAAATTAATACCACAAGGTGATACTACTACATACTAGATAGAATGGGTAAAATTAAAAAGAATACAGTATCAATGTATCATTGCTGATGTCAGATGGATCTTGACTGAAAGCAAAGAATACCAGAAAAATGTTTACCTGTGTTTTACTGACTATGTAAAGGCATTCAACTGTGTAGATCATAACAAATTATGGATAACATTGTGAAGAATAGAGATTCCAAAACACTTGATTGTGCTCATCAGGAGCCTGTACACAGACCAAGAGGCAGTCATTTGAACAGAACAAGGGAATATTGCGAGGTTTAAAATCAAGGAAGGTATGCATCAGGGTTGCATCCTTTCACCGTACTTTTCAATCTCTATGCTGAACAAACAATCTGAGAATCTGGGCTATATGAAGAAGAAAGTGGCATCAGGATTGGAGGAAGACTCATTAATGACCTGCAATATGCAGATAACACAACCTTGCTTGCTGAAAGTAAAGAAGACTTGAAGTATTTACTGATGAAGATCAAAGGCTACAGCCTTCAGTGTGGATTATACCTCAATATAAACAAAAAATGCTCACAACTGGAGCAATAAGCAACATCATGATAAATGGAGAAAAGATTGAAGTTGTCAAAGATGTCATTTTACTTGGATCCCCACAATCAATTCCCTTGGAAGCAGCAGTCAAGAAATTAAAGGATGTATTGCATTGGACAAATCTGCTGCAAATGTTAAAGAGCAAAGACGTCACTTTGAAGATTAAAGTGTGCCTGACCCAAGCCATGGTATTTTTAATTACCTCATATGCATGTGAGAGTGGGATAATGAATAAGAAAGACTGCAGAAAACTGATGCATTTCCATTGTGGTGTTGGTGAAGAATATTGAATGTACCATAGACTACTAGAAGAAGAAACAAATCTGTCTGGGAGGAATGCACCTCAGAAGTAAGAATGGCTAGGCTTTGTCTCATCTACTTTGGTCGTGTTGGGACCAGTCCCTGGAGAAGGGTATCATGCTTGGTAAAGTAGAAGGTCAACAAAAAAGGGGAAGACACTCAATGAGATGAATTGACACAGTGACTGCAAAAATGGGCTCAAGCATGGAAATAATTGTGAGGCTGGTGCAGGACTGGTCAGGATTTTGTTCTTTTGTATATAGTTCACTGTGAATTGGAACCAATCAACGACACCTAACAACAACAACAGCAACAATATCAAGTGTTTGTAAGGATGTGGAGCAGCTGAAACTCCTTATAAATTGCTGATGAGAATGTAAAATGATACAAACACATTGGAAAATATTTTGGCTGCTTCTTGTAAAGTTAAACATACACTTAGGTTATGTCCCAGCAATTCTATCCATAAATTTTTACTCAAGAGACATGAAGTCTCAAAGGCATCCAAATTGGTAAGGAAGTAGTCAAACTATCCCTATTTGCTGATGATACATCCTATACCTAGAAAACCCAAGAGATTCAGTCAAAAATCTACTGGAACTAATTGAGAGATTTAGCATCATGGCAGAATACAAGATCAACATCCAAAAATCAGTTGGATTCCTCTACA
>NW_006921629.1:6017085-6025882 GCF_000298275.1 Orycteropus afer afer
GGATAACCAAACTGTGGTACATACACACAATGGAATACTGTTGTTGTTGTTATGTGTGGTTGAGTCAGACCCAACTCTTAGCAACCCCTCCTTGGGTTTCTGAGGCAGTATCACTATGGAAGTAGATTGCCTCATCTTCCTTCTGAGGAGTGGCTGGTGGGTTGGAACCACCAGCCTTCTGGTTAACAGTCAAATACCTTAGGCTCTATGCTACCAGAGCTCCTTAATAGAATACTATGCAACCCTAAAGAATAATGTAGAATCTGCAAAACACCACATAATGTGGATGAACTTGGAGGACATTATGCTGAGTGAAATAAATCAATCACAGAAGGAAAAATATTGTATTAGTCTGTTATTGTAAAAGTCAAGGAAAGATACGTCTTATACTTATATATGGAAGGAAATTTTCTTTGTTGTTTACCAGGGGTGGGAAGGAAGAGGAGGGAACACTGTTAGATAGGTAGAGATAAGTATTAATTTGGCTGAAGAGAAGGGCAATATACCAAATGTGAGTGATCAACCTGAATTGCTGTATGGAAAGTGAATTTGCTCTGTAAACTTTCACCCAAATCACAATTAAAAAAAAAAAAAAAAAGACATGAAGTCATATATCCACACAAAAACCTGTACATGAATGTTTATATCAGCTTTATTCATAATAACTAAAAACTTGAAACAACCCTATCTTAGTTATCTAGTGCTGCTATAACACCACAATTATACTACCACAATTGGATGGCTTGTAAGTAAGAATTTAGTTTAGGAGGCTAGAAGTCCAAATTTACAGTGCTGGCTCTAAGGAAAGCCCTTCTCTTTCTATAGGGTCTTTGTCTTTCAACTTCTGCTTCCCGGTCCCTTGACAATATCTATGTGTCTTTTTTTTTTTTTTTTTTTTAATTGTGATTTGGGTGAAAGTTTAGAGAGTAAATTCACTTTCCATACAGCAGCTCACATACACTTTGTCTCATGACATTAACTGCAATTTCCCACAATGCAACAGCTCACTTCCCACTTCCTCCCCATAGTTACCTCTTCCCTGTGTCCTTCCCTCCCATGCACTCCTGTCCCCTGAGCTATCATCACCCTGTGCATATATAGCCCATCTATTCTCCCATGATTGATCTCTCCAAGAAGTGTATCTACCTAATGTAAATGTTCACCTGGTATGCCTCTCTTTTGTTTGACTGGAAGCCACAGGAGTGGGTTCAATTCCAGACCTGAAGGGCAGCTAGGGGCCACAGTCTCAGGGGTTCCATCAGGCTCTTTCAGACCAGCAAACCTGGTCCTTTTTTTTTTTTTTTTTTATGATTTTGAGTTTTGTTCCACATTGTTCTCCCACTCTATTCCACATCAATCCCCCTCCAAGTGGTTCACAGTGGTAGCCAGGCACCATCCAGTTCTTTTGGTCTCATAGTTGTATAGATAGGCTGAGGATCACAAGGTGTACCAGTCGCCTGGACCAATTGTTTCCATGAGTCTTTGGTTTTTTTCATTCTTCTTTGCTCTGTAAGAGGAGAAACCCATCATTGCATCTAGATGGCTGCTTGCAAGCTTTTAAAATCCCAGTCGCTACTCACCAAAGTAGGATGTGGAACAATGTTTTGTGTAGTATGTTATGCTAGTTGAGCTTGATATCCCCTGCAACTATGGCCCTGAGTCCACAGGTCCAACTTTTTGCTCCCTCTGGGTAGCTGGCTGTGGCCAAGAAGTGACTAAAACCTTGTCCTTTGTCAGCTGCACTATATACCTGGGAATTCTTACTGAACATACCAATATATTTGTAGAAAAACTGTCTGCCTTGGTGATCTCCATGTGTCTCGGCATCTATTTTATCCCATATCTGATTCTCTCACTTGCTAGTTTAATCTCTTTTTATATCTCAAGAGATTGACTCAAGATACATCTTATACTAATCCCCCCTTGTTAACATAGCATAGACTTCTCATTCCAAATGGGATTATAACCATAGGCATGGAGGTTAGGATTTACAACACATATTTTTGGGGACATAATTCAATCTATTAAAAAAACCCAATATTCATCAGCTGGTGGATAGATGAACAAATTGTGATTCAATAGAATACTACTCAGCAATAAAGAGAAAAAATTTACTGATACATGCAACAACATGGATAAGTCTCAAAGACATTATATTGAGTCAAAAAAAAAAAAAAACCCCACTTACATGAGACTACATACTGTATAATTCAATTTTTATGAAATTCTAGAACAGGCAAAACTAATCTATAGTGACAGAAAGCAGATAAGTGGTTTCTTGGGTCACAGGTGGGAGAAATTGACTAGAAAGAGACAAGGATATAAATGTTCTCTGTCTTGATTAGGGTAGTGATTACATGGGTGTGTATCTCTCATGATACTGAGCCCTCATGGTGCAATGGTTAAAGCACTCTTGCTGCTAACCAAAAGGTCAGAGGTTCAAAGCCACAAGGCTCATTGAACTTAAAATATTTATTAGATATAAATTACAGCTCAATAAAGTATATGTATATGAATATTATTGCTGAGTAGTATTACATTGTGTGTGTATATTGTTGTTTTTGTTGTTATGTGCCGTCAAGTCGGCCCCGACTCATAACGACCCCTCCTTGGGTTTCCAAGGCAGTATCACTACAGAAGTAGGATTGCCCAACCTTCCTTCGGAGGAGTGTGTGTATATATATATACACATATATAATTTTTACAAATTTATAGTTGTGTCCTTATACTAGCTACTGTACAAAAGGGATTACACAGATGCAATTTCAGGTTTTTGTGAATGTGTGCTCTTTATTTGAAAGTAATGGCCTAAGCATTGCTCCAAAATTTTATTTTCCTTACTACAGCATTATAATCTGAATGGACCAGCAGCAGTAGATGTGAAGATGGAACATAAGGATAAGTTCATTTGGACAGCCTCTTGAGAAAAAAGACAGAAAGCCATGGAAATCCCAAACAAGACGGAAGAAAAGTCATTAGATGTTCTTATCTCTTCAATCTTAGAATTCCTGAAAGGGTAAGATTCAACAACAAAGGAAGAGAAGATGTCCACAGACCAGCAGCCTGGAGTTCATAGTGGGTTACAGTAAGGCATTTCCCTACCTAGAAGAGTAAAAGTGAGAAATTATGTCAAGGATGGACCCAACAATTCCACCTGTAACCATCAGTCCTAAAGAACAATTTGCACGTGTGTATAAAGAGGCACAGATAAGAACATTTAAGTCTTGTTTGCAAAAGCTAAAATATATAAGCAACTTAAATGTATACCAGTAAGAAGCCCTGGTGGTACAATGGTTAAAGCACTCTTCTGCTAACTAAAAGGTCAGCAGTTCAACCCCACTAGCTGCTCCATGTTAGAAAGATGTAGTAGTCTGCTTCCATAAAGATCTACAGCCTTGGAAACCCAATGGGGCAGTTCTATTCTGTCCTATAGGCTCACGCTAAGTATGAATAGACTCAAGAGCAGTGGATTTGGTTTGGTTTGGTATGGAAAATGATTCAATAAAGTAAAAAACAAAAACCAAATCCACTGCCATTGATTCCAACTCATAGCAACCCTTACTGGTTTTCCAAGGCAGTACATTTTTACAGAGGTACATTGCCTCATCTTCCTTTCATGGAGAAGGCTGGTGGATTTGAACCAACAACCTTCTGGTTAGCAGTCAAATGCCTTAGGCACTGTGCCACCAGAGCTCCTCTAATAAAATAAAGCACATCCATTTTTATTGCAGACCCTGTTAGCGCCAGCCTAGTGCCTAAGACATTTGACTAATAACCAGGAGGCTGGCAGTTCAAACCCACCAGGCATTCCTGAGAAGGAAGGTTGGGCAATCTACTTCCGTAATGATAACCACCTCAGAAACCCAAGGAGGGATCAGTATGAGTCGGAGCCAACTCAACGGCAATGAGTTTGGTTTTTGGTTTTGTTGATGCCCTATCCATATAACCTGGGCATTTACCATTAATATTAATGTCAGCAGACTTCCAACTGCTAGCACCTGTATCTCTTTAACTTAAGGCTTTCTTTCGCCACCAGAGCTCTCTCTACTCAGGTGCACAGCAGGCCGGAAGTACTGGTGAGTGAATGTGCCTCTAAAGTAGCCCTCCACCAATGGCTGTTGTTGTTGTTGTTATGTGCCGTCCAGTCGGCCTGACTCATAGCAACCCCTCCTTGGGTTTCCGAGGCGGTGTCACTACAGAAGTAGGATTGCCCAACCTTCCTTCCGAGGAGTGGCTGGTGGGTTTGAACCACCAGTCTTTTGGTTAGTAGTCAAATGCCTTAGGCACTATGCTACCAGAGTTCCTCCACCAATGGCAGATGGGAGTTAATGGATAAATACTCCAGTTCTCTTCCTCCTTGTGTAGAAGGGTACTACATTCATGTAGCACATTAGCTCCCAGAGTTCCCCAGCTGAACTGAACTCTGGTTACCTACAGTGATCACTTGCTTGATCAAATACCCTTTATTGGTTTCCTGCCTTGTTGTCTCACTTCCGCAATCTCTAGCCAGTATTTTCTGGGATCACCACTACATAAAGTACTTGCATTTGAATCTTTGTGTCAAAGTTTCCCTTTGAACTCCACATTTCAAAAGAGCAAAGCAGATCAAGAAATAGCTTATTATGGAATGATCACCAAAACATATTAAGTGATAAAAGTTCACGTTTTAAAAGTGTATGTAGTATAATTCCAAGTATTAAAAAACACAAAAAATATTTCTAAATGTGCATGTGTGTATGTGTAAAACACATAAAATGGTCTAGGTGAGATACATATTAAGGAATGGCTACCTCTGAGGAGAGTGGAGTTTCTGGGTGGTACAGTTAAGGGCTTGACTACTAGCTGAAGGGTTGGTGGTTCAAACCTTCCCAGAGGTGCCTCACAATACAAGCCTGGCAATCTGCTTCTGAAACATCAGAGTCTTGAAAAGCCTACAGAGCAGTTCTACTCTGCATATGTGGGGTCTCCATGAGTGACAATCGACTTGATGACAATGAACAACTGACGATGGTGGGACTACAGCAGAGGGTTAAGGGAGATTTTTGCTACATAGTAAACTTTGAATATTTCTCAACAAGAATCTATGCGTTAATAACTTGTGTTTTAAAAAATAAATTGAAAATATAATGTGATGGAAAAGATCAGTTTACTTCAGCTGAAGAACCAACACTGGGCACTGGGGATGCAGAGAAAAATAGGAACACAGCCTTGCCCTTGGGGAGCTCAGAGCATCAAAGGAGACAGCCAAGTAAACATCTGCACTGCCATGTGAAAAGTAGCATGATAGGTGTAAGCAGAAGGGGTTTAAGAAACACAAAGTGGGGCTTCAGGCCTGTGTTGTACAGATGGGTGGAGGCCCAGTTGCTGGGAAAGAAGGCCCGTGGATTTGTCTGGCCTCACCCAATCCCCAGCTAGCTGCATAGGCCCATCTCTGTCTTAGTTGCTATTGACTTCAACATTAAATTATTCCCCAGACTGATTCTTCCACTGTCCTGTCTGGCTTTTTGGCATCTAGACCTCTATGGAAATAAAAGAAATCCTTCCACCTCCCCCTTGGAGATTTAGATACACTTGAACCAAATTACTAGGGTTCAATCATTGGAGCTGATTAAGGATTAAACAAATCAAATGCTTGCCACCCAGTCAGAAGAAAGACTGTTTTAATAGAAGGGTAACGACTTCCTTGGGGGGTGGCCTGGAGAAGGAATTTGTCAGTGTTTGTAGCATCCACCAGGAATTTTCTGTCCAACAACTACATTGGCACAACGATCCTGGCTCTACAGATGTCCCTCAATGTCCCCTTCTCCCTCTCAGCCCAACCCCCATTCTCTGAGACCATGACCACCAAGCAGCCTTCTGCTGAAGATTTAGTTCCCCATGGAGACTTGCCTGGCAGGAGGAAATGCACTGACTTGAGGAGACAAGTCTCACAATTTAGCCATTGCTTATATTTGTCACTGAAGGTGGCCTTGCTGCTTTTTTTTTTTCCTTCAATAATTCTTTATTAAATATAATTTTTTGACATGTCACTATCCTTCTTTGAGCTCTGTTCCCATTCACCTGATTAATTCCTACTCTTCAATGTTCAGCTGCAGTATGGATTATGTCTCAATATAAAGAAAACAAAAATCCTCACAACTGGACCAATGAGCAGCATCACAATAAATGGAGAGAAGATTGAGGTTGTCAAGGAATTCACGTTGCTTGGTTCTACAATCGATGCCAATGGAAGCAGCAGTCAGGACATTAGACGACATGTAGCATTGGGAAAGTCAACTGTGAAGGAACTGTATCAAGTGCTGAGGAGCAAGGATATCTCCTTGAGGACTAAGGTGCGTCTGACACAAGCCATGATATTTCCAATCGCCTCGTATGCATGTGAGAGCCGGACAATGAATAAGGAAGACCGAAGAAGAGTTGATGCTTTTGAGTTGTGGTGCTGGCGAAGAATGCTGGAAGTACAGTGGACTGCTAAAAGAACTAACAGATCTGTCCTGGAGGAAGCGCAGCCAGAATGCTCCTTGGAAGTGAGAATGGCCAGACTTCGTCTCACCTATTTTGGTCATGTTGTCAGAAGGGACCATTCCCTGGAGAAGGATGTCATGCTTGGTAGGGTGGAGGGTCAACGAAAGAGGGGGAGGCCTTCAACGAGATGGATTGATATGGTGGCTGCGATGATGGGCTCAAGTATAGCAGGGATTGTGGGACTGGTGCGGGATCGGTCAATGTTTCGTTCTGCTGTGCATGGGGTCGCTATGAGTCGGAAATGACTGGACGGCACTTAACAACACAACAACAATGTTCAGCTTAAATGTTGCTTCCTGCGCTTCTAAGCAGTGCTTCCATTTTCTACATAGGGAAAAGGAGAAGGAAGAATGGAATAGTCTTGCTTCCTGCTTCTGGGCCCTTATTATAAGGTCCCTTAGCCCAGTGGTTCTGAATTTTGGTCCACATTAGAATCTAATGTATTTTTGCTCTACGTCACACACCCCCCACCTATGTAATCAGAATGCCCAGTGGTGGGCAACAGGCAGAGGAATGCAGGAGCCAGCTGCCATTTGGCTCTGCATAGCCTATTGTGTAGATCTATTCCCAACTACACCTTTTGTGGTATTATGTTGGTAGCTTGAATCAACCATGATGGGCATAGTTAGACCATGGAAACCAGCTAGCTCCAACTTAGAGCTTTTTCCTTTCTTCTTTCCTTCCTCATTCCTTTCTTTCATTTCTTCATTTCTCTCTCCTCCCTCCCTCCTTCTCTTCCTTTCTGAAGAGCTGGTTGTTAAACATTTTCCAGCACAGCACTGAAGTCAAGCATCGATATTTATCAAAGACCACCTAGGTGATTCCAATGTGCATCCAGATTTGAAAACCACTGTCTTTGTCTTTGCCTATACAGTGCCCAGTGTAATTTTGGAGAACTTGGGTTCACCTGCTAACTCTAGGAATGGCTACTTAAGGCTGTGACTCTGCATTTCTAACCTGGAACCACTTTCTTTGAGCACTTTCAGAAAGGGTAACCTTTATTCTTTTCTAGAGGCTGAGCTCTATAATGTAGTGTGTTAGAGGTGGATAGGTGGAAGTTTTGTGTAAGGGTTGTTATTGCCCTTTTGGCAAAAATTATCTTGTATTTGAAGTCCAAGCTGAAAATGTCCACAGGACATTTTATACATAAAATTGTTAAACATCTCCCATTTTATTGTTATATCTTATGCATGTGAGTTACACTTTTATTTGCTGAGACTTAAGAAGTCAAAATAATAAAGGTACCTACCAATGTTAAGCACAATAGTTTTATTATATATTGTTAAACTTTTTAAAATTAGCTTTCAGATAAAATATTCATCATGGATTAACCTGGAAAAGGGAAAGTATTAGACATTGCCTGACTCATGTGGCCAAGGGAGTGGGGTCAGGGATCAGCTTTGGTCCTGGGGTTTGGAGCTGAAGTGAGTATTCCACCCAGGGGCTGAAAGATGGAGGGGACAAGATGAGACATGGCAGTGCAAAGGGAACGCTCGTGGGCTTCAGGCCTGTGTTGTACAGATGGGTGGAGGCCCAGTTGCTGGGAAAGAAGGCCCATGGATTTGTCTGGCCTCACCCAATCCCCAGCTAGCTGCATAGGCCCATCTCTGTCTTGGTTGCTGTTGACTTTAACATTAGATTATTCCCCAGACTGATTCTTCTACTTTCCTGTCTGGCTTCTCTTGTTATGTCTCCATGTAGCTGATCCTGGACATGCCCTTTGTCCTGCACCACCACCACAGACCTCAAAGGTTTGCAGCCCTGCTCACCCTCTGCATAGCAAATCTCCAGCTTTACTTTGCCACAGGCAGCTTTATGCCCTGTCACAAGGTTGGTAAAGGACTTGACAGGACATGTGAAAATGGGTCAGGGGAAACAGGAGAAGCATTTTGCCATTTATTAAGACTTAAGTTTTAAGTACCACATCACACACACACCACACACACAATTCTCCAAAAAAAAAAAAAAAAAAGAAGAACACTGGAAATGGAGACACCAGGACAAATTTAATAAGTAAATAGTTCCCGGAAGTGGGGAAGGAAACAACCTGTACTGAATGTCACTCTGTGTCAAGCATTGCGCTAGTGCTTTATATATTAAGACATGACCTCATTCAATCCTCTCAATATCTCTTTAAAGTGAATATGATTTTCTACTTCAAAATAGGTACTACTACCCATATTTCAGGGAGCTCTGGTAGCATAGTGCCTAAGGCACTTGACTGCTAACCAGAAGGCTGGCGGTTCAAATCCACCAGCCACTCCTCAGAAGG
>NW_006921629.1:6026277-6048814 GCF_000298275.1 Orycteropus afer afer
ATGTGTTGTTATTACTGGCCATTGACTTGGCTCCAACTCATGGGGACCTTATGTATAACAGAATGAAATGTTGCCCAATCCTGCACCATCTTCATGGGCATTGGTACATTTGACTCTATTCTTGAGGCAGCTCTTCCCCAGTCACATTTTGAGTGTCTGCCCACCTAGGGAGCTCATCTTCCAGAACCATATTGGACAATAATCTTTTCTGATCCATTGGGGTTTCATCAGCTAATTTTCAGAAGTAGGTGTCCAGCTTTTCTTCTTAGTCTGAAGGCTCTGTTGAAACTTGTCCACCATGGGTGACTTTGCTGGTATTTGCAATACTGGAGGCATAGCTTCCAACATCATAGCAATGTGCAAGTCACCATAGTATGACAAGCTGACAGATGGGTGGTGGAAATAAAAGTTACAGAGAATGAATGTCTAAGTTATTTAGGGAAGGAGAGATCCAGAAGGATTGAAATATCAGAGAAAGGCTTCATGAAAGATCTGACATTCCAGAAGTTGAGCCTTGAAAAGTGAGTGGCTCTTGGTTACAAGAGATAGAAGGATAAGCAGGAAGCAGTTGGAACATGGAGGGCATGACCGTGATGGGGTGTGTGTGCTGAAAGGCCAGTGGTGATGCTACCTGAAGGCTACTGAGTGTTTTTAGTAAAAAATATTAAAAAGGTATCATGGACCCAGCAAAGGAGGCCTTTGGCCAGTGTTGGATTACCCAATAAGCAAGGTAAGCAAGGACTTGCTTGTGCTTACCTACTAATCTGTAGCACATAATTTCACATTTTTTCACCACATGAAAGATGCTGCCAGGTACAGCTGGCATCTGTCTCTCTCCCAACCTCACAGCACCTTCTTACAGAATCAAAGCTTCTTTTCAAATTTATAATCCCTGACAGGGATGGAATATTCAGTAAACAAGGTAAGCATGGGCTCACTTGTGCTTATTTCTACTTTGCAGTGAACAGTTTCACATGTTTTTTTCACCACATTGTGCTCAGTTACTACTTTGTCATGAAACTGTTCACAACAGAGTAGTAAGTAAGCACAAGGAAGCCTGTGCTTACCTTGCTTACTGGATAATCTGCTTTGGCTGCTGGCAGGGCTTGAAAACAGAACTTTCTGCTTATTTTCCCCTATACTGCATGGCATCATTTCCTTATCATTCCCTCTGCTCTTTCACTCACTAGCTCATTTGCAAAAACAGGATTCACGATTTGTCATGGGAGATAACATGTGTAGCGTGCCCAGCACTGTTGAATGAGAGTTGCTCCCTCTGTCATCCTTTAATCTCGCTAGGCCTGGCTCAAGTTCTACAAAGTCTCTGCAGACAACTCATGGAGTAGACCATTTCTTGGAAGAAAGGGAAAATCACCTCCCACTTCCTGAACATTATATTTCTGCTTAAGCATTCTGATGTCCTGCTTGCTTTTTTGGTCTCTAAGTGCTATCTTGCTGACTCACTTCCGATTTCTTGTTCATCCTGCTCAGCTCCTGAAAATGGAACAGAATGGAATGGGCCAGATATTGTACTGTCCGATAATGTGTTTAAGGAAAACGGATGGCTGTCAGACTAACCCCATGTGGATGAGATGCTGGGGACGTGAACCAAGCAGCGCCCAAAATATATTTCTCATCTGACACTTAAGATACCTTACCGTGGATTGTAATACTAATAATAACCACCTTGTTTACTGGCACTGGTGAGGTGCCAGGCAGGCTCTGGGCTATGTGCTTTCCATGCATTGTCTCTTTGAATCATCACAGCAACTGGAGAAGGCAGGAATTCTCCTTTTTTTTTTAATGGATGAGAAAATTCAGAGTAAGATAAGTTAAGGAACTTGTCCAAGGTCACACAGCTAGTCAGGGATAGAGCAGGGATTCAAACTCATAATCTAGATCTGTGCAGTATACTATGGTAGCCACCAGCTACATGTGGGTAATGTAATATGGCTGGTGTGACTGAGGAAATGGAATTTTTAATTGAATTGAAAAGGGATGTAAGCACAAAATATACACCAGATTTCCAAGACACTTAGTACTAAAAAAACTGCAAACTATTTTACTAAATTTTTACATTGAGTACACGTTGACAGGCACCTCAAATATTATAGAAGGGTAGGGGTAGGGAAAGAGAATTAAATATTGAACTTGTACTGTTTGCCAAGCATGGTGAAATGTAAACAATTGGAACTAAAAATTCTTCTTTTTTTTTTAATAACTTTTTTTTGTGATTTGGGTGAAAGTTTACATAGAAAATTGGTTTTCTATTCAATAATTCATACACATTTTGTTTTGTGAATGCAATCCCTACAATGTAACAGCTCTTTTCCCCTCCTCTCTGAGTTTACTGTTTCCATTGGTCCTTCTTTCCTATTTCTCCTTGCCTTCTGAACGTGATCCCTGGGCAAATTTTGCCCTTTTGATCTCCTATGGTTCATTGTTCTAAGTAGTGCATACCTCCCTGGTATAATTGTTCATCTTATAGCCCTGTCTATTGTTTGGCTGAAATGTTGGGGGTGAATTCAGTTCCAGGCTTGAAGGGTATCTAAGAGCCATAGTCTCAGGATGTTTTAACAGAAATTAACACAAGTGGATGGCTTTAACAAATAGGAGTTTATTCTCTTACAGTTTAGCAAGCTAGAAATCCAAGGTCTAAGTGCCAGCTCTACGGGCTGGATGAAGGTCCCTCGACCTTGGGCTTCAGTGCTGCCTCTTGCTCCTTGCCCACTGGAGCTAGAGGCTTTTCTTAATTCAGGCAGCTGCTAGCTGCTGAGGCTGACAAACCCAACGCCAACAAACAAAATGGCATAGTCCCAAGATTACCAAACAACAATGATAGACCACTAGTTCAAGTCCAGAGACAGTACCAAGATTGATAGGAAACATGGCAGGCTACTGAATGAAGATTCAGTCACATGCAGAGTTCAAGCATGTGAAAAAGCTGCAGAGAACTTTCTCAATGCTTCTTCTTATATACTGGAAGTAGACCACATTCCCTAAGGCAGCTAGCTACTCAGCTGTCCTAGTAGATTCCACCATGGAGTTGATTACCAGTCTCATCATGGGCAATAACTACCTCCAGCTGTCCAGCCTCAAAACCAGGCCCACCAAGTTGACACACAACTTAAGTACCACATGGGGGTTCCATCAGTAAGCCTGGTCTTTTTTATTATCAGTCCTTTTGGTCTCATAGTCATGGCAGCTAGGGGTTGTGTGGTCTACTAGTTATTTGGACTAATCGTTTCCTTGAGTCTTTGATTTTCTTCACTCTTCTTTGCTCTTGATGCGGGGGAGATCAATAGTTTCACTTTAGATGGCAGCTCACAAGTTTTTAAGACCCTAATCATTACTTATCAAACTAGGGTGTAGAACATTGTCTTTGTGGATGATGTTATGTCAATTGACCTTGATGTCCCTGGATACTATGATCTTGAGCCCCTAGGTCCAGCAACTCATTCCCTCAAGGTGTTTGGTTATGGCTAAGATGTTTTCATAAGTTTTCCCCCTGTATGCTCTACTATATTCATGGATGTATTTGTAGCACATATAAATACATATGTAGACATATCCTCTGTCAAGCCTATGTATATACACATATATGTAGGTGTTGTCTGACTTGTATTTTAAAAAGATTATCGTGCCCTTGGTGAAGAATGGATTAGAGGAAAGACAGAATTGTGTTCCACGGGGTTTTCAGTGGCTGGTTTTTCATAAGTAGAGTGCCAGGCCTTTCCCCAAGTGCCTCTAGGCAGACTGGAACTTCCTTCTTTTTGGTTGGCAGCTGAGTTCATTAACCGTTTGCACACCCAGGGACTCCATAAAGATATCAGCGGCTTAAGTTTGGGTAATGATGTGGTGACTGGAGAGAAGAGCACAGGCAGAAATGTGTAAGACTGGGTGGATTGAAAGGGGAGGAGCAAGGAGGCAAAGGAAGGATCAAGGATGACCTCCAGGTTTCTGAGTGCACAGTTTTACAATGGATAAGGTTCTCTGAGCTTATTATTTCACATTTTAAAAGAAGAGGAAATTTCAAGTAAGTGAGGTTATATGAAAGAAAGATGTTATTTTAGTAAGATTTCAATGAGCAGAACTTGCTTGACTTAGAAAATAAGGGGGAAATTACTATCTTTGTGGTTAAGTTTATTGTTATTATTCTTTTTTAATTTGTATCATCAGCCTTGTATCATCTACTGAGAGTGGAGTTATGAAGGCTGGAGATAACACTTTTTGCCATGATCAGTATTAGCCATGGAGGACCAGCCATTATACTATGAACTGTCAGTTAACTGAGCTTCTTTTGTACCTGTTTGGTTGAGTAACGTGGGACCTTGAGTTTCTGAAACCCGACATCTCTTTTTTTCCTCCCCCTTTCTGAACACTTTAAGCCTTTAAAAAGGGTAGTAGGTAGCTCCTTACCAATGAACCAGCAAACGATTTGGACTCCGCCTTCTTTGTATATGTCCCGCCCCTTTAATCTTTAGACCACACCCCTTTCACTTGGTCCCGCCCCTTGAAGAGGTCGTAGCCGAGATGACAGCGAATTCTCCACAGTCCTGCCCTATAAGAGATCTGAAGGGCGGGACTGAGATGAATCATTTCTTCTATTTGTCAAGTCAAGTGTCTATCTGGCTCCAGCCCCGTCCTACTTCATGTTCAACCCAAGGATTGGTTGCTGTGTTCTTTGTCTCCAGCTCATGATTGGTTCTTCCATTCCGCCCCTTTCTTCTAGCTTTTGCAGGCGGGATTAGCACGCAGCTTCCTGCTCCTGCCAAAAAAAAATAAAAGAAGAAAAAGAAAAGAGGAGAGAGGCGAAAGAAAATGTCACGGAGATCTTTGGCTTTCTATTCGCTTTGAGTCTTGTCGGTCAGGCCAAACTCTGCCTTTTGATTGGTCTTTCTCTCTGCCCATCCCGTCTCGGGGGCGGGATTTCCCCAGGAGACCCACACCTTGCTGCCACTGGCTGAACAGTGCGCCTGTCTGAAGCTCTTGGCCCAGGATTGGAGGAGGACGCGGACAGGTGGGCGTGGATTGGCTAGGGCAGCCGGTCAGTGTGAGGCGGGGGCGGGGCCTTGGCGGCTGGTTGCGCGTGTCCGCCGCTGGCTCCGCTCTATCCGGCTTTGCTAGGGGAGGTGAGTCCGGCCGTGACGGTACCGGCGGCTGAGGAGGCGGCGGCTGAAGAGAAAGCGGCCGCGGGGACTGAAGCCGGGTGGGGGGGAGGGGGGGAGACGGAGCAGCCTTGAGCCCTGTGGGGGCCATCGCGCGGGGGGACCCACCCGCTCTCCCCCCCAACCCTCCTCAGCTGTAGCAGCCGGCGGCGGGGGCAGGGGTCAGCCAGCTTCCGACTGTACCCCGCCCGCCTCCCGGGGCTCCTATTCTTTGGCCCCGGGACCCTAACCTCATCCCGGGGCGGTTCCCTCTGGGCGTCCGAGTGCTGCCCACCTCTCTTCCTTCATTCCTCCCTGTACCTCCTTACCTTCACTTTGCCCCGGTTCTTTTTCTCTTCTCTGTGTCCTGCCCTGTCGCCTCCTCTCCTCACTCTATTCCTCCTTCCTTCTCTGGCTCATTCTACCCAGGAAAGTTTAGTTGCCCCCCCCCCTTCAGGTCTACCTGACTAGGAGTAAGCTAGGAGTAGGGGGAGATGTAGGAAGGCCTGAGAGTTCGAGGGGGGGGGAAGCTGTTTTCCCTGAAAAATTCCCCCCATCTTTTTAATTTGGGGTGGTTAGAGTTTTTAAAAATCGTGTTTTTGAGGAGGTGGTAGGTGTTCAGAAAAGGATGTGGGAATGGAAGGGGTAGATGAGTCAACCCTGTTACAAGATTCCAAGGGTGGTGTGTTACCTGATCCTTTTCGTGTGTGGAGTTCAGGGGGTCGGGAGGTTTGGCCTTTATTCCCACATTCAAAGTTGGAACCCCCCCCAAATTAAGAATGGAGTTTTAGTATCTACTTGTGGCTGGAATCCTGGGGGGAAGGGGTCCTTTTTTTCCTTTTTCTTTTTCTTTTCTTTTTCGTTTTAATTTTTTTTTTTTTTTTTGGCAACCCACACCCTTCCACGCACACTCACCCCAAAATTAAACACCAAGATCCTCTAACTTGTCTGGATTGACTGATGAAGACATAAAGCCAGTTTCCGCTCTATGTTTTTTGAGGTGGAGTGAGTGGTTTTCTTCATTTTTAAATGGCCAAATGACAGCTTGACCCAGTTTGCTTTCCAATCAAAGGGCATTTTTTTGAATGTCTCTTTGTGGCTCAAGAGCCAACGCAAAAATGATGGCGGCTTACAATGGCGGTACATCTGCAGCAGCAGCAGGTCACCACCACCACCATCACCACCACCTTCCACACCTCCCTCCTCCTCACCTTCACCACCACCACCACCCTCAACACCATCTTCATCCGGGGTCGGCCGCCGCTGTACACCCTGTACAGCAGCATACCTCTTCGGCAGCTGCGGCAGCCGCAGCAGCGGCCGCAGCTGCAGCCATGTTAAACCCTGGGCAACAGCAACCATATTTCCCATCACCGGCACCGGGTCAGGCTCCTGGACCAGCTGCAGCAGCCCCAGCTCAGGTACAGGCTGCCACAGCTGCCACAGTTAAGGCTCACCATCATCAGCACTCGCATCATCCACAGCAGCAGCTGGATATTGAGCCGGATAGACCTATTGGATATGGAGCTTTTGGTGTTGTCTGGTGAGTATGAAAAAGAAAAAAGACAAAACACACAACTTCTCGTGGTTTCTTCTCATGGCTCTGATTGGGCGAATCAGCCTTCATGTTCTTCATGGTTTTCACCAGGTTGACCAAAGTGGAGCAAGCTTCACTCAGCTGTAGAAAGCCACCCTCACTTGTGGGGTGAAGAGGCCTAATGTGTTGGCTATCTAGGCTTACACTTTGAGTCATGGGAGATTTTGGTGGAACACCCACTGATGAGTAACACATAAGTTTGCTGTCTACCAAACTTTTCTCTTTAGAACCTAAGCAGGGTTCTAAATGTAAGATCAACAGAAGAATGTTTGAGATACGTAAGCCTAATAAGACCTTGGGCGTATTCTCTCATGTTTGCGTTAGTTTTGATCAGTTGCCCAATTGTGTGGCAAATGTCACAGCTGACCCCAAATTATTCCTTGTAATAGTATCATTAGATATACTTTGCATAATGACTTTCCTTATCCTTTCAGTCTTTTCACTTTCAATCTTGACCCCTAGGAAGAAGGTAGGGTTCCTAGTTGAACTAGTTAGGATCATTGCTTGAGTGATTTATTTTAAACCATAAAGCTATAGTTGGGAAGCATGTAGCATTAGCCTTTTGATAAGAATGCATTAAATATAGCATCACACATGAGTACCACAAATGAGGTCAGTAGACTGTAGCTATGCAGTGGCCCACATTCAGTGTAATGTGTTAGTATCATTTAGTGTCTCTTAAGTTGCTGTTATCCCTTAGTTGCAGTTATGTAGTAGGAAATAAACTTTTTAAACAACTGAAACTGCTCTACCTTTACTAGTGCTAGGATGGTTTTCAAAAAGTCTAAGTTACCTTAAATGCAACATTTTGACTTGTTTGTACTACCTAGGAAGATTAGTAGTTTATAATAAAGTGCATTTATCAGTGTAAGATAATTCTGTCAAAACAATTAGAAGGAACTTACTGTTTTTTTTTTTTTTACCCCGAAGATTGGGTATGCCAGTGTGGATAGATGAATTGATATTTTCAGTTCATCCGAAACTAGATTTTTATTAATGTCTAAAAAAAGCCCCCATCACCACAGGAAAATGAACTCTTTGGAACTGGCCCTGTAAATGTCTCCTTTCGTTATTATTTTTGAGGCAATAATTGCTATGAGTATCATTTTTACATTATGTCTGGCCACCTTTATTTACATATATTTTAAATTTTATAATATACTAAGTGTTCTGGTCTTATTTATTGAAAAAAAACTGGTAGAGTCCAGTGTTTTACCAGTTAAATCTCCAAGGAGGTTACTGCTGCATTGCTCCTTTCTCCAAGGTGTACGGGATTCCTAGTGGGAAAGAGAGTGGAGCCGATAATAGTGCCTCTTCACATGCTTTGCTCAGGGACTTGCCCTTCCTGTGTTCCTCTCTTCCCTTCCATATTCTGTCCTCAGGGATTTCACTGTGAACTTCCATTCCTTGCCTATCCCTTGAGGATTTCAAAGCTGCTTCGGTAGGGGGGAAAGGAAAACAGGAAAAAGGTTGTTCCTTGCTTTCAACTTTGTCACTGATTTACGGACTGAGAATTTGTTTGAATTTTCTTAGATCTGGATGCTCGCTTTCATTTGCATACAATGCTGACAACTAGGGTCACTGAAAGGGAAATGGGTTGCAGCATTATTGACTGAATTTGAAAGGTGTTACTTACCTACAGCTTCTCAAAGGGCGATGTGACTTACAGAAGTTTTTAACTGTTCAAGCTGAAGAGAAGACGTTTTCTAAGACAGGGAAAGATAGTGGGTACCAGGAGTCACTGATAGATGAAAATCCAAATGTATTTGATTTTAATCCGTTTTAGAGCTCTTTCATTGTTTGACCCCCTTCTAACATGTATGGAGTTTGTGCGCAGTTTGAAGTGGACCATTTACTATACAGCAGTTGTTTGACGTTTGTCTTGTCTTACCCACCACATTTGTAAGCCCCTTGAGGGTAAGTACTATGTCTTCTGGCACTTTTCTTTTTCTCCCCAGCACCTAGCACAGTGCTGTGGCATCTTTGCTGCTTAATTAATCTCCTAGTGAAGTCCTTCTTTGTTCTTCAACCAAGTATTTCTAGTTAGCTGCTTTAAGCATTTTTATCAGCTGTTACAGGTGAAACAATTTGGCATAAAAAAAGGGAAGCGTTCCAGGTGTGTGTTTTAGTATGCAAATGTATTTCTATTTTTGTATTTACATATTGATGATTTGCTGTCTGAATTGCTTATTATCTTTGGAATATATTACCAAAGTAGAATTGCTAAACTAGAAATTTGAACACCTAACCAGAGTGAATTGCACTAATATTTGGAAACCCAAGCTAAAGGTATTAGTTACGTTTTTTTACTTTTTTAACTAACTGAACCAGAATTTCTCTTTTTAATTTAGAAAGCATCTAATGAGTCTGAAACAGCTATTTTCTAAAATGATTAAACTGGAACGTAATAATATTTTCCCAGTGATACATCATTTGATTCAAACCACTATACTGTATAACAACTTTTATATTATAAGATTAATTTAGATTCAAATACATATTCAGTTAATGCATTACTGTGGGCCCAAATTTTATAAACCTTCTTTTGGCATGCTGGCATTGCATGTGAAAGGGAGCCACATCTGCCCCCATTTCTTTTTCTAGACATGTACCTAGTGGTACTAATTGATGGCTAAAAAAGTTGTATGTAATTTTAAGGGATATTGTTCTTCATGTAGACAAGGAAAGATATTTGTAGAAGTGATGTGGCACTTTACCATTCAGATTTATCACTGAATAATGTAGTCTACCAGGCTTGATTTATCTTTCTGCTGAATTTAACTAGTGGAGTAACTTATCAGTATTGGACAGTTGTGTAGAAGTAGTGAATTACCTATTAGCTTGCTGGTAAAGATGGTGCTTTGACAGTTCAATTAAGGTTTCATTAACAACTGTCTGCTGTGTTTTATCTCAGAGTAAGGGTTCCAGTTTACCTGGTAATATGATCGTGGGGTAGCCAGAGATAAATTCATTGTCAGTGATAGACTGTTGTTCATGAGTTATCAAAGCATCATATATAATTTGACCTTCCTTATCAGATGCCAGGGTTTCCAAACCCCCATATGGACATTTTCAAAATGCAAAAACAAAACACAGAACAACCTACATAGAGAAACACCAGTGAAGATAATACAAATTTTAGTGAAGATAATATAAATCCAACTTTCTGTGCGGTTCATATTTCCCAGAGGAAATATGTGCTTAAAGATGTGACAGCTTTCACCCAGATCACAATAAAAAGTTTAAGAAAATCTTGTGACAGCTTTGCAGTAAGTATTTGGGGGTTCCTGAAGTGTATACTTTTCAGAGTGAGAGGAAGTTGAGCATATGAGAGAAGTTTGAGGACCACTAAATCAAGGCAGTTTGACACTGGCAACCTAAAAAGATCGATTAAATTAATGGCACATTTTACCACCTTGATGAAAGTGAGTCTGAGAGAAGCTGCTTCTTTATAAAGCTAATATTTTGGTTTTTGAGTTGTCTGATTAATAATAAAAAAAAAAAGAGCTCTGGTAGTTCAGTGCCTAAGGCATTTGACTGCTTACCAGAAGGTTGGCAGTTCAGACCCACCAGTCATTCCACGGAAGGAAGACAGGGCAGTCTACTTCTGTAAAGATTTACCATGTAGAAACCCAATGGGGTCATTATGAGCTGGAATTGACTGGATGGCAGTGGGTTTTGGTTTTGGATTAATAAAAAGATCAAAGATCTAGGGGTTCATTTGGTCTGTTGCCTTGGTATTCTAAGTGAAGTTGGAGAACAATGAATTTTATTATTTTAATATCTTCAGCAGGTTATTTATTTTTTAAAACATTTTATTATGGTTTAGGTGAAAGTTTGCATAGCATATTAGTTTTTCATTCATACACAGGTTGTTCCATGACATTGGCTACAATCTGTGCAATGTGTCAGCGCTTTGCCCATTTCCACCCTGGGTTCCCCATTTCCATTATTTTTAGTTTTCCTACCCCTTCTGGCCTTCTCATCTTTGCTTTTGGGCAAGTCCTGACCCCATGGACTCATCTCATTCTAGGGAGCACAGTCCTCACTGGTATTATTGTTTACCTTTTGGGCCTGTTATTTGGCTGAAAGGTGATCTCAGGGGGTGGCTTCAGTTCCAAGTTAATAGGATGTTTTAGGGCTGTAGTCTGGGGGTTCCTCTGGTCTCTTCTCAGACCAGTAAGTTTGGTCTTGGTGAATTTGAATTTTGTTCTGCATTTTTCTCCTCCTCTGAATGGGGCCTTCTTTTGTGTTCCTGGGCAGAGTGGTTGGTAGTGGTAGCTGGGTACCATCTAGTTCTTCTGGTCTCAGGTGAGGCCTTTGGACTAATTAGTCCTTTGAACTAATTGCTTCCTTGAGTCTTCTGTTTTCTTCGTTCTCTAGTAGTTGTGGAAAAGACCAGTAGTTGTGTCTTAGATGGCTGTTCACAAGCTAATAAAGACCCCAGATGTGGCTTACCTCAGTCGCATGTAGAACAGTATCTTTATGAACTGTGTTGTGGTAATTACCTAGCTGTTCCCCAAAGCTGTGTTCCTTAGCCTTCAGGCCCAGTATATCAGTCCCACAAGGTGTTTTGTAATGTATAAGAAGTTCCCATAGTTGTGCTCCCTATGTGCTCTGTAATGTATATGAATATACCTGCAATATATACAAATACATATGTAAGAGTATCCACAGCTGTACTTATATATATGGAGTCCTGGTGATGTAACTAAACACTCATCTGCTAACCAACAGGTTTGTGGTTCCAACTCACCAGCTGCTCCATGAGAGAGAGATGTGGCAGTCTGCTTCTGTAAAAATTATAGCCTTGGAAACCCCATGGAGCAATTCTACTCTGTCCTGTAGGGTCACTGAGTCAGAATCGACTCATTGGCAATTGGTTTGGGATTTTTTAGTTGTATCTATATATGCATGGGGGTGTACTTTTGTAGGACCACCCTCACCTATTTAGCATACATATCTACCTGTGTTTCCACTTGCAATTCATTGTTTGCGATTACTGTTGCATGTTTGTATATGTTACAGTGTTTATTGTAGTTGCCCTTTATTCTTGCATACGTCTTAGTGTCTTCCTTTGCCTTGGTTAGGTTGTGCTGACTTCTTCCATATTATTTATTGCCTTTCCCTTCACCAAAATTAACACATATCTGTGTCTGCTATCTAGTTAGTGATTCTCCTTCCTTCCCTCTCCCATCCCTGGTAACCATCAAAGAATGCGTCTTTCCGTATGTAAATCTTGTCTTGATTTTTTTGTAACAGTGATCTCATACGAGATGTGTCCTTTTGTGATTGACTTATTTCACTCAACAAAATGCCCTCCAGATTATCAATTTTATGTTGTGAGATGTTTTACAGATTTATCATATTCTTTATGGTTGCTTATTACTCCCATTGTATGTATGTACCACAGTTTCTGTATCCGTTCATCCACTGATGGACACTTAAGTGTTTCCATCTTTTTATTGTTGTGAATAATGCTGCAGTTAATCAGCAGGTTACTTTTATCTGTCTTTCAGAATTTAAGAATCACGGTAATAATACTTGGTTATTTAGTTGCTGTGTGATCTTGACAAGTTATTTTAACTCTCTGTTCCTCAGTTCCTCATCTATAAAATAGGGATAATGTATTTATTTCATAAATGGTGTGAGGACTAAATAAAGTAATCATTTAGTACACTGTCTAGCGTATAGTAAGCACTCAGTAAATGTTAGCTGTTTTGATTGTAGGTATTGTTGATAGAAAAGTCAAGCTGTTGAGTTCATGTGCATACATGTAGTTTTATTTATTGTCTTATTTACCAGGTGAGATCAAGGTGCTGACTATTTTTGGAGACATGAGTTTAAATACCATAGAGTGTCACCTCAGTTGTGCTGTATACCAGGGAGATAAAAGAAGGGTGAATTAAAAAGGACCAGTGGAAAAATATTCTGTCCTGTTCTGTCAGTTAAAAACAAAATTATATAATATCCTTGTTTGTATGGGCCTGGTAGGGGTTCTATTTAGTAGCTCTCTGCATTCTTTTAGAAAATAATATGGATTTATATACTGGGAAAGAACTTACTTTTTTTGTTTTCAGAATGTGACAAATGATCCTTCAAGGTTTAGCTTTAGTGAAAATTCATTTTACTGGTGTTTAGATGTAAAAGTGTGAATTGCTAAAGAAGATCCCAGTGAGGTGTGGGGGAAATGTGTGTGATTTAATGAAAAATTATGCAGTGTAAGCCCTTGTGCATGGCAGAGATTGTCTAGTTTGCTCATCATGTGAAAATTAGAGGTGTTTTACTTGTGAAAATTAGAGGCATAGTTTTTTTCTTGATACTTCCTTTGGTCCTTTTAGTCCCCAAATAGCAAACTATAACTTGGAAAAATGGGAAATACTTTTGGGATACGTTTGGAGAAAATCCTGGAGTGAGTTGCACCAGAAAGAGTAGTATACTAACATACTACAACATACGTAGTATGTTGTTATTAATGTGTTTTACAGGTTAAGAATCGGTAGTATTAGAAATTTTTCTCTACTATCGGCCAAGATTAACAGCCACAGCTGGATTCTTTGGGGGCGTCTACTTTGTGAAAAGAGCTTTGAAGAAGCAGAGCCTGCACCATAAAAAGGAAACGGTTGCTCTTGTAGACATAACAAAGCATCTGTGTGAAACTAGAAATGTGGAAATCCATATTGTTAATTTTAACTACAGACAAACTTACTTTTAGAAACTGCAGGTTCATGGTTGATCATAAAGTAGTAGAGAAAGCAAAGAGAGTTAATCAGAAACTAACGCTACTGCTCTAGTTTCTTGAAGGTTGAAACCCCATAGACTGTGACATTGCAAGCTATTTTGTACTTAGGCTCCTGATAAGATTATCCAAATTATATTCAAAAACAAAACCAATAACACAACAAAGGAAGTTTGTTTTATTCTTAAGGAAATATTCATGTTATACTATTGAATATTAGCTTAGAAAAAAGAAAATATTTTTTATTAAAAGGCTGTCCTCTAATGACGTGTTGGAATGTTTCATTATCTCTACAACTTAGCGGATCAGTTTTCAGTAACTTCCGTATTGTAGAATTCAGTGGCTATTCTTAGTTTTCATTAGATTTGTTGGTGTCATAGCAGTTCAAGAATCAACTGTTTTCTATACTGTATGTTTCCTTAATATGCTGATTTGATATCTTTGATGGAAATTGTCAAGGCCAGAGAAATTTCTGTTTGTCATTGAACCAGTAAACAGAAAGAAGCCACTGGCTAGAAACCCTTTCATTATAAGGTTATATTTGGGTTTTACTTTTGATTCCCCAGGCATCCATAATACTCCAGTGAATTATTTGTTGATTGGGACAGCTAATGCAGATCAACAGTGATTTCCTAACTAAAATAGCTTTTGTCAGTTTGATCCTGTTGTTGCTTGGGGGATAACACAGAGTGCCTAAGGCAACAATTGTAATACTATCAATAAGCATGTGGCAAGTCATGATAGACCTAGTCCAGTAATTCTAAGGTACCTAGACAAGAGACATTGAAAAAATTCTGGCACTGCAGCGTTAGGAAAGATGACTGTTGATTTTAAACTTTAATAATTGTATTGATAAAAATAGAGATAGTATGTACAGGGATGTCTGCCATTGATAGTGATTGGTGTTCTTTACCTAAACCTAGTTTCACTTCTGTGTTTGCATCAGTTTGGCTAATAAAAAATCATATCTACTATCAGACATGGAAAACTTGTACTTTGGAATTCAATAGTCATTGACAAGGAAATCTGGAGGCTTAGTGCCTGAGGCATTTGACTGCTACCCTGAAGGCTGGGGGTTCAAACGCACCAGCCACTCCTCCTCGGAAGGAGGGTTGGGCAATCTACTTCTGTAGATTCTCAATGTCTTCGAAGCAGTATCACTACAGAAGTAGATTGCCCAACCTTCCTTCCGAGGGGTGGCTGGTGGGTTTGAACCGCCAGCCTTCTGGGTAGCAGTCAAATACCTTAGGCACGCCACCAGAGCTTCTAGTGATACCGCCTCAGAAATCCAAGGAGGGGTCGCTATGATTGGGGACGGCACTAATGAGGATATTTAGTTCTACAAAACTTTTTGCAAATTTCTATCAAGCTTCTAGTGTTATCTGTACTGGGCTTGGTATAGGCATATAGAAATGTTTCATGTTCTTGCCCTGAAGGAGTTTATAGTTAACGAAAGTGAACGGTGTAAAAAGAGTTGAAACTTGAAACTAAATTTGAAACCATTAAATAAAAACATAAGGGTGTATTATTTTTGTTTGTTCTTAACAATACCTATTATTATATGTTGACTGTTTGCCAGGCACTGTGCTGGATGGTGGTGGTGGTGTTATGTGCCATCAACTCGGACCCAACCCATAGCGACCCCTCCTTGGGTTTCCGAGGCAGTATCACTGTGGAAGTAGATTGCCCCATCTTCCTTCCGAGGAGTGGCTGGTGGGTTAGAACCGCCAGCCTTCTGGTTAGCAGTCAGGTGCCTTAGGCACTATGCTACCAGAGCTCCCTGTGCTGGATGGTAGAAGGTGTTATATATGATCTAGTGGGAGAGACAGATTTGTGAGTAGATAATTATAATTTAGTGTCAAATGCAACATTAGAGATACTCCCTAGTTATTTTGGAGGCATAGAGGAGAGATTTCTATGGAACATATGGATGCTTTCAGTACAAAAGGTAATGCCTCTACTGAGTATTAAGAATGAGTGAGAGTCAACCCATGGGGAAGGGCCTTGTAAGTAGATGGGCCAGTATGCAAGAGGCCACAAGGACTGGAGTTGTTGAAATACAAAGTACAAGGCAGGCTGTTGTAGGAGATGAGGGTAGAGAAGTAAGTCAAAGCTAGTTCGCTTGGAAAAGTTATTTAAAGTTTCTGAGCCTTGATCTTGATTTGCTTATTTATAAAATCCTGTGAGTCCTAAAGAGTGTATTATAAAATTGCATTGTGTTTTTAAGGCAGAATGGGCAAGTAGAGTTTGCTAGTGACCACTTTTTCTCTTTAGTACTACAGATGTTGAATAGGCCCTAAAGTTGTTTAAAGGAAGATGAGATAAGTGTAACCCTGATCCAATGTGATGACATTTATAAGCTTTTCAAGTTTGGGATCAGATTTTAAATGTACTGTTTATTAAAGAGACTTATTTTCATCTATTACAGACCTATTGCTGAGGATTATGCTTGTTATATTTGTATATATATAGTTCATTTGTGGAGAAGAGCCTATTTGCAAATGGGCAGTGGATTTCTTCCTAAATGTAAATCTGATACAACTATTTTCCTGAATAGTACTTTACCTTTTTAATGTTTTAGACTTGCTTATTTTCTGACTATTTATAGTGTTCTTAAAATTTTAAAATAAATTCTAGTATTAAGTATTTTGTCTTTTTTACGAGTAATTAGGTGAGATTGGGGGGGCGGATAGTGCTTACATTAATTACCAAATTGATTTTAAATTCTTTGTTCTCTCCCAGGAGCCTCTTAAATCTGATTTGGGTAGAGGATGTACTGGTTTGCAGAGGGACTTCCCAGAAAATGAGCCATGACACAGCTTTAAGGCAGGTCAGGGCATACAGTGCCTGGAGGTAGAGAGGAGCATGACTTCCAAGGCCTTCCCATAAGAAGGGAAGCCTTTCCAGAAGCCCCCAACTTCAGCAGTGTTGCTTAGTAGATATACAATGCAAACCACATATGTGATTTTAAATTTTTTAGTAGCCACATTAAAAAAAAAAAGAAAGAAACAGGTGAAATTAATTTTAGTGATATATCTTTCTTAATCCAAAATAATACCGTTTCAGCATGTAACCAGTATAAAACTAGTAATGAAGTATATTTTACATTTATTTTTTTCACATCAGTGAAATCTGATGTGTATCTTATGCTTACAGCATATTTCAGTTTGGACTAGCCATATTAAATGTGGCTACTTACTACCTTATTGACTACAGTTCTGAAGTCTCATTGGTTTTACTGAATTGTATTCTAATTTCTGAACCAATCACAGTCCATGGAGATGGGATTACTTTTGGAGCAGTTGCTCCCCATCCGACCTGGAGGTAGACTTGGACATGGAGTCGGTTATAAGTGGGAGGAAAAAATACTAGTTCAAAATTGGAATTCTTTTAAATGGATAGAGCCAGGACAGAGTGGATGCTTGGAAGACAATCATTAGTGACCAACAAGAGTAACACAGTCAGCTAACTTGTGTCAGATATAGAACTTGACAAGGTACATCCAGAGAGCAAAGTGGAGTAAGGTTCTCTGTTGTCCTGTCTGCCCTGATTTATTTGGGGTATTTTCCTTTTCTTTTCCGAAACCTTGTTTGCTTCAAGAACATGAAATTAGTACCTGATCCTTGCCCTGTTTATTTTTTTCTCCAATTAGCTCAGATATTCCCCCATTGATTTCTTTTCTTTCCTCTCTCAGTGTTGTGGTTTTGTAATCTAGATAAAGTTCTTAGGCTTGTTTTCAACTTAAGTACAGAGCTCAGTAGTGTCAGGCAGCAAACTTCTTAAATGGAAATGACCAACACAGAAACTTTTTATTTATCCATTTCTTGACCTAAAATTCTTTCTCTGAGCCAGGGAGAAAAGGTAAATAGAGACATTTGAACAAATTGATAAAATTAGTCATTTGACCCATATTGCAGCTTTTTTTTTGGTCTGCGTAGATAGAAATTACCCTCTAATTTACATAAGCAGGTGATTTTTCTTACATGCTAATTTTCTTAATGTACCATGGCAGAGAGCTGCAGATTTGCAAATTGTGTAAGTAAATTGAAATAAACCAGGTGACTTTATCTCATTGTATTATCTTACCCTGACTGAAGTACCCAAAGGGTGCAATTATCATGTGATTGTCTCATTGCACATCTAAGTTAACAGACAGCTTGTTGCAAAGTTTTATTCCCACCTTCTCCATTTCCCTCTCTTTTTAATTTTTGTTTAAAAGTAGGAAACTACAGATTCTTATATTTACTTAGACAAGGCTGAGAATTTAGGAATACAAGTGTGGGAAAATTAGAGCTTTATTAAAAATAATCCAGAAGCCATAAAAGTTGGCTAGTAATATGGGTACTGTACAAAAAAAAAGGGTCACATGTATACTTAGTTTGGTTTGGAATCACCCAAGAGAATTATGTGAGAACCTACAACCATGTTTAATTAGTTGGCCTCCTCTGTGTTCATTTTCCCAGGTTCTGCGTTTTACAGTAATTGGGGTTATTGTAAAGTTAACTGGATGTGTACTAAAGCCAATGATCAATTAAATATTGATGCATATTATTTTAAAAACCAAACTAACTTAATGCAACATATTTCAAACACCATTTGAATAAAATGGAAATTTTAGAAAGCTACAGCAGTTGGCTTCAGGGGCTCCTTTGTGTATAGATTCATGAGGAAAAATTTAAATCAATAAAGCACCTCCCTTTTTTAAAACACTTGAATATTAAGCTTAGTAATTATAATGTTAGGAGCTCTGGTAGCATAGTGCCTAAGGCACTTGACTGCTAACCAGAAGGCTGGTGGTTCAAACCCACCAGCCACTCCTCGGAAGGAAGGTTGGGCAATCTTACTTCCGTAGTGATACTGCCTCGGAAACCCAAGGAGGGGTCGCTATGAGTCGGGGCCGACTCGACGGCACATAACAACAACAACAACAACAATTATAATGTTATTTAATTCCTCAGATGTTAAAATATTATCCACTTAGTGATATGTGTGGAAATTAACTGCTGCTTGTCTGTTAGTTGTCATACTGTGGTGGCTTGGGTGTTGATATAATGCTGGAAACCATGCCACTGGTTTATCAAATATCATTTCAGTGTAGCTTCCAGACTAACATAGACTAGGAAGAAGTACCTGGTGATCTACTTCTAAAAAAAAAATTGGCCAATGAAAACCTGAAGAACATCAGCTGAACCTTGCCTGATACGGTGTTGGAAGATGAGCCCCTCAGGTTGGAAGTCACTCACATTATGATTAGGAAGAGCTGCCTCCTCAAAGTAGACTCCTCCTTTAATGACATGAATGGTATACAGTCTTTAGGACCTTCATTTGCTGATGTGACATCACTTATAATAAGAAACAGCTGTAAACATCTATTAATTGAAACATGAAATGTACAAAGTATGGCTCTAGGAAAATTGGAAGTGTCAAAAATGAAATGGAATGCTTGAAGATCAATATCCTAGGCATTAAAAACCAAAAAACCAAACTCAGTGCTGTCGAGTTGGATCTGACTCATAGTAACCCTAGTGACCCCTCCTTGGATTTCCGAGGCAGTATCACTATGGAAATAGATTGTCCAGTCTTCCTTCTGAGGAGTGGCATTAGTGAGGTGAAATGGACTGGTATTGGCCATTTTGAATCAAACAGCCATATGGGAATAACAAATTGAAGAGAAATGGCATCATATTCATTGTCAAAAGAACATTTCAAGATCTGTGCTGAAGTGCACGGCTGTCAGTGATAGGCTCATATCCACACCCCTAAAAGGAAGACCAGTTAATGTGATTATTATTTCAATTTATGCTCTGTGATAGTTGGAGCTGTGTGTCAACTTGGCCGGACCCCAGTTCTGTGTGGTTGTTCCCATGATGGGATCGGATGACTGTGTTCTGAGTGGCCAGTCTGCCAAGGGGAGTTTCCCTAGGGTTGTGGCCTGCTTCCAGGATATCCAGGGACATCCTGGGAAGAGAGACATTCTTCTGTGGATCGGGACTCTGGTGTGCTGCCTACAACCTTCCGTGAGTGAGCAGCCCACTGTTCGGCCTGGAGATCTTGGATTCGTCTTTCGTTGGAGTCAACAGCCAGTGTACTGCCTGCCAGCCTTGAGCTTCTTGGCCCCCTGCGGTTGCGGAAGCTAAGTCTGCCTCCAGCCTGACGTTTCCTCCAGGGACTTTGGACTTGCCAGCTTTTATACGTTTGTGAGCCATTTTCCTAAGATAAATTTCTCTCTCTCTCTCTCTCTCTCTATCTCTCTATCTCTAAGCTTTGCTGGTTTTTGTTTCTCTAGAGAACCCAGTCTAACACATGCACCGATCACTAATGCCAAAGATAAAGAAGTTGAAGATTTTTACCAACTTTCACAGTCTGAAATTGATCAAACATGCAATCAAAGATGCATTGAGAATTACTTATTTATCTAGTGCTGCTGTAACAAACACCACAAGTGGATGGCTTTAAGAAACAGAAATTTATTCTTTTGCAGTTTAGGAGGTTAGATGTCCAAGTTCAGAGTGCCAGCTCTAGGGGAAGGCTTTCTTTCTCTTTTTTTCTCTTTGTCTTTCGGTCCTAGGAGGATCCCAGTATAGGGACTCTGGGTCCAAAGGATGTGCTGTACTCCTGGCTCCTCCTTCTTGGTGGTAATAGGTGCCCCACTCTCTGCGCCTGTCTTTCTCCTTTTATCCTTTGTAAGGTAAAAGGTGTTGCAGGCCACATCCCAAGGAAACTCCCTTTACATTGGATCAGGGCTGTGATGGGACTAAGGGTGTTGCATCCCACCCTTAATCCTATTACTTCTGATTGGCTTGCCACATCAGATCACATCACGGGGTATCATTACATATATGCCACATTACATCATTGTGTAACTGCTAAACCACTGAGAATCATGGCCCAGCCAAGTTGACACAAATTTTTTTTTGGGGGGGGGGCACAATTCAGTCCATAGCATTACTAGTGATTAGAATGTGGAAGTTAGAAATGAAGAAGGAGGATCAGTAGTTGGAAAATATGGCCTTGGTGATAGAAATGATGCTAGAGATCATTTCCATCGCCAACAACCTAGTCATTGGAAATACCTTTTTTCAACAGCGTAACATTAACTGTACACATGGACCTCACAAGATAGAAGACATAGAAATCAAATCAACAGTATCTGTGGAAAAAGACAATGGAGAAGCTTGATATTATCAGTCAGAACAAGGTCAAGAGACGATTGCAGAACAGGCCCATCAGTTACTCATACACAATTTCAAGTTGAAGCTGAAGAAAATTAAAACAGGTTCATCAGAGTTGTTCAAAGTACAACCTTGAGTACTATAACTCACGTGAATTTAGAGGCCATCTCAAGAATAGATTGACACGTTGAATGCTGATGACTGAAGACTAGACGAGTTGTGGGATGACATCAAGGGCATTGTACATGAAGAAAGTAAAAAGTCATTAAAAAGGAAAGAAAGGACAAAGTGGATGTCAGAAGAGACTCTGAAACTTGCTCTTGAACATAGAGTAGCTAAAGTGAATGGAAGAAATGAAGTAAAGGTGCTGAACAGAAAATTTCAAGGGAGGCTTGAGAAGAAAAACTTAAGTATTATAATGAAATGTGCAAAGACTTGGCATTAGGAAGCCAAAGGGGAATAATACTTTCCGCATTTCTCAAGCTGAAAGAACTGAAGAAAAAATTGAAGGCTTGAGTTGGAATATTGAAGGAATCTATGAACAAAATATTGAATAACACAAGAAGCAGATGGAAAAGAAGATGGAAGGAATATACAGAGTCACAGGACCAAAAGCCATTTCAGGAGGTAGCATATGATCAAGAACCAGTGGTATTGAAGGAAGAAGTCCAAACCACTGAAGGCATTGGCAAAAAACAAGGCTGAGTTGACGGAATACCAATTGAGATGTTTCAGCAAATGGATGCAATGCTGGAAGCACTCACTTGCCTATACCGAGAAAATTTGGAAGACAGCTACCTGGCCAGTTGACTGGAAGAGATGCGTATTTTTGCCCACTCCAAAGAAAAATCCAGTGGAATGCAGAAATTATCACACAATGTCATGAATATCACACACAAGTAAAATTTTGTAGAAGATAATTTTAAAAAGGTTGTAGTGAGGGAAAATTTCAGATTAGTTAAGAATCATATGTGGATTTGGGTGAAGGGAAGGGCAATATAACAAAAGTGTGTGACCAGCACAATAGGGAAAGAACACAGAAACGTGCACGAAAGATAAAGACAACAGTTGCAAATACTATAAACAGATGCAATACTACATTACCACTAACAACAAACACTAGCCTATGGATAATAAGGGAGCTCTGGTAGCATAGTGGCTAAGGCACTTGACTGCTAAACAGAAGGCTGGCGGTTGAAACCCACCAGCCACTCCTTGGAAGGAAGATGGGGCAATCTACTTCCGTAGTAATACTGCCTCGGAAACCCAAGAAGGGGTCGCTATGAGTCGGGTCCAACTCGACGGCACATAACAACAACATGGGTAATAAATGCATACACAGGTGAAAAGATCAAATGTGAGGAGGCAAACAGGAATATACCCAAGAACTCTGGTGGCATAGTGCCTAAGGCATTTGACTGCTAATCAGAAAGTTGGCAGTTCAAACCCACCAGACCCACCAGCCACTCCGCAGAAGGAAGACTGGGCAGTCTACTTCCATAAAGGTTTACCACCTCAGAAACCCAAAGGGGGTTGCTATGAGTTGAAATCGACTCGATGGAGGTGAGTTTTTTTTTTTTTTAATTTTTTTATATATAGATAGATAGATTTGGCTAATGATAATCTTGCATGTGTATTTGTGCTATAAAAATACCCATATACGTTATAGAACTAACAGGACAGGGTTGGAGTAGCTTTTCAGTGATAACCATGCACCTTGGGGGAGTGAGTCACTGGGCCTGCGGGTTGGGACCATGGTATCGGGCGACATCAAGCTCAGCTGGCACAACATAGTCCTTAAAAATTTTGTTCTACACCTGCGGGCTTGGGACCATAGTCACGGGACATCAAGCTCAACTGGCATAACATACTATATAAAACA
>NW_006921629.1:6049329-6056430 GCF_000298275.1 Orycteropus afer afer
GTGGTCAATGACATGAGACAAAGTATATGTGAACTGCTGTATGGAAAGTGAATTTGCTCTGTAACTCTTCACCCAAATAAAAATAAATAAATAAATAAATAAATAAAATTTTGTTCTACATCTTACTTTGGTGAGTAGCGACTAGGGTCTTAAAAGCTTTCAAGTGTCCATCTAAGATCTGGCTGTTGGTCTCCCCTTGTCTGGAGCAAAGAAGAGTGAAGAAAATCAAAGTCATGTGGAAACAATTGGTCCAAGGGTCTGATGGACCATGGAAACCTCAGGCTTTATGACTTTGAGACCAGAAGAACTAAATGGTGCCTGACCAATGCCCACCACTTGGAAGGGGATCACAGTTGGAGATCTTGGATAGAGTGGGAGGAAAAATGTGGAAAAATTAAAAACCACAAAAATGACCAGAGTTATTGGTAGAATAGAGACTGGTGGATGGCCCAGGTTATCCTTCGGACCTGGAACTGGACTCCCTTCCTTGGATTTGCTCTCAGCTAAATAGTAGGAGGGCCTATAAGCAGAACACCTACTCCAGGGAGATGTACCCCTTAGATCAATCAACCTTGAGAGATCAGAAGGGCAAGATTTGCATAGAGGGAAAGCTGGACAGACAGGAATGCGTGGATTAGAAAGGCACAGGGAAGGGATAGTCACAGGGAGGAAATGGGAGGAGAGCTTTTTATTGTTGGGATTGTAATTGGTGATGTGAAATCTGTGTTTTATTGACTATCAAAGGCATTTGTGTGGATCATAAAAAAATTATGGATAACATTTTGAAGAATGGGAGTTGTAGAACATTTAATTATGCTCGTACATAGACCAAGAGGCAGTTGTTCCAACAGAACAAGGGGATACTATGTGGTTTAAAATCAGGAAAGATGTGTGTCAGGGTTATATCTTTTTACCACACTTACTCAGTCTGTATGCTGAGTAATCTGAGAAGCTGGTCTAGAAGAAGATTGTGACATCAGGATTGGAGGAAGACTCATTATCAACCTTTAATATGCAGATTACACAACCTTGCTTGCTGAAAGTGAAGAAAACTTGAAGCACATACAGATGGAGATCAAAGACTACAGCCTTCTATATGGATTACACCTCAACATAAAACAAAAATCCTCACAACTGGACCAATAAACAACATCATGATAAATGGAGAAAAGATTGAAGTTGTCAAAGATTTCATTTTACTTGAATCCACAATCAGTGCCCATGGAAGCAGCTCAAGAAATCATACAACAGGATTGCGTTGCTGCTAAAGACCTCTTTACGGTGTTAAAAAGCAGGAATGTTACTTAGAGGGCTAAGGTGTCCCTCACCCAAGCCGTGGTATTTTCGATCAGTTTGTATACATGCAAAAGCTGGGCAGTGAATAAGGAAGACTGAAGAAGAACTTACGCATTTTAATTATGGTGTTGGCAAAGAGTGTTGAATAAACTGCCAGAAGAATGAACAGATGTGTTGCAGAAGTACAGCTGAATGTTCATTAGAAGTGAAGATTGCAAGACTTTGTCTCCTGTACTTTGGACATGTTATCAAGAGGGATCAGTCTTCAGTGAAGGACAACATGTGTGGTAAAATAGAGGGTCAATGAAAGAGTGGAAGACCTTCAACCCTTCAAAGGGATGGATTGACACAGTGGCTGAAACAGTGGACTCAAGCATAGCAATGATTATGAGGATGGCATAGGACCAGGCAGTGTTTTGTTCTGTTGTACATAGGGTTGCCATGAGTTGCAAGTGACTCGATTGCACCTAACAATAACATACATGTTTTCCCTACAGTTTAAAGAAAAGGAGTTTAGAAGAACTTTCAGAGCACAAGCAGTTAAAGAATGATCTAGGACAGTATTTTAGTACAAAAAATATTATTTAGTAGTAAGAGCTTGTACTTCAATAGTAGACTGCCTAGATTTAAATCCTGGGCAAGTTCTTTGACCTCTGTGTGCCTCATAATTTTCATGTGTGATATAGGGATAGTAATAGGGTATCTATTTCATAGAGTTGTTGTGAAGATTGAATGAATCAGTATATGCAAAGTCTTGGAACTGTGCCTGGCACTGTGTAAATGTTAGCTATCGTAAATATTACCATTTTCAAACATAAGTGGAAAAATACTATACTTCCTTAAAGCTTATTAATTTGGAGAAGATAACCAACAACTTTTTTGTGTAGTTACTGGCAGGTATCAGATACATTATTATTCACCAGAGATTTTTTTTTTCTGATTAACTCCAACTATTTTTGAAATATTCATTCATATTCTAGAATACTTTCAAACAAAACTTCTTTTTCCACATAAAAAGATTTTTTTTTTTTCATTTTCTCTTTATTCCTCCCTCAGTATCAAAGTAATGGTATGTTTATTGTGGGAGAACTTGGAATAATATAGAAATGCTGAAAGAGAAGTCGTCACTAGTAATGTTTTGATTTTTTTTTCCCCCTAGTCTTTTGTATGTGTGTGTGTGTGTGTGTTTGTAATATTACCACAGTTGAGATCATGATCACACTGTGTATTTACAATTTGTATCCTGTTTTTCCACTAATATTACAGAGGTAGAGTTTGACCATTTATGTTTAAGGGCTGATTTTTTCATTCTCACAAATTTAGAGCTTAAAAGGATATTTAGAATGTATGTAGTCTAACTGCATCATTTTACATACGGGAAAATTGAGACTCAGAGAAGTGAAGAGATTTGTTTAAGGTCACAGAGCTGGTTAGAGACTGAGCCAGAAGCAGCTTTGCTCTTTCATTGCTTTACAAGTAATACCTGTTCAACTTAATACCCATTGAAAGTGGAGGGAGTGTTCTTATAAAAACAAAACAAATAAAAAACAAAAGCTCCATAAATGAAAGGAAGAACAATAAATCTGGAAAACCATGGAATACCCTGTTCATTGTTTTACGTGTGTCATTGATTCTAAGGTTTCTGGTAAAAGTTTAATGTTATGACTAAGGTTTTAGGTAGAGAACAACTCAAGTCTTTCCATGTTTTATGTTACTGTGTCGTGTATCTACTTTGAGGATATTGTGCCCTCTTTATTTAATTTGAAAAATTTAAAATCTCATAATTTTCATAATAATCATGATATACCCATATACCATTCTTCCATATTTTTTCACCATTTTGTGATTTTTGCTTTGAGGTGACTTTGAGACGATTCCTATGGAACTTGCTGAAATTGAGTTTCAATTACATTTTACTTACAATGTTAAGAAGATTTTGGTCACTGCATCAATTCACTGTTCCATGTAATAAGTTTTGAAAGAACTCCAACTTGAGAAGGAACTGTTAGTTTCCAAGCTTGTGACTATTTTGGAATGCTATTTATTCTCTTAATACTTAAAACAAAATTCAGTGTGAATCGAATGTGTAACTGAAACATGTACCAGTCAAAACTAGGCTTCAGGCAGAATGGAAATATTCCATTCTGTGAAGTTTTTCTTTTTGGTGGTATTTATCTCAGGTTAGGAGTTAGGGATATTTTTTCAAAATAAGAGCCTAAGACCTGGTTTCACAATTCTGTGGCAGAGGACGTGATTGAGGCTATTACATTGTTGAAATGAAACTTGAAGTTTCTCTCTGTATTTTTTTTAAAAGTAAATCACCCTAATGCAGTCACATGAGCTGATGATGCTGTGATTTGTGTCACCCAATTCACTGTTCTGTATTTTTCAGTACCAAATAATTCCTTTGTTAAACTCATTTTCAGTAAATGAGCCATTGTTTCCCAAAGGGTAATCATTATTTCTATATATAGCACAAAGCCTAAGAATTAGATTTAAAATCTGAAAGTTTAGGTAGTGATTGGAAATGGTTGAAATCACCACTCTGTGTATGTCAAGCCACAAATGTATGTATGAAAAGAGTAGCTGTGTTGGCTCCCTAGGCTACAATATGAGATATTATGCTTACTAGAGCCCAGAGTTGGACAGCAGATCTTTAAAAGTGAGGCCTTTTCATATAGGTGCTAAGAACCCGAATGTGAATATAAGAAAAATAAAAGTCAACACAGCCATTACACTGCATATTTTTGTGATGTAAATATATAGGAAATAGTTGGAGTTCAAATACAAATGGCTTGTGATAGGTAAGAAAATTAAATAATGATAACCCATTGCCACTGAATCTATTCCAACCAGAAGGGACACTATAGAATAGAACTGCCCCCTTAAGGCTTCCAAGGCTGTAAATCTTTATGGAAGCAGATTATCACATCTTTTTCCTATGGAGTGGCTGATGGGCTCTAACAGCTGACCTTTTGGTTTGCAGCTGAGCACTTAACCACTGTGCCATCAGGGCTCCTGAAGAAATCCATAGGCAGCAGATACTGGTTTACTTGATGCAGTGGATATCAATTTCTGCAAATAAATTTCTGACTGCATAAAGTACCTCAGCGGGAAGGACGTTGGAATAGGGGTACTATGATGTGTTTTGTTTTTAGTTTTATGAGGGATCATTTTAAGATGACCCCATGCTAGTAGTTTTATTTTCTTATGTTTGTTTTGAAGAGTAAGAGCCCTAGTCAGAAATAGTGTACACCAACCAACTATCCTCAGAATATACCTTTTTTTTTTTGGCTTCACAATGAATGTTGTTGTATTGTTTAGGGAAAATAGATTCTCAGTGCAGTGTTGTGACCTCATGTTGGAAAAATAGGGAGAGATCCAGTTGATAAAAACTGTGTCCAAAGTCTCAGCTAATTCATCAAAACAGTATGTGATGCTAGCACCAAAAAGAAGCCCTATACCTCTTAGCAGTCACTGCCCAGTTCTCCCAGCCTCTGGCAACCACTAATTTACTTTCTCTCTCTATAGATCTGCCTATTCTGGGCATTTCATCTAAGTAGAATAATATAATATGTGGGTGGTTTTTTTTTTTTTTTTTTGTGATTGGTTTCTTTTGCTTAGCATAATATTTTCAAGGTTTAGCCATGTTATAGCATGTATCAGTACTTCATTTCTTTCTTTTTCAAATTTTATTTTTTGGTGAAAATTTACACAGCAAAACCCAATCCTATTCTATAGTGTCTGTACATGAGTGACATTGGTTAATATTCTTCACTTTGTGTTAATATTCTTGTTATTTCTATTCTCTTCTAGTTGTCTAACTTCCATTTACTTAATCTCTTTGCCCCTAAAACCAACTCATTTATGCTTTAAAATAGTTGGTGGTTTGGGCATATATAATTTTCTTTTTTTAAGTAATGCAGTACTCAAAGGTGACAGTCTTTATTCTTTGGGCTAAACTATTAGTTTAAAGGTGATTTTGGTTTGAATTCAAGGTTTGAAGAACAACTCAGGACCATAGTCTCAGGGACTTCTACAAATTCAGTAGGTCCAGTAAGTCTGGAAGGAGCTCTGGTAGCACAGTGCCCGAGGCATCAGACTGCTAACCAGAAGGTTAACGGTTCAAACATACAAGCCACTTAGTGAAAGGAAGACTGGGCAATCTACTTCCATAAAGGTTGGAAATGGTTGACTTAGTAGGGGTCACTGTGAGTCAGAATCAACTCAGTGGCAGTAAGTTTGGTGTTTGGAGAGTAAGTCTAGATTCTTTAAGCGTTTGAAGTTCTGTTCTACATTTTTCTCCCTTCGCCTCTGGCTTTTTTTTCCCCCAGAATTTCTCTGTTATGTTCCTTAGAATGTTCAGTAGTGGTAGCTGGGTACCATCTAGTTCTTCTGGTCTCAAAGTGAAAGAGGCAGTAATTCAAGTAGACAATTAGTTTTGTAGTCCAGTTCTTTCTCTGACTCATGGGTTTCCTTCTTTCTCTTTTTTTTCCAGACAAGTAAGACCAATATTTGTATCATAGGTGTCCACTTGTAAGCCTTTAAGACCCCAAACATTGTTCACCATACTGGGAGGTAGAACATAAACTTTAAGAACGATGTTATGCCAATTTACTGGATTGTCCCACAAGACCATGGCCCTAAGTCCCCAAGCCAAGAGAACTAATCCCATGAGGTGATTAGTTATATCTAATTAGTATCAGTGTCTGTAGCTCTCCCTCCTCCCTTTTTTTTTTGGTGATGGTGATTATGGCAACACCATACCCAACCTGGCATTTGCTTTCCTATGTACAGCTTATTGACATCACTTACATCGGCCATGCTATGCAAACTTCACCATATTTGGTGCCACCTTTCCCATCTCTATAAACAAAAAGTGACTGCTACCTAAGGAGTACTTCTCCCCGCCACTCCCACCCCTGAACCACAAGTGAACATCAGTTCCTGTATATTTATGTATTCATGTCATTTTATAAAAGTGAGAACATAACAATACTTGTTTTTTTTGTATTTGACTTATTTTATGCAACATAATGTCCTCCGGGTTCATCCATGTTGTAAGATGCTTTGGGAATTCTTTTCTTTTTTTTTTTTTTTCCCCAATCACTGAGTAGTATTCCTTTCTATGTATGTACCACATTTTACTTACCCATTCATCCGTTGATGGGCACTTAGGCTATTTCTGTCCTTTTGCTATTGTAATAGTACTGGGATGAATATAGGTGTGCATATGTCTGTTAGTGTCACTTCTTTTAGATCCATAGGGTATCCTAGGAGTGGAATTGCTGGGTCATGTGGCAGCTCTACCTTTAGTTTTCTGGGGAACAAGCTGTTCCATTTTGCATTCCCACCAGCAGTGGATGAAGGTATTGATTTCTCCACATCCTCTCCAACGCTTTTTGCGAGCATTTTGCAAGCATCTCCTCGTGTTTGTTGGCAGCCAGCATATCATCTTTAGTGAAGTGTCTGTTCAAGTCTTTTGCCCATTTGTGAATTGGGTTGTTTGTCTTTTTGGTGTTGAGGTGCAGAAGTTTTCTGTAGATTTTAGAGATACATCTTTTGTCAAATATGTCATAGGCAAATATATTCTCCCAATCTGTAGGTTCTCTTTTTATCCTTTTGATGAAGTCTTTCAATGCACATAAGAATTTAATTTTTAAAAGGTCCCAGTCATCTAGCTTCTCTTCTACCTCCTGTGCATTCTGGGTTATGTTTGATAGTCTATTTATGCTGTAAATTAGGGCTCCTAGATTTGCCCCTATTTTATCTTTGATGAATTTTATGGTTTTGGGTTTTACATTT
>NW_006921629.1:6058860-6060246 GCF_000298275.1 Orycteropus afer afer
ATCTCTTTGCTGGTGTAGAGGAATCCAACTGATTTTTGGATGTTGATCTTATATCCTGCGACTTTGCTAAATCCCTCAATTAGTTCCAGTAGTATACCACACTGTTTTGACTACTGTGGCCGTATAGTAGGTTTTAAGATCCGGGAGTGTGAGACCTCCCACTTTGTTGTTCTTCTTCAGACGTGCTCTGCTTATCCAAGGTCTTTTTCCTTTCCATATGAAGCTAGTAATTAGTTTTTCGATGTCCTTAAAAAATTTTGTTGGAATCTTGATCGGGATTGCATTAAATGTGTAGCTTGCTTTAGGTAGTATTGACATTTTCACAATATTCAGTCTGCCTGTCCATGAACAAGGCAGGTGCTTCCATTTATGTAGAGCCCTTGTTGTCTCTTGTAGTGTTTTGTAGTTTTCTTTGTATAGGTCTTTTGTGTCTCTGGTAAGGTTTATTCCTAGATATTTTATCTTTTCAGTAGCTATTGTAAATGGCATTGTTTCCCTTCTTTCTTTATCAGAGTTCTCTCTGTTGTTTAGTGGAATCCAACTGATTTTTGTATGCTGACCTTGTATCCTTCCACTTTGCTGTACCTCTCTATTAGTTCCAGTAGTTTTTTTGTTGAGTCTCTTGGGTTTTCTGTGTATAGGATCATACTGTCTGCAAATAGAGATAGTTTTACTTCCTCTTTGCCAATTTGTATGCATTTTATTTCTCTTTCTTGCCTTATTGCCCTGGCCAGGACTTCCAGTACAATGTCAAATAGAAGTGGTGATAAGAGGGTATCCTTGTCTGCTTCCCATTCGTAAGGGGAATGCCTTGAGTCTTTCTCCATTAATAGTGATGTTAGCTGTTGGCTTTGCGTATAGGCCTTTTATTATGTTAAGGAATTTCCCTCTGTCCCTATTTTGCTGAGTGTTCTGAACAGGAACAGGTGTTGGATTTTATCAGATGCTTTTTCTGCATTGATTGATATAATCATAGGATTCTTTTGTTTTGTTTATGTGGTGGATTACATTGTTTTTCTGATGTTGAACCAACCTTGCATACTTGGTATGAATCCCACTTGGTCAGGATGTATTATTTTTTTCATATTTGTTGGATTCTGTTGACTAGGATTTTGTTGAAGATTTTTGCATCTGTGTTCATGAGGGATATTGGTCCGTAGATTTCCTTTTTAGTGGTATCTGTCCCTGGTTTTGGTATTAGTGTTATGCTTGCTTCATAACATGAGTTTGGGGGTATTCCATCTTTTTCTGTGTTCTGGAATAGCTTGAGTAGTATAGGTGTCAACTCTTCCCTGAATATTTGGTAAAATTCTCCAGTAAAGCCATCAGGGCCAGGACTTTTCTTTGTGGGTTTTTTTTTTTTTAAATGACCTCTTCAGTTTCTTC
>NW_006921629.1:6061176-6076041 GCF_000298275.1 Orycteropus afer afer
CTATGGTCCCAAGCCCGCAGGATCAACTACTCGGTCCCTCTGGGTAGCTGGCTGTGACCAAGTAATGACCATAACCTTGCCCCTTGTCAGCTCTTTCAGTTTCTTCTTTTGTTATTGGTCTGTTCAAGTATTCTGTCTCTGAGTGGGATAGTTTAGGTAGTTCTTGTGATTCTAGGAACTTGTCTCTTCTAGGTTCTCAAATCTGTTGGAGTACAATTTTTCATAATACTCTGTCAGTAGGTTTTTTTTAATTTCAGTTGGTTGTGTTGTGATGACACCCTTTTTGTTTACTGTTCTTGTAATTTACATCCTCTCTTTCTTTTCTTTTGTTAGATTTGCCAGTGGTTTGTCGATTTTGTTAATCTTTTTGAAGAACCAGCTTTTGTTTTGTTTTGTTGATTTTTTGTTTTCTGTTTCATTTATTTCTGCCCTGATCTTTATTATTTCCTTACTTTCAGATACTGTAGTATTCTTTTGTTGTTCTTTTTCTGGTTGTTGGAGTTGTTGAGTTAGAGTGTTGATTTTATTTCTTTCCTCTTTTTTTTTTTTTTTTGATGTGTGCATTTATTGCTATAAACTGACCTCTGAGTACTACTTTTGCTGTGTCACAAATATTTAACTTTTATGAGGTCCCAGTTGTCTATTGTTTTCTGTTGCTTGTGCATTTGTTACTGTGTTTGATAATCTGTCATTGTAAAATATTAGGTCCCAAAGCTTTGCTTCTTCTGTATTTTCTTCCAAGGGTACTTTATTCCTTTTGATGGCTAAATAATACTCTATTATATACCAGATTTCATTTATCCATTCATCAGTTGATGGATGGACATTTGGGTTGTTTCCTCTTGTTGGCTATTAGGAATAATGCTACTGTAAACATTTGTGTACAAGTTTTTTGCATGGATGTATATTTACATTTCTTTTGGGTATATACTTGAAATGGAATTGCTGGGGTCATCTGGTAACTAACTGTATGTTTCACTTTTTGAGGAGCTGCTAGACTGTTTTCCAAAGTGGTTGTACCATTTTCATGCTTACCAATACTGTTATCTGACTTTTTGATTATAGCCATACTAGTGGTTGTGAAGTGGTATCTCATTGGGGTTTCACTTTGCATCTTTTTGATGACTAATGATGTTGAGCATCTTTTCCTGTGCTTATTGGCCGTTTGTATTATCAGCTTCGGAGAAATGTCTGTGCAGATGTTTTCCTCATTTTAAAATTAGTTTGTCTTGTTATTTGACTGTAAGAGTTCATTATATACAGGTAGTTCTCATATTACAAGCAAGTTCCTTTCCTGAGTCTATCTTTAAGTTGAATTTATGGTTTGTATCTAGTGTCAGCTCGTCAAATGTTTGGCATAGTATACGGTATACCTTGCTATGCATGAAAAAAAAATATTAAGGAAACACTTCCAGATATACTGAACTTTTTAAATATAATAATACAGTAATCCTCGGAAGGAAGGTTGGGCAATCCTACTTCCATAGCAATACTGCCTCGGAAACCCAAGGAGGGGTCGCTATGAGTCGGGGCCGACTCAACGGCAAATAACAACAACAACAATACAGTAATAGTAATAATAATGTTTTGATGGGCTTTACAGAGTAGCACCTGTTTGTAATTACAAACCATTATACTATATACAAACATTTCACAAATATTTGACTAACTGACCCTAAATAAGAACCGTATGTACCTGTTCCCACCTCTGCCTCCCCTGTCCCCCTCCTTCTTTGTCAGTGCAGTTTAAGCTCAACCTGATGATTACTTGGGAAGCAGTAAGAAAGTTAACCATCATATAGCCTGACAGCTGCACACCAGCACTAAGTGCTCTGGCACTCAGCAGTATGTCATCACCACGCTCCCTGTTGTCCATTTCTGTGTACTCAGATACCAGAAACAGCACAGCACCTGGCACTTAGTGGCTGTCTTAGGTCAGGTTCTTTAGAGAAGCAAAACAGTAAAGCTTTTATATGTGTGTGTGTGTATACATATACATATGTATACACAAACGTATATATGCACACATATGTATATATACATGTATATATACGTGTGTGTATGTATATGTGTGTGTGTGTGTGTGTGTATAGATATATGGAGCTCTGGTGGCACAGTGCATAAGGCGTTTGACTGCTAACCAGAAGCCTTGCAGTTCAAACCCACTAGCCACTCTGCAGAAGGAAGATGGGGCAGTCTACTTCTGTAAAGCTTTACTGTCTTGGAAACCCAGTGGGGGTCGTTATGAGTCGGAATCAACTTGATGACAATGAGTTTTGTGTGTGTGTGTGTGTGGAGAGAGGGAGAGGGAAAGGAGAGAAGAGAGATATTTATCTCAGGAATATGACTCACACAGTTATAGAGGCTGGCAAGTCCCAAGTTCCTGGATCAAATGTCAAGCTGGAAGTTTTTCCTGAATCTAGCAGCTGCAGGGGCTGTTGAACCCAGGATTGGCAGACATTATGACAGGATCCAGATCCAACAGGAAGTTCCTGAATTTTCCTAGGACATACATGTATATGTTGTTGTTATGTGCCATCGAGTCAGACCTGACTCATAATGACCCTCCTGGGGTTTCCGAGGTGGTATCACTATGGAAGTAGATTGCCCAGCCTTCCTTCTGAGGAGTGGCTGGTGGGTTTGAACCTCCAGCCTTTTGGTTAGCAGTCAAGTGCCTTAGGCACTATGCTACCAGAGCTCCTATATCTCTCTCTCTCTATATATGTCTATATATATGTGTGTGTGTATAATATATATGTACATACATACATATATATACGTGTATGTGTGTGTGTGTGTATATACATATATATGTATATATACACACACATATGTGTATCTAGCAGTCCACACCCCTGGGGAAACTCACTTTTAACTGATTGGCTGCTCAAGGCATATACATCAGATCTCATCATGGGAACAACCACACCACAACTGTTTAAACCATTCAGAATCATGGTCCAGCCAAGTTGATACACAACCTTACTATCACAGTGGCCAACCAAAGAGTTACCTGACAGATAATGCAGGGGCCATCAAGACACCAGAATGCTTCTGCCCCCTAACAGGTGCCACCATTGCTCCTTCACACTGAGCACATGAAGAAGAACAAAGCCAGGAAGGAAGCAGGAGCTGCTCCTCTGTTCTCCTGGCCTCTCCTGGTCCCTCCCCAAGGAAGCCCTTCGGGCTGATAACCTGCTGAGGCCACTGTGCTCCTCAGTGGGCTTCCTGAACTCCTCTGCGTCAGGCCAGGTGGCAGGATGTGGTCTGCTTTCTCTCTTCCTCCCGCCACTGGGACCTTCTGCTTCTCCATAAGTGCTGCCTAGGGCCCTGGGTGGCTGTCCCTCTCCCTGGGCAACAGATCCTCACTGGCAGGCCTCTGGAACCTTCTGAGCTCTTCAGGAGAACTGACCACTTACTACAGGGACTCTCCAGCTTCCCTGTCTTTGCCTCTCCTCTCTCGATATAAGTGTGACAAGAGGCATGCCTCCCAGTTATTTGCCACTCCTATCCACGCCTGCGTGGTTTGCTCTCCTCTGACCCTTTTGGGTCTTGGCCCTCTTAAGACCACACTTTGTCGTGCTAGATCACTTCCTAAGTCTGCCTTGAAGTTGAATTTTTCATACAGGCTTTATGGGGGTTGGTTCGTAACTAGGAATCCTGGTGGTGCAGTAGTGGCACAGTGATTAACCACTGTGCTTCTAACCGAAAGGTTGATAGTTGGAACTTACCAGCTTCTCTGTGAGAAAGATGTGACAGTCTGCTTCCATAAAGATTTATAGCCTTGGACACCCTATGGGGTAGCTCTACCCTGCATTATAGGGTCATTTTGACTCTATAATGCAGGGTAGAACTGCCGTTAGTTTTTTTGTTTGGGTTTCTAACTACGGGTTGTATGTAACGGGCACTGCCTGTATCTTAGATACAAGTCCCTTATCAAATACATGATTTTCAGATATATCCTCTCATTCTGTAGGTGGTTTTTTCTCTTTGTTGATGGTACCTTTTGAAGTATAAAACTTAAATTTTTATGAAGTCCTATTTGTTTTATTTTTTGTTGTTGCTTACGCATTTGTTGTTGATCTAAGAAGGCTTTGCCTAACCCAAGGTGATGAAGATGTACGACTGTATTTTCTAAGAGTTTTATAGTTCTGTGCCTTATATTTTGGTTTGTGATCCATTTTTAGTTATTATTTTTTAAATGTATGCTGTGAAATGGTCCAACTTCATTCTTTTGTCCTATCACTATTCATTGAAAAGAGTTCTCTCTCCATTTAATGGTCTTGGAAACTTTATCAAAAATCAATTGACTATACATGTAAGGATTTATTTCTGGATTCTTAATTCTATTCCATTGATCTATACATCTGTCATTATGCTAGTACTATCCTGATTACTCTCATTTACTCTAACTTTGTAATAAGTTGTGAAATAGGAAAATGAGTCTTCCAACTTTGTTCTTTTTAAAGAATTTTGGCTGAACTTGTTTATTCAGTCTTTTTTACTCTGTTTACGTTTTCTATATATAAGATTATGTCATCTGCAAAAAGAGAGTTTTACTTCTTCCTTTCCAATCTAGATATCTTTTATTTCATTATTTCTAATTGGGGAGCCCTAGTGATACCGCCCTTAGCCCTTAGCCCTTCGGCTAATCAGAAGGGTGGTAGTTCAAACCCACCAGCCACTCTTTGGAAGCAAGGTTGGGCAATCTTCTTCGTTAGTGATACTGCCTCAGAAACCAAGGAGGGGTCGCTGTGACTCAGATCAGATTCAACGGCAATGATGTCGGGTTCTTCTAATTATCCTGGCTAGAACCTCTTAAACATTGTTGAATAGAAATGGTAGTGGCAGACATCCTTGTTTGTTCCTGATGTTAAGGAAAAGACTTTTATTTCTTTCATCATGTAAATATCATGCTAACTATGGGTTTTTTGTATATGTTCTTTATTAGGTTGGGAAATTTCTCTTCTATTCAGAGTTTTTTATGTGCTTTTATTATGCAAGAGTGTTGAACACTAATTGATTTTCTGATGTTGAACCAACCTTGCACTCGTGAGATAAATCCCACTTTATTATGGCTTATCCAGAAAAACCAAACTCACTGCCATCGAGTTGAATCCACATTTTAATCAATCTTTGATAGAACAGATGAGTAAGGGTTTATATAGAATCTATAAACTTTAGAGCATGATTGCCCCATTTATTCAGACTCCTCAAATTAGAGTAAAAACTGAACAAGATCAAATATAAAAATGCTTTTTTAAAGCATACCTTTTAAATTTCTCTCTAGCAAACTTTTTATGATGTCCAGGGTGGTTTCAGAGATATTTGCATAGGTTACACCATTTTGTTTGCTTCGCCAATTAGAATTACTTTCTCTTGTATTAAAGTAAACATTATATTTCTCCTTACTTAAGCCGTAATGATTCTGTATTGTTGTTTTTTCAGTCTGAATTTTTGGGACTTTGAATACTGAGTACATGCTATCATTTAAGAGCCATATCCTCATAAGTCAGATGCAAAAGGACAAATATTCTGTGATCTCACTTGTAGGAAATACCTAGAAAAGGCAGATGCATGCAGACAGAAATGTACTGGGAGTGCCCAGAGGCTGAGGGGAGAGAGAATTGGGGTGGTAGTTCCTTGGAGGATGCAGTTTCAGTTTGGGGTGATAAAGGACGCCTGAATTTAATCTGGAAATGGAGATGGTAGCACAACATAGTGAATGTGGTTGGTGTCACTGGATTGTACACTTAAAACTGGTTAAGATGGCAAATGTTTTATGTATGTTTTGCCATAAATTATAAAGAAGGTGTTATAAAAAAATTCAACTGTAGAGTAAGTAGGCTTAGAAATTTCTTTAATCCTTTTTAGAACATAGAAAAGTATAAATGAATAGATATTAAAAAAAAAAAAACAGTAGTACTGCCTTCAAAAGCTGCATATTTGGCAAAATTCTGTAGAAAATTGTACATGTAGAAATTGTTGAATTTTGGTGTATGTTCTCAACAACAAAGAAAAATTATTTAAAAAAAATTTTATAGGAGCATGGTCTGTAAGAGATGGTGGTAGGAACAGTTAATTTTAAAGAGACTTTAGTAATGATTCAAGTTGTTGAGAATTGGAGGTTGAAGTACTAGTTTTTGCAGATTCAATGTTTTGTTATTGTTAGGTGCCATCAAGATGATTCTGACTCATAGTGACTCTGTGTACAACAAACAAAACACTGCCAGATCCTGCACCATCCTCACATTGTTGCATCCACTGTGCCACAGAACCTCTTTGAGGGTTTTCCTCTTTTTTGCTGACCCTCTACTTTACCAAGCGTGCTATACTTCTTCAGGAGCTGGGCCCACCTAATGGCCCACCTGATAACATGGCCAAAGTGTGTGAGATGAAGTCTTGCTATCCTTCCTTTAAGGAGCATTCTGGCTGTATTTTTTCAAGACAGATTTGTTTGTTCTTGTGACAGTCCAAAATACCATGGCTTGGGTCAGGCATACTTTAGTCCTCAAAGTGACAACTTTGTTTCTTTATTTAACACTTTGACGAGGTCTTTTGCAGTAATTTGCCCAAAGCAATACGTCATCTGATTTCTTGACTGCTGTTTGCACACATTGATTGTAGATCCAAATGAAAGGAAATCCTTGACAACATCAGTCTTTCCTCCATTTATATGATGCTTTTTGGTACAGTTGTGAGGATTTTTTTCTTTATGTTGAGGTGTAATCCATACTGAAGGCTTTATAGCCTTTGATCTTCATCAATAAATGCTTCAAGTCTTCTGCGCTTTCAGCAAGCAAAGTTGTATCATCTGCACATCACAGGTTGTTAGTGAGTTTTCCAATCTTGATGCCATGTTCTTCTTCATATAGTCCAGCTTCTCAGATTATTTGCTCAGCATACAGAGTGAATAAGTATGGTGAAAGAATACAAACCTGATATACACCTTTCCTGATTTTAAACTACGAAGTATCACCTTTTTCTGTTCAAGCAAGTGCCTCTTGGTCTTTATACCAGTTCCTCATTAGCACAATTAAGTTTAGGCAGTTCCCATTCACAATGTTAATGATTTGTTATCATCTACACAGTTAAATGCCTTTGCATGATTAATAAAACACAAGTCAACATCTCTCTGGTATTCTCTGTTTTCAGTCAAGATCCTTCTGACATCAGCTATGATATCTTGTTCTACGACCTCTTCTGAATCTGGCTTGAATTTCTGATAGTTCTGTGTACTGCTACAAACATTTTTGAATTATCTTCAGTATAAATTTATAAATTTATCAGTAATATTAATGTTACTGTGCGGTAATTGCCACATTTTGTTGAACCATCTTTTTTTGGAATGGGCATGTATATGGATCTCTTCCAGTTGGTTGGCCAAGTAACTGTCTTCCATATTTCTTGGCATAGGTGAGTGAGCGCTTCCAGAATTAAGTCATTTGTTGAAACATTTCAGTTGGTATTCTGTCAAGTCTTGGAGTTTTGTTTTTCACCAATGCCTTCAGTTCAGCTTGAACTTCTTCAGTACCGTCGGTTCTTGATTATATGCTATCTCCTGAAATGGTTGAACAGTGACCGATTCTGTTTGGTACTCTTGTGTATTCCTTCCATCTTTTGATGTTTCCTGCATTGTTCAATATTTTGCCCATTGAGTCCTTCAGTATTGCAACCTGAATCTTGAGTTGTTTATTTAGTTCTTTCAGCTTGAGAAATACTAAACATGGTTTTCTCACTCCAGGTCTTTGCACATTTCAATACTTTGTCTTCTTGAGCCTCTCTTTTAAATTTTGTGTTCAGGTCTTTTACCTCATCATTTTTTCCATTCACTTTAGCTCCTTTATGTTCTAGAGCTGGTTTCAGAGTGTCTTCTGATATCCATTTTGATCTTTTCTTTCTTTCCTGTCTTTTTAATTTCCTTTGTGTATGATGATACCCTTGCACAACTTGTCTGGTCTTTGGTCATTAAATGTGTTCAGTGTGTCAAATCTGTTCTCAAGATGGTCCCTAAATTCAGGTGGGATATACTCAAGGTCTTTCTGTGGCTCTCACAGATTTACTTTAATTTTGTTCAGCTTCAGTTTGAACTTGCATATGAGCAGTTGACCATATGTTCTGCAGTTGGCCTCTGGCATTATTCTGACTAAAGATACTGAGCGTCTCTTTCATCTCTTTCAACAGACATAGTCAGTTTGATTTCTGTATATTCCATCCAGCATGGTCCATGTTGTTATCACCAATTATGTTGTTGAAAAATGTGTTTGCAATGAATAAGTCATTGGTATTGTAAAATTCTATCACGTGATCTCTGGTGTCATTTCTATGACCAAGGCCATATTTTCCAACTAGTGATCCTTTGTTGCCAGCTATCACATTCCAATCCAGTAATTATCAGTGCATCTTTATTGCATGTTCGATCAATGTCAGACTGCAAAAGTTTTAAAAATCTTTAATTTCTTCATCTTTGGCTTTAATGGTTGGTGCATAAATTTGAATATTAGTCATAATAACTGGTGTTTCTTGTATGCATATGGGTATTATCCTGTCAGTGATAGTGTTGTATTTCAGGATAGATCTTGAAGTGTTCTTTTGACAATGAAATGTGTTACTGTTCCTCTTCAATTTATCTTTCCTGGCGTAGTAGACCATATGATTGTCAGATTCAGAATGGCCAGTACCAGTTCATTTCAGCTCACTAATGCCTAGGATATTGATCTTCAAGTGTTCCATTTAATTTTTGACAACTTCCAGTTTTCCATGATTCATAATTCTTTCATTGTATATTCCCATTATTGATGGATATTTATAGCTATTTCTTCTCATTTTAAGTCATGCTATATCAGGTAATGAAGGTCTGAAAGCTGTACTCTGTCCATGTCATTAAAATCCACTCTACTTTGAGGAGGCAGCTCTTCCCCAGTTGTATTTTTCTTTTTTTTAAGTACATTTTATTGAAATAATTTATGTACAGTGAAATACACAAAACTAAAGTGACATGGGTCAATGCATTTTTCTTTTTTTGTAGTGTCCCTTCACCCCCACCCCTGGTGACCAACAAAGTTTCCTTCCATATATAAACCTTTCCTGTGACTTTTTACAATAATGAACTAATAGAATATTTGTCCTTCTGTAATTGACTTATTTCACTCAGCATAATGTCCTCCAAGTTCATCCATGTTATACAGTGTTTTGCAGATTCTACATTATTGTTCAGTGTTGCATTGTGTCTGTGTACTAAAGTTTGGTTATCCATTCTTCTGCTGATGGGCATGTAGGTTGTTTCCATCTTTTTGCTATTGTAAATAGTGCTGCAGTGAACATGGGTGTGCATATATCTGTTCTTGTCCTGGCTCTTACTTCTTTAGGACTTACACTTAGTAATGGGATTGCTGGGTTAAATGCTATTTCTAATTCCAGCTTTTTAAGGAATCACCATACTGTTTTCCACAGTGGTTGTATTATTTTACAGTCCCACCAGCACTGTGTGAGAGTCCCAATCTCTCCATGTCCTTTCCACTGTTTATTATTTTCTGTCTTGTTGAACATTGCTGTTAGGGCTGGGGTGAGATGATATTTCATGGTTGTTTTGATTTGCATCTCTCTGATGGCTAGTGATTGTGAGTGTTTCTTCATGTATTTGCTGGCTGCCTGAATATTCTTTTTGGTGAAGTGGCTATTCACGTCTTCTGCCTATTTTTCAGTTGGATTGTTAATCTTTTTTATTGCTGAGGTGTTGGCGTTTTCTATAAATTTAAGAAATAAGTCCATTGTCAGATATGTAATTATCGACAAGTATGAATTTGTTGCTCTCGTTTTATTATGTGCTTTTTCATGGTGCTCCTGATATCTTTGTTCCATATAGTTTTCTGTGCTGAGCTCGTTTTGTTTATGAATCGTGCTGTCACTTCCTTTGTTCCTATTGTTTTAGTATTTGCTAATTATTTGTGCTGGTCCTCTTTTTCATTATGATGTGAAGGTTTATCATTTTTGTTTGAGGTTACCCTGTGATTTATAGTTTTCTTCCTGAGTGTAGAACAGTCCGCTCTATCTTGTAGTTGTCTTGACTTCCCTACCATTTAGAAGTTCCGTAATGTTACAGTTTTTTCCCTCTTTTTGGTTTGTAGTTGTCCTTATTTGTCAATTGATGCCTCTGGTTCCCTGTTTACAATCTTGTAGGCTTATTTACTTTGGATCCTTCCATAGCTGGGTTGGTTTCTGGGTTATATCATCACGTGTGTTAATGGTCAGTTGTTGTTGGCTGCTGCTGTTTCTCTGTCCAAAGGGCTCCCTTTAGCATCTCTTGTAAAGTTGGTCTGGTTTTAACAAATCCCTTAGTTTCTGCTTATCTGGAAATATCCTAATTTCACCATCATATTTGAGGGACAGTTTTGCTGGGTATATAATTCTTAGTTGAAAATTTTTCTCTTTTAGGGTTTTATATGTTGTTGTTGTTATGTGCCATCGAGTTGGACCTGACTCATAGCGACCCCTCCTTGGGTTTCCGAGGCAGTATCACTACGGAAGTAGATTGCCTCATCTTCCTTCCGAGGAGTGGCTGGTGGGCTTGAACCACCAGCCTTCTGGTTAGCAGTCAAGTGCCTTAGGCACTACGCTACCAGAGCTCCTAGGGTTTTATATATACCACCCCATTGTCTTCTCGCCTGCATGGTTTCTGCCAAGAAATCCAAGCTTAGTCTTATCGGTTGTCGCTTGTAGGGCAACTTTTTGTTACCTGACTTTTTGTTTTTCCCATGCTGCTTTTAGGATTCTTCTTTGTCTTTGGTTTTGGTGAGTTTGATGATGCTATGTCTTGGTGATTTTCTTTTGGGGTCTGTCCTGTTAGGGGTTAGTTGGACTTGTTGAATAGATGTATTCTCATTTTTCATCATACTAGGGAATTCTCTTCCAACAAATCTTTAACAATTTTTTCTGTGGTTTTATTTGTCTCTTTCAATTACACATAGGTTATTCCTTTTGATGGTGTCCCACATGGACCTTAGGTTTTCTTCATTTTGTTTTGATTGATCCCTTTCTGATTGATCCCTTTCCAAAGAAGTATTGAGGTATTTGTCTTGAGTCTCACTGATTCTGTCTTCCATTGACTCAATTCTACTCCTTTGCCCATTCACTGTGTTACCTATTTCTGAAAATTTAGTATTAATCTTCTGGATTTCTATCTGTAGATTTTATATCATTTGTAATTTTTCATTTATTTTGTCATTTTTTTCTTGTATTGTCTTTCACAATTGTTCTAGGGTTTTTTCTGTGTTTTCCTCAATTTTGTCAGTGTTTTCCCTGGTCTCTCTCTCAATCCGTTGAAGGTTCCTAAATATAATTCTTTTGAATTCCTTATCAGAGACTTCCAATGCTGCATCTTCCTTAAGGATGTGTTTTGGGTCTGTATCCTGGTGCCTTGTTTCTCCTGGTTTATCTTGCTTCTTTGTGTGGACTATGATGTTCTGTTTTCTGCGAGGCATTATGACGTTTTTGTGTTTATATATATCAATTGGTGATTTTATGTTGGAGTGACTTGCCCACGATTTTTGTTTTATTTGTTTTGTTTGTATGTTATCTACATAAGCAGGATACTGTGCTATGCTCCTCTATTCGCAAGTTGGCAGCACTTTACACTCACCACCTGTCTCCTTTGCCATTGTCAGCCTCCCTTAGGTCCCTGCCGTCCTTGCCAAACAGAGCCTATTCTTAGGTCCCTGGAATCCAAATGAGAATACTGTCACTTTAAAATCCAATACGGCTGCCACTTGTAAACATTCAAAATGACTGCGCCCTCAGTCACTTTAAATATCCAAAATGGCCGCCGCTTGTAAACAATCAAAAGGGCTGCGCCCTCCAGACAGCTGAAAGTCCACAGCCCAGGTTGTCTCCCTCCTTGCTGTTTCCCTTCCTAGTCATAGCCCATCAGTGCAGTTGTCCCTGCAGCCCTTGGTAACCAGGGCTGATTTTTAGGTCAATTCTCAGGTCCCAGCACCACTTGGAAATATTCAGACTGTTGGTCTCTTCAGAGTAGCTGACATTCCGCTGCTCTATCTCCATACTCACTGTTTTCATTGAGGTTTTACTACTAGTTGGTGCCAAATCCACTTCAGTATACTTCCTTTCAAAGTTCAGGGGTCCAGGATTATCTTCTGTATCTCTGTAAATTGCTTTCTCTTTTCGTTGTTGAAGAGGGTCTGTGTAGCTTGTTTGCCTATTCCACTATCTTACCAGAAGTCCCAGTTGTATTTTTCTTGCATTCCAACCTGAGTAGCTCACCTTCCAGACTGTACCAGACAGTGTTCAGCTGCTATTCACTAGGTTTTCACTCACCAATTTTTTTTTTTTAGAAGTAGATCACCAGGTCCTTCTTCCTAATCTGTTGTAGTGTGGAAGATGTGATGAACTCTCTACCATAGGTGACCCTGCTGGTATTGAAATACCAGTGAATAGCTTCTAGCATCATGGCAACATGCAAGCCATCATAGTATGAAGCTGACAGGCAAATGATGGTTCAGTGTTTTACCATTCTGTAATTTTGTAAACTGTTTTTTAATAGGAGTCCATAATCTTACATATAGAAGAAATTACTATTAAGACAATTTTTAAATGGTCTTGAAGGATCCTAGAGATATGTTTATTTTACCTTAGTTATCTGCTAGTGATGAAAATGGCACCATCTAATTGGTATATTTCAGTATTTGAGTTCCTCGCTTGAGTTTGAAAGTAATAATGAAATATCACTAGTTTGTAGGAGTCTTTGCTGTAAGACATAGTTCATGTATCTCCATACACTATGAGTTTGTTGAGTATGAGAAGTATCTAATGAGGGTCTGTTGTTCCTCAAAACTAGGAATGCAGCTTGTTTCTTAGAAGCTTTATTTTGTGGTTATAGAGGTAGAAGAGACAAAGATAATTTTATCCAGAGCTTTGCTTTCAGGCAGATTAATACTGTAATAATTTATGATTCCTGCCTTCAGTTTTGGTTGACAATGGATGTACTGGTCTTCTCAAGTTATTATAAAATAGAATAATAATTAGAATTAATAATTTAGTGAGGAAGGTTTGGGAGGTGATGCCTATTGAAACCATATAAATAAAAACACCAAAAACAAAAACCAAATCCACTGCCATTGTGTAGATTCTGAGTCATAGTGACCCTATAGGATAGGTAGATTTGCCCCTTTGGGTTTCCAAGGCTGTATGTCTTTATAGAAATATACTGCCACATCTTCCTGTCATGAAGTGGCTTGTGATTTCAAACCACTGACCTTATTGTTAGTAGCTAAGAACTTTAACTACTGCTCAACCAGGGCATAAGAATAGGGTGCTAAAACTACAAAAAAAAAAAAAAAAGAAAGAAAGAAAGAAAAGAAAAAGGAAGAAAAGAAATTGTAGATTGAGCTAGTTGTTGATTTTTTTCCCCCACCTTAAAATTCCTGGAATGGTGACTCCATAATCTTCATTCATTGGCTTAATTCTGAAGTTTATTACCCTCATAGTCAAAGGATTTGTGTGTCTAATAACTTTCTGCCCATTTCCTTTTGATTGAACTTCCTGTAACTTAGAAAGTCTTTAAGGATCACCAAGGATTCTTTTATTTATTTATTTAAACTTTTTATTGTGATTTGGGTGGAAGTTTACAGAACAAATTAATTGTACATACAGCAGCTCACATACACTTTGTCTCATGACATTGACTACAATTTTCCACAGTGCAACAGCTCCCCTTTCACTTCCTTCCCATAGTTACCTGTTCCCTGTGTCCTTCTTCTCCCATGCATTCCTGCCTCCTGAGGTGTCTCCCTGTGTATACACAGCCCTTCTATTCTTCCATGATTAATCTCTCCAACAAATGTATTTACCTAATATAAATGTTCAGCTCACATGCCTGTCTTTTGTTTGGCTGGAAGCCACAAGAGTGGGTTCAATTCTAGATCTGAAGGCCAGCTAGGGCCTACAGTCTCAGGGGTTCCACCAGGCTCTGTCAGACCCGCAAACTTGCCCATCCCCCCTTTTTCTTTTAAATGATTTTGAGTTTTGTTTCACATTGTTCTACTCTATCCAGGATCTCCTACATAGATCCTCCTCTGAGTGTTTGACAGTGGTAGCTGGGCACGATCTAGTTCGTCTGGTCTTATAGTCATATGGGCCGAGGATCGCATGGTGTACTAGTCCCTTGGGCTAATAGTTTCTGTAAATCTTTGGTGTTCTTCTTTGCTCTGGATGAGGAGAGACCCATTGTTGCATCTAGATGGCCACTTGCAAGCTTTTAAGATCCCAGTCACCACTCACCAAAGTAGGATGTGGAACAGTGTTTTTGTGTAGTATGTTTGCCAATTGAGCATGATGTCCCCTGCGACTATGGTCCTGAGCCCACAGGTTCAATTACTCTTGAGGATCACTGAGCGTTTTTAATATGGAATTTTTTTAAATCCCAAGTTTAAAATATCAAAACCTGAAATTGGACAATATTTTAGGTTAACATTTTAAAATTTACCAAAATGTACTGTGACATCTTTGGATAATGAGCCAAAGTTCAATCTTGAAGCCATGTGTTTTTGTAGTGTAACTAACACAATAAACCATGAGATAAATTCAATTAAGAACATTATTGTTGTTGTTGTTGTTGTTAAGTGCCGTTGAGTCGTTTCCGACTCATAGCGACCCCATGCACAGCAGAACGAAACACTGACCGATCCCGCACCAGCTCCACAATCCCTGCTATACTTGAGCCCATCATCGCAGCCATCATATCAATCCATCTCCTTGAAGGCCTCCCCCTCTTTCGTCGACCCTCCACCCTACCAAGAATGACATCCTTCTCCAGGGAATGGTCCCTTCTGACAACATGACCAAAATAGGTCA
>NW_006921629.1:6078782-6089852 GCF_000298275.1 Orycteropus afer afer
GGCTGTTTCTCTTCAATTTGAGTGGTGCCACATCAGCAAATGAAGGTCTCGAAAGCTTTCTCTTTTCCACGAGTAAGGCTGGGTTTACTCAGATGTTGCAGCTCTTTCCCAGTCCTATTTTGCGAGCCTTTTAGCCTAAAGAACATTATTAAATTAAGACAAGTTGATAACTGTGTTTTGTTTACAACAATAATCAAGTCACTCCTTACCTTTTTTTCTGTTTGTTACATTGTCAGTTTGTTAACACAATTGGAATTACCCCAAAATAAACAACATAGGTGAATAATATTAATATCTGATGGTAGCATACTCCCGTTATAAAGTTTAATGTGGCATCCAAGAAGAAAAATAATAAAAATTGGAGATAATTTGTCTTTGTACACCATGTTTTCCTCAGTCTACTCTTTTTTCCTATTGTTTCTTGAATTGCAATACTGAAGGATTCTATGAGAAAAATAATTGAATGATGCGGGAAGCACTGGAAGGAATACGGAATCACTGGATCGAAAAGAATCGGCCGAAGTTCAGCCATTTTGGGAGGTGTAGCATATGATCAAGGACCAATGGTTTTGAAGGAAGAAGTCCAAGCCGCATTGAAGGCTTGAGTGAAAAACGAGGCTCCAGGAATTGATGAGGTACCAGTTGAAATATTTCAGTAAATGTATGTGACACTCTAAATACGCACTCATCTATGCCAAGAAATTTGGAAGACAGCTACCCGGCTGACTGACTGGAAGACGCCCATATTTGTGCTCATTCCAAAGAAAACTGATCCAACAGAATGCAGAAATGATCGAACATTATCATTAATATCACACACAAGTAAAATATTGTTGAAGATAATTCAAAAACAGTTGCTGTAGTACATTGACAGAGAACTAGCAGAAATTCAAGCTGGATTCTGAAGAGGACACGGAATGAGGGATATGAGGCTGATGTCCGATGGATCTTAGCTGAAAGCAGACAGTACCAGAAAGATGTTTCCTTGTGTTTTATATATCCTAAAGAAGTGGGAGCCAGGACATGAATAGATGCACACCCATGATTGTCGCTCCACTATTCATAGTAGCGAACAAATGGAAACAACCTAAGTGCGTCTCAGTGGAGGAATGGATAACCAAATTGTGGTACATACACACAATAGAATACTGTGCAACACTAAAGAATAATAAAGAATTCGTGAAACACCACATAATGTGGATAAACTTGGAGGACATTATGCTGAGTGAAATAAGTCAGTCACAGAGAGGAGTTCTGGTAGTATAGTGCCTGAAGGCTGGTGGTTCAAACCCACCAGCCACTCCTCGGAAAGAAGGTTGATCAATCTACTTCCGTAGTGGTACTGCCTTGGAAACCCAAGGAGGGGTCATTATGAGTCGGGGCTGACTCAACAGCACATAACAACAACAACAACATTATGAAAAGGAAAGGTTTATATATGGAAGGAAACTTTCTTTGTTGGTTACTGGGGAGGGGAGGGAAAATTACTAGATAAGGTTTTTTTTTTTTTTTTAAATTACACACCAGAGATTATTAGTGGTTACCAGGGGTACAAGGGGGTGGGGAAGGGAAGCTTTGTTTGTGGAGGCATTGAGTTTATGCTAATGGTAGTAGAATATTTTGAAATAGGATAACAGTAATGGTGGCACAACATGAAAAATGTCATCAGTGTCCCTGAGCTGTAAATGTGGATATTATGTTGGTGAATGTTTTGGTGTTATGTTTTTACCACAATAATTTTAATATTTAAAAAATAATTTTATTTTTTTGTGTTCTATAAAATAAAGGCACATTTACCAAGTAAATTAAATAAAAGGGGGTAGGGAATCAATTGAACTTAATTAAAACAAAAAGATGTGAATCACTGTTTTATTGACTAAGTAAACGCATTTGACTGTGTGGATCATAACCAGTTAAGGATAACATTTCTAAGAATGGGCTTATGTGGAACCTGTTCATAGACCAAAGAGGCAGTCATTCAAACAGAGCAAGGGGATGATGTGTGGTTTAAAATCAGGAATTGTGTGCCATCAGGGTTGTATCCTTTGACCGTACTTATTCAGTCTGTATGCTAAGCGTGTAGTCTGAGAAGCTGGACTATATGAAGATATGAAGAAGGAAGTGGCATCAGGATTAGACGAAGACTCATTAACAACCTTCATTATGCAAATGGCAAAGCCTTGCTAGCTGACAGTAGAGATGACTTGGAGTACTTACTGATGAAGATCGAAGACTGTGGCCTTCAGTATGGATTACACCTCAACTGAAAGAAAACAAAAAAATCCCCACAAATGGACCGATAACCAACATCAGGATAAATGGAGGAAAGATTAAAGTTGCCATGGATTTCATTTTACTAGAGCAGAGGTTGGGATGACTAGAGATGGCAAAGATTAAAGAAGACAAGAGGAGGTACTCACATTCGAAGTAGGGAAGGAGCAACATGGTGGTTAGGGGAGCATGTTTCACTTGTTTTCTGATATGCACATTTTATTTTAGCATTTCCAAAATCAGAATGTTTCTTATAATCAGTCATATCCCATAGCTTAATAAACTAATTTTATTTTTTTGATGGCATCTTACATTTAATGAGTTATGGTATAATTTTATATTGATCATAAGTAGTATCAGTTGTATTAGCCTGTATATGTTACATTATGTGATCTGGCAGACTGTTTTTAAAATGCAGTCAGGTTTTTAAAAATCTGTGAGCATTAAAGTGATCTAGACAGCTGATTCTGGTGTTACTCCAATAGAAACCTCCTCTTAAAGTTAGCTGTGTGAAGCTAGTAACTACTTTTTTAAAAGGTTCACCACCGAACAGGCTACATTTGTGGTTTCCAGAAATTCTGAATCAAATGAAAGTGATCACTAAGTGAAAATCAAAGAAACCATTCCCTATCCCTGTCAGTTGAAGGAGGTTCTCTTCCTTTTTGTAACACATATTATTTATTAAGCATGAACAACTTGTATGGCAACATCATAGTATTGCTTAGACATCATTGCACTACACATTTTGTGTCTCAAGTTCACCTATCTTTTACCAAAGAGAGAATTTCTTTGGTATTTTGACATAACTATTGAGCTCATGGGAGGTCTGGTGGCTTAGTGCCTAAGGCACTTGACTGCTAACCAGAAGGCTGGTGGTTCAAACCCATCAGCCACTCCTAGGAAGGAAGATGGGGCAATCTACTTCTGTAGTGATACTGCCTCGGAAACCCAAGGAGGGGTCGCTGTGAGTTGGAGATGAGTCATTGGCACATAACAACAGCATCAGCATTGAGCTCATGTGAGACATTGGTGTTTCAGTGATAGAATTCTTGCCTTTGATGCAGGAGATTTTCACACAAAGGCACTCAAACACATAACACAATAGAAAAACAGTACAGCATGATGATTATTTACTATTCATTAAGTGAAAGTGGGTCATCATAAAGGTCTTCATCTTCGTTTTCACATTGAGTAGGCTGAGGAGAAAGACGAGGGGTTGGTTATGCTATCTCGGGCGGAGGAAGTGGAAAGGGAGACAGGAGAAGCAGTCACACGGTATAACTTTACAGAAAAACATTGTAATTTCTGTGTGACTCTTTCTGTTTTTTCATTTCTCTAAAGATGTTTCTGTATGGTACTAATCCTTTCACCATTTGCTTTAGTTTCAATGCCCATATCATGTTGTTGAAACAGTCAAAAAGCAGTCTTGAATAATCAGAACCTTTCTGCCAGGTTGTCTAACATCAGTTTATTTCCTGGCACTGCTTCTTCTACGTCGTTTTCCTCATTACCTTGCACTGGTTCAGAAGTACCCATCTCTATCAAGTCTTCTCTTAATTCCTCTGGTGCAGTGTCTATTAGCTCTTGAAGTCTCCAAGATCTGTATCTTTTTTTTTTTTTAAAGTCTGCATATTAGTGGACCTGTGCAGTTCAAATCCATGTTCGAGGATCAACTGTGTATGTCTTTCTTAGCTACCTCCCTTCTGTTTTGGAATGGAGTGGGATAAAAATAAAAGTTAAAAACATCAACAAACAAAATATATCTTTTAAAAACAAGTTTTCCCATGTTGGTGAAAATAGCAAATAGAAGCAGGTAAAGTAAAAATGCCTGTTTTTGTTTTCCTTTTTTCTTATGTGTCTTAAATGAGGTGAGATGTTTTAAGGAAAGGAGAATTTTATTTTGCTAGCATTTGAATGATTCAGATGTTTGGGAGCTGAAAAAGGATTATGAGCTCTTTCAGGTTATTTTTAATTAGAGATACTGCTTTTTTTTTTTTTAAAAGAAAATGATCATTTTAAAGTTGGGTGATTTTTAAAGTTAGTTACTGCTGATTGATTGAAATAATGTGAGAGAGCTGTATTCTTTTCTAACAGAAAAGATCTTTTCTTTTGGTATGTTGTCTCAGCATGGAGAATGTAGAAAAAAGTGTACCCACGTTTTGGTGCATATGTGTGTGTGTGTGTTTTAAATTGAAATATGTGAATAAAATACAGAGAACTTACAGTTTAAAAAACAGTGGAAAGAAAGAAAGGAAGTAGAGAGAGCTGGTTATCACGTTACATTGATTTTATTCAAACACCTACCCTCTAATCTAACCAGATCGATACCAAAGTGCTATTAGAGTCATCTCACCACTGGCAAATTTTATATTCTCTCTTTCACCTTTGAAGTAGCAGTGTAATGTGAGAGATTGAGGATTGTATTAAGTCAGAGATATAAATAAAACTAATCTAATGTTGTATGTAATGCCAGCTCTTTTTTTTATTGTTTACTCTTCTTGGTGTTGTCTTTTGTTAGTGTCTATATTCCCTTTCCTCTCCTTTTTTTTTTTTTTTTAACCTATCTTTGCTTTGCATTTCCCTTATATTAGGTACAAACTTCACTTCTCATTCTCTTGTTTGCCAGCCCTTGGAGATAAAACACGTTTCTTCGAATTTATTGTCTTAGAATACTTAAATTATAACAATTTCTGACCTATTTCTAACATGTGGCACTCTCAGTTAATCTAAAACATCAATCTAGAGGTAAAATTTGGCATCTTGATCAGTTTGATATAGAGAAACTAACTCTAGATTATTAATCTTGTATTATGTTACTATTAGGGTCTTTCTCCCATAAGCTTTGAAAGAATATTAGTTCTTTTTAACAAATACAGATTCGCAGAAAGTTCTAGTTCTTTCTCAGGCATTTTATAGCTGGAATTTATGGAAGAGTTTTTATAAGAATGTTCTGTGTTAAAGTGTATATTTATCATTTAAACATTGAAAATAAGCAAAGAAAGTGACATTGAATGAAATTTATTAATACTTCTATTTATTCAGTCAGCTAAAATTATGAAATACTGTTCTGATTCAGTCTAGGAAGTATTATACATTTATCTTTTTCTCCCAGAAAACATATGTGATTATTTTTGGTAAAGACAGCAGAATGGGAGTTTAGATCATTGCATATCCAATACAGTAGAAGGGAATTAAAATATACTTACTAGAAAAGTTCCTCAAATAACATGCCTTTTTTTTTTTCAAGGATTAAAACAAAAATGAGTAAATTCTCCTTTGATTATCATATAAAATAGATAATACTGCCGTTTTTAATAAATTTTGACACATCTGGTGTTTTGGTTGGGTTATGTGTTAATTTATAGTGTGTTACTCTTAAAAATAATTTTATAAAACAAATCTTTTTTCTGCAAAATCTTGATAGCATGGTCTCCTAGTCTATAGGAATTGTTGAGCACTTTTTTTGGGAGGAGGTCATTCCAGCTGTGGCACTAGGAAATTTGATCATTTCTTATAGCAGGACTACTGCAGTGTTCTCTAGTTGGTCTTCTGATCTCCAGTCTCAACCACCCTCCGTTTTATTTTGCACCCATTTGCAGGCTTATAGGAGGTTAAATGAGATGGTACATGTAAAAAACCTGAAACAGTGCCAGACTCAGAGTAGGCATTCAATATTTGGTTTAGAACATCCTCTCTACCCCATTCTCTTTATTGTTTGTTTTGTTTCTTGAACTTTTTATTATGGTTTGGGTTAAGGTTTACAGAATAAATTACTTTTCCATTCAATAATTTATATACATTTTATTTCGTGGTATTGGTTGCAATCCCCACAGTGTAATAGCACTCATCCCATCTTAATTGTTTGTTAATAGAGTTTGTCCAAAGTCCTAGAATGGCAGTTAAAAACCAGCCTCAGCCTATCTTCCTAGATTTATTGTACCATATGGATTCTTTACGTACAGGCCAGAGGCTTCAGAAAATCCCAGAATCCTGAAATTGTGTGCAATATTTTGTCCATGTACATGTGTGCTACTTTTTAAAGAAGAGGATCCATTAGGTTTCATTAGATTCTGAAAATGATCCCTGACCTTCAGCCCACCCAAAAAAATTAGAACCCTGGCAGTCTAAAAGAGGTAGTTGTTTAAATTTATTATTAAACCTGGCTAGGGAAAATTATGACTATTACTGGAACATAGCACACTTACGAATGAAGGCTAAATTCATGCTTCTGCTGAGATGGAGAACCTCAGTGAGAAGTAGGATCGGGCCAGTACTGTGTAGCCTTTGCATGTGCTTTAGATCTTTGAGAGGAGCCGTAGTGGAACAGTGGTTAAACTCTACTGCTAGCTGAAACATCAGTAGTTTGAATCTCTGAGCTGCTCTTCAGAAGAGGCGTGCAGTCTGCTTCCGTAAAGATTTACAGCTTTGGAAACCCTGTGGGGCTATTCTGCTCTGTCCTATAGGGTTGGTATGAGTTGGAATTGACTTGATGGCAGTAGGTTTTGTATCTTTGAAAGGAACCTGGTGGTACAGTGGTTATGTGCTCAGCAGCTAACTGAAAGATCAGCTCTTCAAACCTACCAGCCACTCTGAGAGAGAAAGATGCGGCAGTCTGCTTCTGTAAAGATTATAGCCTTGGAAAACCTATGGGTCAGTTCTACTCTGGCCTGTAGGTTTGCTATCAGTCAGAATTGACTGTACGGCAATAGGTTTTTAGTTCGACTTGTTGGCTGTATCTCGTGGACCAGGTTGACAGATCAGCTGAGTGCATAGTTTTGTCAAATATTTTGAAAGTTGGTTGATAACAGAAAGCCAAACACCCAAAATATTAGAATCAATTCCTTCTGAAAGGTTTTTAAGTTTTAAATTGTGCTTTTTATTCAAGGGTTTCTTGAGGTAATCAGTTTTGCTTTTAGACCTGGATTTTTTAAAGAATAAAGGATAATGATTTTACCTTCTTGGGGAGGTAGTTATAATACAAAATTAAATGAATTTTTAAGATTAGAATGTCCACACCCCATAAAGCAAAATAACAAACTAAAAAGAACTTGAGGAAAAGTCTTGTCCACAGCACAGCAGAATGGAATAAAGCTTACTTCTGAGCTTCTTCCTGAGCTTTAACTGAAGCTGCTGCTGTTTACCCTTCACCTGGGTTGATTGGGGGGCAGAGGGGCGGAGCAAAGGTTACCAGGTATTATGTTGATTTGAAAGTTATCCATTATCAGGTTTGCATTTGATACTGACATCTCTAAGCATATTCTATGTCCCTAAGCAAATCACCCTTCAGGAGCATGTGTTGGAAATGTTTTTGTACTTTTCATGGCTGATAGCTTATATGCCACCAGAGCTCCTTTAATTGCACAAGGGGAAGCTTCCCCCCGCCCCTTGAAATCCCATGCTACTTTAAAAGTAACTTTTTAAATAGAAATGTTGCATCTGTAACATACTGAGACTAGCTTCTTCTGACAGACCCAGGCTAATTTTTAAAATAATTATTAGCTGTTAAAAAGGAAAAAGAAAAAATTGCCCACATAACATATAAAATTCATTTGAGTTATCTGAATTGTAAGAAAATATTGGCAAAATGCATTTTTACAAGTCCTGGATGCCTAATTATGAGATGAGTTTCTGTCAGTATGGTACCTTCCTCCAATTTTTATCACTTCCTTTTGTCTACAACCAGAATTCCTCTCAGCCCTTGTGAATAAGAGGCTGAGGAAAAGGGTGTGCTGGTGGTGGTGTGTTGTTGAGTCAGACCTGACTCATAGCGACCCCTCCTTGGGTTTCCGAGGCAGTGTCACCATGGCAGTAGATTGCCCATCCTTCTTTCCGAGGAGCGGCTAGTGGGTTTGAACCGCCAGCCTTCTGGTTAGCAGTCAAGTGCCTTAGGCACTACACCACCAGAGCTCCTAGGAAAAGGGTAGGTGGGGTTAAAAAGGAAGCACAATCCCCTGTGTTTCTTACAGCTCTTCTTATTACTGGATCAGCCTGGATTGTGAGCTGAAATTGAAAGGCAGAATATAATGTTGATCTCTGAAGTTGATGGTCAAAAAGGGTTTATTTGTCTTCACTAAAGCCTGTCAGTTTTTGAATTGGGTAGAGTGGTTTTGGCTGTAAAAGCTTTGAAATGTAAATATTGAGGAAATAACATGTTTGTAGTGACTAAGTAACATAACATATGCAGGTGCACATCTTAGAATTTTCTCATTTACCCTAACAGTTATACCTAAATTGTCATTTAGGAGGGATTTTCAGCCATTAAAATAAGATATACTGTATATATGGTTTCTATTGTGATCCTTCTTAAAAAGTGTTTTTGGTTGATCATAGAAATGGTGTATGTAGAGGATTGTCTATTGGGAATAATAGTTGTGCTGTTTAGAAATAAGCAGAGGAAAAAGACATCCTTATGTTATTAAATCTGCCTTTTCCCACATTTACTGTACCATCCCTTACACTGCTTGACAATGTAGAAAATCATCTTGTGTTATGTCTTTCATTTGTTTGCAAATTATTTGCACCAGTGAAGAGACATGATTTATGAATCTAGTTTTATTTGTTTACCTTAATTGCTAGATTGAACGGTTCTGTCTCCATTATGGTGTCTGTCCCCTTTGTGTGTGTAATAGAACTTTGTAGGTGATTGATAAATACTTGTTGAATTATTATATTTACGTATTTATCACTCTAATTTAGATAACACATGAATTTGTATATGGAAATTTTGATTACATTTTAACCAGTCATACGCTTTTGGAATAGAGAAGAATATGTGATATTTTAAGTGATACTGACCAGACCTTACCAGAAAGGAAAAGGTTGCTGTACTAGATTATCACATAAGTTTAAACTGTAGAGTCTAAGCCATTATAGTGAATGTTAACCAGAGGTGTGCATCAGAGGCCTACGTCCCAGTCCAGACTTGCTAAAGCCAAATCTCTACATGTACAGGCATCCATTTTTTAAAAGTTCTGTCATTGACTCTGATGTGTGTTATTGTTTGAAGGTACATTTTTTGATAGTTTTGTAACAATTAAACATTACTTTATGTGACATGAATTTTAACATAGTTGAAGCTTGAACAAAATGTCCGTAAGTCATGAGCACATTGATTGTCGTAAATCTCTGGCCATTCAGTAGACCTTTTTTTTTTTTTTTTTACCTTTCTCTTAGAGATGGGATTTTCATGTTCTCAGATAACTGTGAAAATACTTCACATGACCATTAAGTAATATACAGATATGAAGATAATATAGACAGAGGTAGCCACAGAGGGGAAGTCAATAAGAAATGTTGCGTGGTCTCCAGACTTTATCCTTCCTAGATAAAGATTCTCTGAGAACTAGTTATAACTCTAGTGCAGTGCCTAACACATAACAAATGGGGAAGAAATGAACCATATGATACAGCTGGTTAGGACCGTGTAGATCATCCATTAGATCCAGTATTTGAGAGGACTGAGGCCCACTGGGATTAGGTGTAGTGAGTTTAGCACTGGACTCAGAAGTGGTAACCTGGCTTTTCCTCTGAGATCTGTACTTGGTAGTTGTGTGACTCCGAACACCTTTAAACTCCTCCTCTCCCTCCATCCCAGTGTTGTTTTCTCATCCATGAAGTAAAAGAATCTGCCTTACATGTTTATCATAAGATTAAAGGAAATTGAGTATATGAAAAGTTTTAACACATAGTAGGTAGTCTGTAACTGTTGCAGCACACACATTGATAGCCTCTTCACTGGCTTATAAGGCTGAGGTAAGTTTCTTGAATTAGAAAATACTGTTTTGTTAATTGTCTAACCCAGAGTCTGAAAGTAATTGAGCCTCCTAACTGCCAGTCTGAAAAAGAGTTAGTGATGAAAGTTAAGGCTTCTCAGTTGTTTGGGCTGTGACTTGTTAACAGGGCTGTAAGTTCTGTACCACTGCTTCTTGCTGTTTTTTGTAATATTGTACATGTTGCGCAAATCAGTTTTAGTGCATTAAAATTCAGTGTACGACTAATCAGAAAAAGTGTTGCTGAGAAAATACTTGGTGGCGTAGTGCCTAAGGCACTTGACTGCTAACAAGAAGGCTGGCGGTTCAAACCCACCAGCCAGTCCTTGGAAGGAAGGTTGGGCAATCTACTTCTGTAGTGATAACCACCTCAAAAACCCAAGGAGGTGTCGCTATGAGTCGGGGCTGACTCAACGGCACATGACAACAACAACAACAATAATAGCACTGCCCAAGATTTTTAATTTATCTGATTATGTAAGTATATAATCACATATTTTTGTGCCTCCCCTCACTATCATTGACACTATTCTGTTTGGAAATTTTTCTGACTGGTATTCAAGGAGTAAATAAATAAGGTTTACCCCTACCCACAAAAAGGAAGTTTCTAATGTTTTATTTCCCCAAAAGGCCTTTTTCACAACATCATTCACAAATAAATAACTAAATTTAAACTAAAGTAGAAGGTCAGCGAAAGCGAGGGAAACTCAGTGAGGTTGATTGACATAATAGCCACAGCAGTGGGCTCCGACGAAGTTGGTGCAGAGTGTTTTGTTCACCATGAGCTGACTTAGCAGCTAACAGTACTGAACATAAAAGAGGGGAAGGTATATAGATATATGTATATTTTTTTTTACTGTGATTCGGGTGAAGATTTACAGAGCAAATTCACTTTCCATACAGCAGTTCACATATACTTTGTCTCATGTCATTGAGTCTCTTCTGTCATCCACTTTGGTCTTCTCTTCTTTTCTTGTCTTTTTAGTGATCTCTTGCTTTCTTCATGGATAATGTTCTTGATATCTTCCCA
>NW_006921629.1:6092745-6097211 GCF_000298275.1 Orycteropus afer afer
ACCTTCCTTCCGAGGAGTGGCTGGTGGGTTTGAACCGCCAGCCTTCTGGTTAGCAGTCAAGTGCTTTAGCCACTATGCTACCAGAGCTCCTGAGATATTTCCTATTCATAGTAAATATGTCTTCTGAGATTGTACAAATACTGAAATTGTCATTTTTCTTTACTAAACATGTAGTGTTTTTTAAGTCACTTTTTGTGAAATTTTTTTTTCCTTAATAAGTAAAATATTTACATCGTTTAAAATTTAAAAGATACAGAAGAATTTACAATGTTTTCTTCTCCTGTCTGTCTCCCCAGTCATCCTGTTACCCTTCTTAGAGGCAGAAAAGAAAAAAAAATAACTGCTAATTTCCTTTTAAGGATCCTTACTGAAAATTGCATGTAACAATTCCATTTCTGTTTCATTGGCCAAGATTGAATCATGTGGCCACAGAAGAGTTAGGAAAATACAGTCTTAAAGCTGAATGCTAGAATGATAAATGGAGAAAAGATTGAGATCAAGCACTTGATTTTCTTTGGACTCACAATCAATGCCCATGGAAGCAACAGTCAGGAAATCAAATGACATAATTGAATTGGGCAGATCTGCAAAAGATCTCTTTAAAACGTTAAAGAGCAAAGATGTCACTTTGCAGACCAAGATGCACCTGACCCAGGCCATGGTATTTTCAGTAGCCTTATATGACTATGAAAGCTAGACAAAGAATTGATCCCTTTGAATTGTGTTGATGAAGACTATACTGTGGACTGCCAGAAGAACAAACAAGTCTGTCCTGGAAGAAGCACAATCAGAACGCTCCTTAGAAGTCGGAATGGCCAGACTTTATCTCTTGTACTTTGGTTATGTTGCTAGAAGAAACCAGTCACTAGAGGAGGATGGGAGCTCTGATAGCGTAGTGCCTAAGGCACTTGACTGCTGATCAGAAGGCTGGTGGTTCAAACCCACCAGCCACTCCTTGGAAGGAAGATGGAGCAATTTACTTCTGTAGTGATACTGCCTCAGAAACCCAAGAAGGGGGTCGCTGTGAGTCGGGTCCTACTCAGTGGCACATAACAGCAACATCAGAGCAGGATATCATGCTTGGTATGGTAAGTGAAAAAGGGGAAAGCTCTCAACAAGATGGATTGACACAGTGGCTGCCAACAATGGGCTCAAGCATGGCAACAATTGTAAGGATGGTGTACAACTGGGCAGTGTTTCATTCTCTTGTACATAGCGTTGTTATGAGTTGAAACGAACTCCACGGCACCTAACAATAGCTGAATGCACTGCTGATTTGAAAAAAAAAAATTACATTTTTCTTTCTAAGGGAAAGGTGCTAACTGCTATTGGATAGTAACTAGAAGTCTTTGCCTAAGATTGTTCCAATTTACATTGACCAATAATGTATGAGAGTTGCCATTTTTCTGTTCTTTCTTCACCACTATTAGCAAACTTTTTCATTTTTTGTACTCTTATAAATGAAAAAAAAATTTTGTTTTAAAGGGGAGGTTAACTTCATTGAGATACGATTCATATACCAGACAACCACCCATTTAAAGTATCCAGTGCAGTGGGGTTTTTTTAGTGTATTCAAAGAGTTGTGCTACCATCACAATCAATTTTATAAAATTGTCATCACCCCAAAATGAAGCCATATAGCTTTGAGGAACCGCCAGGCTGTTTTTCAAAGTGGTTGTACCATTTTAACTTAACCACCAGCAGTATATAAGGGTTCCCGTTTCTCCACATCCCTCACAACATATTATTATCAGATGTCTTGAATTATTCTAGTATGTATGAAATAATATCTCATTGTGGTTTTGATTTTTATTTCCCTACTGGCTAATGATGCTATGCTTTCATGTAATTTAACTTTATATGGTGGAAAGATTTTAAAAAATACAATATGAAATAGAATAGAATAACAAACCCCTGTCCCATGTATTCCTAATTCAGTTTCAACAGTTACCAACTCATGGTCAATTTTATATTCATTCATATACCCTTATCCTGCTTGTATTACTTTCAAGCAAACCCGAGACCTCAGATCATTCCTGTAAATGTTTCCATATGGAATATAAAAATTCTGTTTCAAAAAACATGATTATAATACCATCATAGCACCATAAACTAAGAATAATTTCTTAATATCAAATATTTAGTTATGTTCAGATTTCCAGTTGTTTCATGTCGTAGTTTTTTTTGTTTTTGTTTTTGTTTTACTTGTTTGAATCAGGATCCAAATAGTGATTTGTCGATGTCTCTTTTGCCTCTTTAGGTTCCCTCTCTGTATTGCTCCCATTTTTTCCCCTTGAATTTAGTTTAGAGGAATCCAGGTGGTTTTCTCTTAGAGTTTACCACAGCTTGGATTTTACTGGTTGTATCCCTGTGTCTTCTCTTCTGTTAATTGGTAGTTAGATCTTGAAGCTTGACCACATTTATATTTGAATTTCTGTTTCTCATTATTTTGGTGGAGGAGGATGACTACTTCATTAGGAATGGTGTATTCTCTATCAGAAGGCACATAATACTGAGTTGTCTTTCCTTTGGTGATATTAACAGATTGATGATTAATAATGTCTAGATCCATTAATTCATTAAGGTTTACAAAATGGTAAATTTATTAGCTAAATACTAGTATAAAGTGAAACTTCATCTTTTAATTACTTGGTGGTATCCAGTTTATATAGAAAACTCAGGATAAATGCATGGTATGTTTCCTTTATCTGTTTCAGAATAATGAATTGGTTCACTAGCATACTACAACAGTGACCTATTATTGTTATTAATTTATGGATTTAAACATACCTGATATTTTCATTTCATTTTAGTCTTTGAAATGAATGTGCAAATTATACTGTCTTTGGCCACTGGGCTCCTGAGTGTTTTCAACTTAATACTAGTAATCTAGGTATTACAAAACGTTCCAGGCTTATCCTGTACATTTCCTACCCCAGCCATTTCACCATGGACCCCTGAATACTACAAGTACAAACTGCTGTTAGTTTGGCCATTGTTTCTAGGCTTTTCCACTGGAGATATCTTTGAAAGATAAAATAACATCAGGAGTTTATACTGATACTTTAAATTCAAATTAATTATTTAAACTGACCTTGTATCTCCTTTCTCACACATTGAGAATCCTGGTTTTCAGTGGCACCAGGAATGATAGACTATCATACAAGTACTCACCTCGTTCATCGCACAGTGCTTACATAGCAGGACTTTGAACCAGTTCTCTGTGTGTGTGTGTGTGTGTGTGTGTATGTGTATGTATGTATTTTCTCATCACCTCAATCAAGATACTGAACATATTTGCCACAAAAAGAATCTTCAGCCCCTCCCCTTTGTAATCTTTGTAATCTTTCCCTTCTATGCTTCCATGTCCTATTTCCATTTCCATACTTTTTTGTCACTCTAGGTTAGTTTGCATTTTCTACAACTTTATATAAATAGAATCATATAAAATGAAGGCTTTCTCATCTGGCTTCATTCACTCAGCTTAATTATTTTGAGATTCATCCATGTTGTTGTGTGAATCAATAGTTCATTCCTTTTTACTGCTGAGTGGTAATCTGTTCCACCACCCATCTGCCAGTTTGTCATACTGTGGTGGCTTGCTTGTTACTGTGATGCTGCAAGCTATACCATCAGTATTTAAATGTCTTCAGGGTCACCGATGGTGGGTGGACAGTTTCAGCAGATCTTCCAGACTAAGATTAGGAAGAAAGGCCTAGCAATTTACTTCTGAACATTAGCTGATGAAAACTCTGGATCACAATACAGTATTGGCTGACACTGTGCTGGACGATGAGCTCCCTAGGTTGGAAGGTACTTAAAGTACACAGTGGCCACAAAAATGAGCGTACCAACGATTATGAAGGTAGCACTGGGCTGGGCAAAGTTGTATATTCTCTCTCTCTCTTTTTTTTTTAAATTGTGATTTGGGTGAAAGTTTACAGAGCACATTAATTTTCCTTACAGCAGTTCATATTCATTTTGTTTCATGACTTGATTGCAGTCCCCATAAGATAACCACTCTCTTCCTGCTTCTTCCCTCTAGTAACCTTTTCCCTGTGTCCTTCTTTTCTGTGCATGCCTGCCCTCTGAGCTATCTCCCCGTACAAAGAAAAATATTATTCTCTTGCAGGAGGTCACCATGAATTAGAGCAGACTTGATAGCAACTAACAACAAATAATATAACAATATGATATATCATAGTTTTGTTTATTCAACTATTGCACATTTAAATTGTTCTAGTTATAAATAAAACTGCTGTGGACCTTCATGTATAAATAAGTCTGCATGGGTATGGGCTTTCATTTCTCTTCACTAAATACCTAGGAGTGGAATGGAAAGATAATATGGTAGGTGTATCTGTAACTTTTTTTTTTTTTAATTAGGATTTGGGTGAAGATTTACAGAGTAAATTCACTTTTCATACAGCAGTTCACATATACTTTGTCTCATGTCATTGACCAAA
>NW_006921629.1:6107166-6114632 GCF_000298275.1 Orycteropus afer afer
AAGTTTACAGAGCAAATTCACTTTCCATACAGTAGTTCACATACACTTTGTTTCATGACATTGACTACAATTTACCACAATACAATAGCTCCCCTCCCACTTCCTCCCCATAGTTACCTCTTCCCTATGTCCTTTCTACTATGCACTCCTACCCCCTGATCTGTCTCCCTGTGCATACACAGCCCTTCTATTCTCTCATGATTGTTCTCTCCAAGGAGTGTATCTACCTAGTATAAATGTTCACCTCATAAGCCTGTCTTTTGTTTGGCTGGAAGCCATAGGGGTGGGTTCAATTCCAGACCTGAAGGGCAACTAGGAGCCATAGTCTCAGTGGTTCCATTAGGCTCTATCAGACCAGCAAACCTGGTCCTTTTTTTTTCCCCCAAATGATTTTGAGTTTTGTTCTACATTGTTTTCTCACTGTATCCAGGATCTCCTATATAGATCCCCCTCTGAGTGGTTGACAGTGATAGCCAGGCACCACTAGTTCTTCTAGTCGTATCACCTGAGGATTGCATAGTGTATCAGTTGCTTGGACTAATTGTTTCCATGAATCTTGGTTTTCTTAATTCTTCTTTGCTCCGGACAAGGAGAGACCCATCGTTACATCTAGATGGCTGCTTGCAAGCTTTTAAGATCCCAGTCACTACTCAACAGAGGAGGGTGTGGAACAATGTTTTGTATAGTATGTTATGCCAATTGAACTTGATGTCCCCTGCGACTATGGTCCCAAGCCCACAGGTCCAACTACTCTCTCTCTCTCTGGGTAGGTGACTGTGCCCAAGAAGTGACTACAACCTTGTCCCTTGTCAGCTCTCCTATATACCTGGGAATTCTTATAGAACATAGCAGTATACTTATAGAAAATTTGTCTGCCAACCCTATACATGGTTTTGGGCACACTCCCCCCTGCATTGTTGTTGTTGTGTGCCGTTGAGTCGGACTGAACTCATAGCAACCCCTCCTTGGGTTTCCAAGGCAGTATCACTACTACAGAAGTAGATTGCCCAATCTTCCTTCCGAGGACTGGCTGGTGGGTTTGAACTGCCAGCCTTGTGGTTAGCAGTCAATTGCCTTGGGCACTATGCTACCAGAGCTCCTCCCCCCTGCATAGACATACCTAATAGTTCAGCTTGCCCACCTGTCTATCCCCCTGTATATCCATGTTTGCCTTCACTGGCAGTACTGTGTGCAAGAGGTTCATGTTTGTTGTCTGTACCTCCCATGTACTTCTCTATATCTTCCTCTTCCTCAGTGCCTCTGTGTTGATTACTCACATTTCGGACATTGCCCTTCTCTTCACCCAAATCAGTACTTGTCTCTACCTGTCTAACAGTGTTCCCTCCTCTCCCCTCCCACCCCTGGTAACCAACAAAGAAAATTTCCTTCCATAGATAAACCTTTCCTTGACTTTTTACAATAACAGACTAATAAAATATTTGTCCTTCTATGATTGACTTATTTCACTCAGCATAATGTCCTCCACGTTCACCCATGTTATGCAGTGTTTTGCAGATTCTGTGGTATTCTTTAGGATTAAATAGTATTCCATTGTGTGTATGTACCAAAGTTTGGTTATCCATTCCTCAGTTGATGGACACCTAGGTTGTTTCTATCTTTTGGCTATTGTAAATAGTGTTGCAGTGAACCTGGGTGTGCATCTATCTGTATTTGTCCTGGTTCTCACTTCTTTAGGATATACCTAGTAATGGAATGGCTGGGTCAAATGGTAATTCTAATTCCAACTTTTTAAGGACTCACCATACTGCTTTCCACAGTGGTTGTACCATTTTATAGTCCCACCACCAGTGTATAAGAGTCCCAGTGTCTCTGCATCCTTGCCAGCATTTGTTATTTTCTGTCATGTTGAACTTTGCTATTAGTGCTGGGGCAAGGTGGTATCTCGTTGTTTTGATTTGCATCTCTCTAATGGCTAATATTTGTGAGCATTTCTTCATATGTTTGTTGGCTGCCTGAATATCCTGTTTGTTGAAACATCTATTCATGTCTTCTGCCCATTTTTTAATTGTATTATTTGTCTTTTTGTTGAGGTGTTGAAGTTTTCTATAAATTCTAGAGATAAGTCCCTTGTCAGATATGTCATTGATTGGGCATGTTTTCATGTGCTTATTTGTCATCCCCTATGTCTTTAGTAAGGAACTCTGGTGGTGCAGTGTTTAAGGCATTTGGCAGCTAACCAAAAGGTGATTTGAACCCTCCAGCCATTCCACAAAAGAAAGATGAGGCAGTCTGCTTCCATAAAGATTGACAGCCTTGGAAACCCTATAAGGGAATCAACTCGATGGCAGTGAGTTTTGCTGTATTTTCATTGGTGAGGTGTCCTGTTCAAATGTACTTATTTGTTAAAGATTGTTTGCTTTCTTTTTATTGAGCCTTGAGAGTTTTTTATTGTACATACTTTTTTTAAATCAAATATATGATTTGCAAATTATTTCTCCCAATCAGTAGCTTGTCCTTTTCATCTCTTAATAATCTTACGAAGAGCAGAAGTTCTTATTTTTTACAAACTATGGTTTATCACATTTTTTTCTTTTATTGATCATGAGTATTATTTATTATTTCATTTTATCTCTCTTGTTGGCTTTTTTGCTGTAATTGTTGACTATGTTACTTTAAGGCTTATAGAGTGTATCTTCAACTCATCACAAGTACCTTCAGTTGATATTATACTACTTTGTGTATAGTATAAGAACCTTATAGACTGGACACATCCATTTATCCACTTACAGCCTTTGTGCTATTTTACTTCTACATATGTTATGGGTTGAATTGTGTCCTCTAAAAATATATGTTGTAAATCCTAACTGCTACGCCTGTGGTTATAATCCCATTTGGGAATGGGTTTTCTTTGATATATTAATGAAGCAGTATTAGTGTAGAGTATGTTTTAAGTCAGTCTCTTGAAATATGAAAAGCAGGCTGAGTACACAATCAACCAGGCGGGGAAGGTGGATGCCACATCGCCATGAGGCTCCAAGGAACCAAGAAACAGAAGCTAGAAAGAGACAATGAATGACCATCCCCCAGAGCCAACAGAAGAAGACATCCCCTAGAGCAGGCACAATTCAGACTTCTAGTCCCCTAAACTATGAGGAAATAAATTTTAGTTTATTAAAGCCACCCACTTGTGGTATTTCTGCACTAGATAACTAAGACAATTTTTTAAAATTCCATATCTATATTATAATTATTTTACTTTAAACAGTTGATCATTTTTGAAATTTAAAGTTTAAATAATATGTAAATGGATTTATATTATGTTACTGTTGTTGTTGTTTTATGCCGTCGAGTCGGACCCGACTCATAGCTACCCCTCCTTGGGTTTCCGAGACAGTATCACTATGAAAGTAGATTGCCCCATCTTCCTTCCGAGGTTTGAACCGCCAGCCTTCTGGTTAGCAGTCAAGTGCCTTAGCCACTATGCTACCAGAGGTCCCATTATGTTACTACTGTGGTCTTAATTCAGTTGTGTAGATTCAGGTTTTTATCTGATGTAATTTTTCTTCTGACAGGACTTCCTTAAACATTTCTTACAGTGCAAGTCTACTGATGAATTATTTCAGGTTTTATATGTCTAAAAAAAATACTGTATTTCATCTTCATTTTTGAAAGTTATTTTCTGAGTACGGAATTCTAAGGTGACAAGTTTTCCTTTAAGTATTTTAAGATGTTATTCTGTGGTCTTAAAGATAGCCTTGTTTTCAGTGAAAAATATACCACCATCCTTATCTTTATTCCTTTGCATGTAATATGTCTTTTTCCCTGGTTGCTTTTAAGATTTTCTCTTTATTGGTGGTTCTAAACAATTTGATTATGATGTGTCTTGGTATAATTTTCGTCATTTTTCTTCTGCCTGGGGTTCATTCACTTCCTTGGATCTGTGGGCTTATAGTTTATTCATGTACTTGAATAAACCAAAAAACAACCACCACCAAACCTGTTGCATTTTAGTCAATTCTAACTAACAGTTACCCTGTAGGACAGAGTAGAACTGCCCCATAGGGTTTCTAAGGCTTTATTTAGTCTTTATGGAAGCAGATTACCACATCTTTCTCCCACAGAATTGTTGGTGGCTTCAAACTGCTGACATTTCAATTGGCAGCCAAGCCCTTTGGCTCCTTATGTAGTGGAACACTATACATAAGCATGTATAGAGGACGGCACAGGACTGGGCAGTGTTTCATTCTGTTGTGCATAGGGTTGCTATGAGTTGGAACTGACTCGGTAACACCTGCCAACAACATACATAAAATGAATGAACTAGATCTAGATGATTCAACATAGATAAATCCTTAAAAATAACTCTGGGGGAGATAGAACCAAGTTTTATGTAAAAGCCTAGATTGTGTGTCGTCATTTAAAGTATGACTATGAAGGATTCACACCAAAGTAAGGGTAATGATTAACTAACTGAGGAGCGAAATATTTAGGAACACGCCATTTTTGACACTGGCTAAAGCATTTAGTGTCTTAACAAAAAGTATCTGAAGTAGATGTGGCAGATATTTTCCATTTTATCTGAGCAATGAATACATGTGTGTAATTTCTGTGTTTGTGTGCCTGCACTATATCATTACTTATTTGAAAAACAGTCACTATAGTTCTTCTAGCTTCATTTTAGTAAATATAAAATAGCTTTTCCCATATATATCTAATTCACATGGTTAGTTACATTTCAGTAGTTTTTTTTTTTTTTTTTAAACTATCTATGAAATAAAAGTTATTCCTGTAGATGTAAGACATTCTCCTTAAAATATAGTGACCTAATTGTCATAGTACTCTCTAAAATGGAACTCTAGTGAGATTCTCTGTTCTGGGGCCATTTCCTTTTCTGTTGGGAAACCTCATTAATTCCACTTTGAGGTGTCCCAGAAGACACATTGCAGATTTTGTGGCATGTAATCCAAGCAGAGTTGATTGTACTGGGTGATGCCCCTTCTTAGCTATTCTTTTTAGTTATGTGCTTGTTACATATCTTCTGAAACAAAAAGCCTTTGTCATGCTGGCATCTCATTTTTCCTTTGGACAACTGGCCTGTCTTCTATCTCCAGAATTTCATTTTATCATCTTTTGAAATGTTGCCAGATGGATACCCCTTGTTGAACAAGAAAGACCTGGAAATTATTATAACTAACAGTATACAAGTTTTTCTCAAATGTGCTGCCAAAGGACACAGCCTCTTTGGCTTGGTGAAGTGTAGCTCTTGCACAGCAGCCTTTTCTTTCCATTTCACCATTTCAAATGATAAGTAAAATTTCCCTCTACCTGGACTGACTGTATTTTTGATTTCATGCGTCCAGTCTTAATGCATTAAGATAGGTGTTTTTTTTTTTCCCCCCAAGGAAAAAAAAAAAGGGAGAAGGCAGAGTAAGGAGGACTAGTCAACCTGTTTGCTTATGTTTCAAAAAGAATTTAAATCATTGAAATGCAGCATTTAATATATTAGCAATTTCAGAAAACTTGTGGATACACATGCTTCATTGCAAAAGATAAAAACATATAAAGATTTAGAACATTTATTCAGTATGTGGCAATTCTTCCATTTTGGTGATTTTCCTCTTTGGAGGAAGCCATAGTTTGAGAGACTCTTCTTGTTCCCATTAACTACATAAATATTTTGGAACAATATTTTAGGATTCCTGTCTTCTTTATTAAAGCTATTCTGTCATCAAGCTCAGTGCAACTTGTTTTCTAGCCAGATTTACATTAGTAAACCCTTCCCATACAACAGGCTTACTATATAACAAGCAGTGGGTAGCTAATGCTGAAACAAAACAGACTGTGTTCTGCCCTCGTGGAGAAAGTTATGAAACTAAATGGGTTTTTAAAATTTTATTATTTTATTTCTGAGAAATATTCTCTAATTTATGAATAATAACTGGGTGGGGCAAAGGAGTTGAGAGAAAGAGACACATATTAATGAAACAAAGGGCTTGCTTTCTTTGAAATAGTCTTGTGACCAGATGCTGAAAAAATATACAATGAGTTTCTTAAATACAGTTCTGGCTCTGAAATGCATACACACTTAATGAAACCAAAATTGAGTACTCTAAACTAGGCTGATCTATATATAATAAGATTTCCAAAAGTAGAGCTTTTGTGGGTGGTCCCCATTAACTCTCCCTCCATGTCCTCACTGCATCTTCCCCTTAACTTTCTCCACAGGAATGCAAAAGGAGTAATTTGTAATAAGAAGGATAATTCTGTGAAATGAAATTGTGATCAGAAGGGATCCTTGTTGGAAGTAATGGAGGAAAAGCTTTGTAATTTTAATTACAGAACTTCAGAGTCAGAGAGTGGCAGCTTGGTACAGTGAAAAGAACACATACTGTAGAGTTTAACAACTTGAATCCAATTCCAGTTCTGCCAGTTATTCTGTCTGACCGAGGAAGTGTTTGCTAACTTCTCTGTGCATTAGTCTTCCTGTTTGAAAAATGATAGTAACAATCCTTCCCATGAAAATTGCACATCAAAGGGGCCCTCACTGCTCATTTATTTCATTTGTTCAACTAATTTATTGGTGGTGTACTCATCTCATTAATAATGGTTTCTCTTAATGTTAATAATTGATGAACATTGTGTCAGGCCTTATTCAGCTGTCAGACTGCCTAAGTCAGGATATGGTCTGCATTATAACACATTAGACTTTAATCTCGACATCTGTAAAAAGAGAATGACAAGAAAGATTGAAAAAACTGGCTGTTAATAACGAGTAGCAGAAAGAAGCTGTAACATTTTCAATAGAATATGATTGAATCCCAGGTTTTGCTCATAGCAGTTATATTCTCATCAGATGATACTTAATAACTTATGAACAAGTAAAATTATTTGTTTTTATGTCAGATGAAATTAAGCTCTCTGAAATAGTTATAATTTTTTCAGAACTCCCTAAGATTTACTATAGGGAATAGCTAGTCTCTTTGATTTCTGAGCAAAAATGTCCCCCACAACAAAACCAAAGTACCCAAGTAGTTTGAAAGTAAATATCAGATTTTCTGTCCTAGGAACCTGAAAGCAAGAACATGTTTCCATAAAGCTGCCTTTTTTTGTACCTTTGAAATTATGGTCATGGATATATTTACAAGTAGCTCATTATTAATTCAGCAACAGCCACTTGATTTTTGATGTCTGAGTGCAAGGCTTGCATAGCAGGAAGGCAAGTTGTATTGAGAAAGATGAGGGACGTTCTTGACCAAGACACTACTGATTTGCATCCATGGTATATAATGTAAGATCAGTCATCAAAAGATTAAATACTGGGAAAGGATTATTTTAAACACAGCCATTATAAGAATTAGCTGTAGGGGCAATCTGTGGGGAGAGGAAAAGGATAGACAAAAGCCATATATATATATATATATATATATTTTTTTTTTTTTTAATTGTGATTTGGGTGAAAGTTTACAGAGCAAATTCACTTTCCATGCAGCAGCTCACATACACTT
>NW_006921629.1:6114937-6123535 GCF_000298275.1 Orycteropus afer afer
CTTTTTTTTTTAAATAATTTTGAGTTTTGTTTTACATTGTTCTCCCACTCTATCCAGGATCTCCTACATAGATCCCCCTCTGAGTGGTTGACAGCGGTAGCCGGGCATGATCTAGTTCTTCTGGTCTCATAGTTGTATAGGCTGAGGATCACATGGTGTACCAGTCCCTTGGACTAATTGTTTCCATGCATCTTTGGTTTTCTTCCTTCTTTGCTCTGGACAAGAAGAGACGCATTGTTGCATCTAGATGGCTGCTTGCAAGCTTTTAAGATCCCAATTGACACTTGTCAAAGTAGGATGTGGAACAATGTTTATGCCAATTGAGCTTGATGTCCCCTGTGAGTATGGGCCTGAGCTCACATGTCCAACTACTCGCTTCTTTTGGGTAGCTGGCTGTGGGCAAGAAGTGACTACAACCTTGTCCCTTGTCAAAAAGCTAATATTTTTATACAGGTAAAAGCAGCATCAAGTAAAGGTGTCTATGAGAGTTGAGGCTCCCGTATTATAAGAAAAAAATATTACAGCTGGAAAAAAAAAAAAAAGATATGTTGGCTCACATCACCAGACTTGGGATGAATAAGTAGAACTAACCTTAGATATGAGTGAAATGCAAGATTTGAATATCATCAGTACTCTTACCTCCATTTTCTGTCTTTTTATGCAAATTGTCTTAAATTATTTTCTCCACACGGCAGAGGAAAGGTTAGAAGCAACTCTCAGCCCATATCCTTACAGCTTTTTTTACCAGATGAAAGGGGACCTCCTTCATCTCCAATTTCTAAAATATCTAAGAAGTCTTTTTGAGGGATGGAGGATGTAGTCTGCTTACCAGAATACGATGGAAGGAACACTGGGAAGGTACAAATAATAGCCACTTCAGTTGACTGTTATTGGCAATAAGTGCTAGTAAAGGATTGTCTTCGTGGAAGAATAGATTGTGAGTTACGTTTGATGCTGTCAAATACTGCAGTGTACTATTGTTGCTGCCTCCCTGTTCTAGTCCTTCTGTTCTAGCTCATCTCTCTGTAGGCAGTGCAGTATCCTTTTGACTGGGAAGGTAGTCAGCTTGGGTAGTGGCCTGAACCCTAGGGCAAGGTTGCTGAAATTCATAGGTGGAGTATCACATTCATTTTATTCCTAACTCATATTAACAGCATCTATATGTGATGGGATTATATATATATATATATTTTTTCTTTTTTGAATTTTTAGACTGTTACATAGTTATAGAAGAAAAGTTATCTTTTTAAAAGATGAGTTTCTTTAAGTTTCACTTTGGAAGGCAAGGGTCCTACTGTTCAGGATTGTATACAATGTATACAGGATGTATATATTGTAATCCTCAGGGGATTTATCATAAAGCAAAGTGCTAGTAACATTCACTTCTTAATCAATATAGAGTATCCTATGACACCAGCTTTCTGCAATTACAGTAAATATAGTTGAAGTGATTATTATTCTGTTAGACATGTCCCTCCTCCCCTGGGGTTCCAGGTAACCCTTGCTCTGATGAAACTTCTAATGTGTTCAGTTTTACATAGGAGAATCTGCATCAGTCCTTAAAGTTACGTTTAAAAATTAGATCAACAATACAGCCAGATGGCATTCTAACACTGAATGCAAGTACATTGCAGGATTTTTCTGAAATAGCTGGCTCAAATAGAAAAGCCATTTTTTTGCCCAGTGTGTTCCTGTCCTTTCCCCTTACTTGTGTGTTCTAAGTGTTGAACTTATTTTAAAATCATAAAACTAGAATGGAGAATTTAATGATGTGGAAATTTCCCATGCATTTTCTTTATCCAAGTCTCATTTCCTGATGCAAGGACTCAGTGCTCAAGAATGAAGTGTAATTGTACATTCAAATTATTATGCTGTACTTATTAAATACCGGCATTCAAGAAATTATCAGCACAGGCATTCTTTTGTAGGTCAAGAATATACCTCTTTATAAAAAATTGTTAAAAGAATGGTAGCTACTTAAGTGATTTCAGAAGAATCTAAATAAGTAACATTCTGGACTTCATACCGACTCACTAAAATACGGACTAATTTTTGAAGATAATGACAAAATGCATAGGTCTTAAAGCCTACTATGTAAAATTATAATTTTACCCATGAGGAAAAAGTACAATATATTTTACTTTTAGCCCAGTTTACCATAATTAACCTTAGAAAATATAGGCTGATCAAAACCATATTATTGTGACTCATCTGGTTTAGACTTGAGTTTTTGAAATATTCTTATATTTTTTAAATCCTCCTACAATAAAAAAAAGAGGCTTCAGATCTCTAGACCTAAGAGGATGTAATCAAGGGAGTATGGAAGGAGAAAATGCCTGTCAACCATTTGCACTGGGACTGAGAAAGTTACAAGATCCTTAATATTGGAATCCTAACACCTGGACATCAAAAGGGAAACTTCCTATAAATCGCCTCTCTTCTTTCTCACTCCCACTTCTGCTTCCCAGTAGCAGAGAGAGAAGGAAAAAGAGGGGAGGAATATTGAAGCATCTTCATTTCCCTCAGTAAAGATATGAGGCCCTAAAAATACATACTTTTGCAAACCACTGGTGATAGGGAAACAGTTTAAAAAATCCCTTACTATTGGTAAACAAAGAATCATTGCCTTTTCTGTTAGGAAATAAGAGGTGCATTCTTTTCCCAGCAGTTGCCTTGCAGAATACGTAAATGAGACACTGTGGGGTCTAAACAGTGATACATGGTGCCTTTCCCTTGCTTTTCATGCTTTGTTTTGTCTGGCTCTGTCATGTGTGTTGCAGCACCATATCCCCATCACCAGGCTTAGTACTAAGTTCATCTAATAGAACTTGAGCCAATAGTTTCTATTTCATTTTGGTTTAGGATATAATTTTAAAATGAGACATCAAGGTTCAGGGTCCATATTACAAGTTATTTTTATTACATAATCTCTAAAGGCAGAAAAAAATGTTCAGCTAGCAGGATATTTACTTCATTGATTATGGAAGGTTTTTACATACTAATGTTATTTCTAATTAGCCATGTTCCTAAATAATTCTTTCCTTTATTAAGGTTTAATAAATGAGTCATATATCTCCTCTCTACAGTCAAACTTAGATGCTTTTCTTATAGATTATTTACTATCTGTTTTGCACTAAGATATGCTGATATGAATATTGTCACCACAGTTTAAAAAAAAAAAAAAACCTGAGTTGCAGGGCAAATATGTTAGACCTGGTTCTATTTGTTAGGTGAAACTTAAGTTATATTTCAGTTTTATAAATGAATTGTCCTTAATTGATCTGGTTCTCTGAACCTAGTTGGATTGGGTAATACTATTATTTTAAAGCAGACTTAATAAATTACTTACCTTTAATAACTAGTGGTATATGTATCTAACCTGGTGCTGATACAGTATAATGGCGGATGTTTATACATTTTTGCATTATTTTAGCAACTACAAAGCCAGTGAGATGTATCACTTTTTTAGTTATGATTCCTGGCTTTGTTAGTCTCAGTGATAGGTTAAATTTCCATTTTTATTATATTGAATGTTCTCTGGGTTTAAATTCACACGGATCTACTCTTCCTTACTTAGTTTTAAAAGTGTTTACAAGGTGCATTGTACTAGCTGATAAAGATTAGTTTCTTGGCACTCTGTTAGCCAGTTCTGTAATTTTTGAAAGTGTTGGCTGATTTTTAATAGACTGATTTTCCTTAGAACTTCAAATGACCTGATCTGACACCCTGCCATTTTCTGATAAGGAACTGAGGCCCAGATAATTTAAACCTAAAAAGTGTATACCAGAACCTTCTGTTACTCCTTATCTAACAGGGTGAACTGTAAGTAAGTTATTAAAATAACTAATTCATTTTGTGGGTCAACGCTCTCTTGCAGTGAAATTGTTGCTTGTGTTTTCTACTGATGAGATACTTTTTTGATAAAACTGAGTGCAGTTCATAGGTTCTTTTATTTCATTAATCATCATAAGAATTCAGCAGAAAATAGAGTCTCATATACCCAAAACAAAAAACAGAAAACCCAAACCCATCGCCTCAAGTCTATTCCAACTTGCCGTGACCCCATAGGACAGAATAGAACTGCCTCACAAGATTTCCAAGGCTGAAGTTTTTCCAGAAGCAAACTGCCCCATCTTTCATCTATAGAGTGGCTGGTGGGTTTGAACCATTGATCTTTCAGTTAACCACTGTGCCACAAGGACTCCTTTCATATACCCAACATGGTGTGAAAGTGGGCAGAAATGGTAAATTATTTTCGTCTAATAATAGGAATTTGACTCTTATGGTAGTTATTTGTCACTTAATTTATACCAGAACTCCCACAAGTACAGAGTGAACATTTTTGTGAAAGGTATCAGCATAAAATGCAGGAAGGGGAAAGAAAATAGCATTTAGTACATCTTTCTGTATCAGTAAGGAGCTCTGGTAGCATAGTGGGTAAGGCATTTGGCTGCTAACTAGAAGGTTGGTGGTTCAAATCCACCAGTTGCTCTGTAGGAGGAAGATGAGACAATCTACTTCTGTAAAGATATCCAGCCTTGGAAACCCAGTGGGGCTTGCTGTGACTCTGAATCAACTCAATGGCAGTAGGTTTTTTACATACACACACATACATACATACATATGTACATATACACGTACACATATGCACCATATTTAATTGGATGAATATTATTTAACCAATCCCTTATTGTTGGACAGAGACTTTTATCCCCCTGATTATTTTTCACTGATATGAAAAGCTTCCCAATACTATTCCTATGTATGTTGTTTGTTATCAGATGCTATCAAGTCAGCTCTGACTCATAGCAACCCTATGTACAACAGAAGGAAACACTACCCAGTGCTGTGTGAACTTCACAATCCTTGCTATACATGAGCCCGTCATTGCAGCCGCTGTGTCAGTCCATCTCATTGAGAGCCTTCCCCTCTTTCATTGACCCTCCACTATACCAAGCATGATATCCTTCTCCACCGAATGGTTCCTTCTGACAACATGACCAAAGTAGGTGAGTTGAAGTCTGGTCATTCTCACTTCCAAGGAGCATTCTGGCTGCACTTCTTCCAGAATAGATTTGTTAGTTCTTCTGGCAGTCCATGGTACTTTGAGTATTCTTCACCAACACCACAACTCAAAAGCATCAACTCTTCTTCAGTTTTCCTTATTGATTGTCCAGTTTTCGCATCCATATGAGGCGATTGAAAATACCATGGCTTGGGCTAGGCCCACCTTAGTCTTCAAAGAGACATCTTTGCTCTTCAGCACTTGAAAGGGCTCTTTTGCAGCAGATTTTCCCAGTGCAATACGTCATCTGATTTCTTCCACTACTGTTTCCATGGGTGTTGATTTTGAACCCAAGGAATATAAAATCTCGGACAACTTCAGTGTTTTCTTCATTTATCATGATGCTGCTTATTGGTCCGTTTGTGAAATTTTTGTTTGCTTTGTGTTGAGGTGTAATCCATACTGCAGACTGAAGTCTTTAATCTTCATCAGTAAGTGCTTCAAGTCATCTTCACTTTCGGCAAGAAAGGTTGTGTTGTCTGCGTATTGCAGGTTGTGAGTGAGTCTTCCTCCACTCCTGATGCCATGCTCTTCTTCATGTAGTCCAGCTTCTCAGATCATTTGCTCAGCATACAGATTGAATTATGTATGGTGAAAGGATACAACCCTGATGTACTCCTTTCCTAATTTTAAACCATGCAATATCCTCTTGTTCTGTTTGAACGAAAGCTTCCTGGTCTGTATACAGGTTTCTTGTGAGCACAGTTAAGTATCCTGAAATTCCCATTCTTCTCAGTGTTACCATAATTTGTATGATCCATACAATTGAATGCTTTTGCATAGTCAATAAAGCACAAGTAAACATCTTTCTGGTATTCTTTGCTTTTAGCCAAGATCCATCTGACATCAGCAATGATATCCCTTGTTCTATGTGCTCTTCTGAATCCAGCTTGCATTTCTGGAATTTCTCTGTCAGTATACTGTTGCAGCCATTTTTGAATTATCTTCAGTAAGATTTTACTTGTGTGTGACATTAATAATATGGTTCAGTAATTTTCACATTCTTTGGGATCACCTTTCTTTGGAATGGGTACAAATATGGATATCTTCTGGTCAGTTGCCCAGGTAACAGTCTTCCAAATTTCATGTTATAGACCAGTGAGTGACTTCAGTATAGCATCCATTTGTTGATACATCTCAATGGGTATTCCATCAATTCCTGGAGCCTTGTTCTTTGACAATTCCTTCAGTACAACTTCAACTTCTTCCTTCAGTGCCATTGGTTCTTGATCATACGCCACCTCCTGAAATGGATGAACATCAGCCAGTTCTTTTTGGTATAGTGACTCTGTGTATGCCTTCCATCTTCTTTTGATGTTTCCTGCATCATTCAGTATATTGACTGTAGACTCTTTCAGTATTGCAACTTGAGGCTTGAATTTTTTCTTCAGTTCTTTAAGCTTGAGAAATGCTGAGCATGTTCTTCCCTTTTGGTTTTCTAATTCCATGTCTTTGCACATTTCAGTGTAATGATTGACTTTGTCTTCTCGAGCTGCTCTTTGAAATCTTCTGTTCAGCTCTTTTATCTTGTCATTCCTTCCATTTGCTTTTTAGCTACTCTCCATTCAAGAGCAAGTTTCAGAATCTCTTTGGACATCTATTTTGGTCTTCCTTTCCTGCCTTTTTAAAGATCTTCTGCTCTCCTCATGGGTGATGTTCTTGATAATCATGCAGTTCCTCTGGTTTTTGGTCATTGATGTTCAGTGCAGCAAATCTGTTCTTTGAACAGTCTCTAAATTCAGGAGGGATATAATCAAGGTCATATTTTGGTTCTCCTGGACTTGTTTTAATTTTCTTCAGCTTCAGCTTGAGCGTGCATATGAGCAACTGATGGTCTGTTCCACAGTCAGCTCCTGGCCTTGTTTTAGCTGAAGATTCTGAACTTCTCCATTGCCTCTTTCCTCAGATGTAGTTGATCTGATTCCTGTGTACTCCATCTGGTGATGTCCACGTGTTTAACCACCATTTATGTTGTTGAAGAAAGGTATTTGCAATAAATAAGTCATTGGTTGTCATGCGATCTCCAGTGTCATTTCCATCACCAAGACCATGTTTTCCATCTACCAGTGATTCTTCTTTGTTTCCAACTTTTGCATTCCAGTCACCAGTAATAATCAACATATCTTGATTGCATGTTTGATCAATTTCAGACTGCAGAAGTTGGTAAAAATCTTCAATTTCCTCCTCTTTGGCTTTGGTGGTTGGTGCGTAAATTTCAATATAGTAATATTAACTAGTCTTCTTGTAGGCATTTGGATATTGTCCTATCACTGACAGCATTGCACTTCAGGATAGATCTTGAAACATTTTTTGTGACAATGAATGTCATGCTGTTGTTGTTGTTGTTGTTGTTATGTGCCGTCGAGTCGGCCCCGACTCATAGCGACCCCTCCTTGGGTTTCCGAGGCAGTATCACTACGGAAGTAGGATTGCCCAACCTTCCTTCCGAGGAGTGGCTGGTGGGTTTGAACCGCCAGCCGTCTGGTTAGCAGGCAAGTGTCTTAGCCACTATGCTACCAGAGGCTATTCCTCTTTAATATGTCATTCCTGGCATAATAGATCATAGTTGTCTGATTTAGAATGGCCAAAACGTATCCATGTATGTTTATGTTGAGGCTATCAGTGCCTAGGATATCAATTTTTATGCATTCCATTTAATTTTTGACAACTTTAGATTTTCCTAGATTCAAACTTCATACATTCCATGTTCCAATTATTAATGGATGTTTGCAGCTGTTTCTTCTCATCTTGAGTCATTCCGCATCAGCAAATAGAAGTCTGGAAAGCTTTATTCTCTCCACATCATTAAGATGGGCTCTACTCTGATGAGGCAGCTCTTCCCCAGATGTATATTGAGTGCCTTCCAGCACTATATCAGACAGTGTTTCAGGACTATTAGTAAAGTTTCCCAGTAGTGTATCAGACAATGTTTCACTGCTATTCATTCATGAGGTTTTCACTGGCCAATTTTTTGAGAAGTGGATGGCCCCTCCCTTCTTCCAGAACAGTTTTAGCTTGGAAGCTCTGCTGAAACCTGTCCACCATAGGTGACCCTGCTGGTGGTTGAAATACTGGTGGAATAGCCTCCAACCTCACAGCAACAAGCAAGACACCACAGTACGACAAACTGACAGACAAGTGGTGGATTCCTATACATAGTCTTATTTAACTTGTCTGATTATGTCTGTAGTACAAATTCTTAGAAATAGAATGACTAGGTCAAAAGGTTACTCGTTTTTTTTTCTTAGGTTTTGGGTATACAATGCCAAATTGTTCTACAGAAATATTATACTAACAGCTTTCTTTTGTAGTGTAATGTTTGCCGTGTCATGATTTTAATTTCATTCCTTTTATTAAGATAGGGAGCACAATTTCTTTTGTTTTCTGATTGTTCTTCTTTTTTTAAAATTGTGATTAGGGTGAAGGTTTACAGAGCAAATTGACTTTCCATACAGCGGTTCACATACACTTTGTCTCATGACATTGACCACAGTTTACCACAATGCAACAGCTCCCCTCCCACTTCCTCCCCA
>NW_006921629.1:6124556-6125239 GCF_000298275.1 Orycteropus afer afer
CTGGGAATTCTGATCATTCACATAAACTTATAGGACCATTGTCTGCCAACACTATATATCTTCTTGGATACACTCCTCATTTCATAGACATACGTAATCGTTCAGCCTGTCCACCCACCTATCCACCCATATACCCATGTTAGCCTTCACTGGCAATGCAGTCCTGTATGTGCAGAAGGGTTCATATTTGTTGTCTGTACCTCCCATTTTCTTCTCTATGTCTTTCTCATCCTCAGTGCTTCCATATTGGTCACTCACATTTGGTACATTGCCCTTCTCTTCACACAAATCAATACTTATATCTATCTATATAACATCGTTCCCTCCTCTCCCCTCCCACCTCAGGTAACCAACAAAGAAAATTTCCTTCTATACATAAACCTTTCCTTAACTTTTACAGTAACGGACTAATACAGTATTTGTCCTTTTGTGATTGACTTATTTCACTCAGCATAACGTCCTCTAACTTCATCCACTTTATGCGGTGTTTTGTAGATTCTACATTATTCTTCAGCATTGCATAGTATTCCATTGTGTGTATGTATGTACCATAGTTTGGTTATCCATTCTTCAGTTGATGGACAGTTAGGTTGTTTCCATCTTTTGGCTATTGTAAATACTGCTGCGATGAACATGGGTGTGCATATATCTGTTCTTGTCATGGCTCTCACTTCTTTAGGGTA
>NW_006921629.1:6126974-6127715 GCF_000298275.1 Orycteropus afer afer
CTTTTCTTTTCATATAAAGTTAGTGATTGGTTTTTCCATATCCCTAAAGAATGTTGATGGGATCTGGATTGGGATTGCATTGAATGTTGTATAGATTGCTTTGGGTAGAACTGACATTTTCACAATGTTCAATCTTCCTATCCACGAGCATGGAATGTTCTTCCATTTATGTAGATAGATCTCTCATGGTTTCTTGAAGTAGTTTTTTATAGTTTTCTTTTTTAGAGGTCTTTTGTGTCCCTAGTAAGATTTATTCCCAAGTGTTTTATTTTTTTGGTAGCTATTATAAACGGTATTGATTTCCTTATTTCTTTATCAGCAATCTCTTTGCTGGTGTAGAGGAATCCAACTGATTTTTGGATGTGGATCTTACATCCTGCCACGATGCTAAATCTCTCAATTAGTTCCAGTAGATTTTTGACTGAATCTCTTGGGTTTTCTAGGTATAGGATGTGTCATCAGCAAATAGGGATAGTTTGACTTCTTCCTTACCAATTTGGATGCCTTTCTTGTCTTATGGCCCTGGAAAGGACTTCCAGTACAATGTTGAATAGAAGTGGTGATAGCGGGCTTCCTTGTCTGGTCCCTGTTCTCAAGAGGAATGGTTTCGGTCTCTCTCCATTGAGAATAATGTTGGCTGTTGATGTTGCATAAATGTCCTTTATTATGTTGAGGAATGTCCCTTCTATTCCTATTTTGCTGAGAGTTTTGATCAGGAATGGGTGTTGGATTTTATCAAAT
>NW_006921629.1:6136065-6143592 GCF_000298275.1 Orycteropus afer afer
GTATATGTGAACTCATGTATGGAAAGTGAATTTGCTCTGTAAATCTTCACCCAAATCACAATAAACAAAAATAGAAATAAAAAAATAAGATTAAATAATAATACTATTATTTGCAAACTAATCACCAGAAAAAAAAGAATAAGCAAAAGAAAAAAATTAAAAAAGAAAAAAAAAAAAAAAAAAAAGCCGGTGGAGGGCAGGGCAGGGCACCCGGGCTCCGTCTGAGCACACAGACTGTGAGGGAGTTCCTTTGGGCCCAGAAGGTTGGTGAGAGTGGGCGATGGCCGTACCTCCGTTCACCAAGCGGATGTGTGGTATAAGAGTAACAGCAATGTGGTACCTTTTCAGTCTTGCAGGTCTAGAGTGACCTTGGGGTTGCTGTAAAGCAGAACGTGTTCTTTAGCCCCAGGAATCTGTGAGCGCGCTGTCTCTTTAAATATCCAAGATAAAAAAGCCACTTTTAAACCTTCAAAATGGCGGCGCCCTCCAGACTGCCAAAAGTCCACAGCTCAGCCTGCCTTTCTCTTCACCTTCTCCGTTGATTCCCCAGCCACCAGAGCAGTCCTCTGTGCAGTCCCTGGCTAGCAGGACTGATTTTTAGGTTAATTCTTAGGTCCTGTCACCACTCGGGAATGTCCAAGCTGCCTGTGCTGTCAGGATCACTCAGGATCACTGCCAGACCGCAGTCTCGTATGTCTCTCTTTTTGGTATTTTCACGCAAATTGTTCTGCTAGTTGGGGTTTAGTCCATTTCTATATCCTCCCTTTCAAGGCTCAGGGGTCCAAGATCATTTTCTGTGTCTGTGTTAATTGGTTGCCCTTTTCTTTGTTGAGGAGGGTCTGTGCAGTCTTTCTGCCTAGTTCGCCATCCTGCCTGCACTCTGTTTTTTTGAAAAGTAAGATTTTGCTTATATACAATAGAATTCATCCCTTTTCAGTGTGCAGTTGATGAATTTTTTTAATTATATACATTTGTGCAACCACCATAATTAACACAAAATAATGTTCTTATTCCTTTGAGGTTTGTCTCCTTCCCTTATCCATAACTCCCAGCAACTATTGATCTAATTTCTGTCACTGTAGTTTTGTCTTTTCTTTTATTCCAAATGAGTCAGCTCATATAGTGTATATAGTCTTTTGTATTTGACTTATTTCACTTAGTTAATATTTTTGAGATCCATCCATGTTGTGCATTAATATGTCATTTCTTTGAATTATTGGCTCATATTTTGTAACACAGATATAATAAATTTTGTTTGTCCATTGGTCAGTTGATGGGCATTTGAATTGTGTCTGGGCACTTGAATTTGTGTCCAGTCATTTGCTGTTAACTATAATCTTCTAGGAATATTCTCACATAAGTCTTTGGGTATATGTTTTAAGATGCTGCTGTACTAGTTTTGTAAGTGCCTGTTCCATTTTACATTCTCACTAGCAATTTGCTCCACATCCTCACTTAACACTTGTTCTTGTCAATCTTTTTTAACTTTAGTTATTCCAGTAAGTGTAGAATCTCTTTGTGGTTTTAATTTGCATTTCTCTGACTAGTGGTGTTGAGGGTCTTTACACACACTTCTGGCCTTTTGCATATTTTCTGTTACAAAGTATTCGAATCTTTTGCCCATTTTTAACTCTGTAGCAGTTATATTCTCAGTGGAAGGTCAGCGATAAAGTAGAAGACCCTCAAAAGATAGATTGACAAAGTGGCTTTAGCTATGGGCTCAAGCATAGCAAGGATTGTGGTACAGGACCAAGCAGTATTTCATTCTGTTGTGCATAGTATTGCTATAGTCGGAACCTACTCCATGGCACCTAACAATAACTGCCTTCACTGATTATGTAAGTTTTGGTATATTTTGTTTTCATTTCATTTGATTCTAAGAAATTTGTGGTTGCTCTTTTTATTTTTTCTTTCTTTGACCCATTGGTAGTTTATTTGCCTGTTGTTTAATTTCTTTTGCTCATTTTTAATTTTAGTGAGAAGAGTTGTGTTGCTGCAGTGGTTTGAATCACCAGCCTTCTGGTTAGCAGTCATATGCCTTTATGATGTGTTGTGGTTCTCAGTCTTGCACATTTTATGTTAAATTCATCCCTATGTATTTAATTTTTATGCTATTTTATTGTAAATGAAGGTCGTCGTCCCCCCCAATTTTGTCTTCTAATTTTCATTGCTGGTATATAGAAATACAGTTGACTTTTGTAGATTGACCTCATATCATGCAACTTTGGTGATTTCACTTAGTAGCTTTCTTGAAGGTTCATTAGGATTTGCTACACCATGATCATGACATCTGTGAATGAAGACAATTTTGCTTCCTTTCCCATCTGTGTGCTTTTTATTTTTCTCTATTGCACTGCCTGTGTACTTCAATACTGTTAAGTAGAAGAAAGAGTGGAAACCTTGCCTTGTTCTTGATCTTAATTAGAAAGCATTGAGCCTTTTATTGGTTGAGTGTGATTTTAAACTGTCAGTTTCAGTCATGTGGAAGAAGTTTTCTTCTACTCTACTTTGCTGGGAGTTTATTTTTACCCATGAAAGAGTATTATTGAATTTTGTAGAGTCATTTTTCAGCATCTATTCTAATGAGTATGTGTTCTTCCTCCTTTATTATGATGAATTACATTGATTTTTAGAAGTTAAACCGACCTTGCCTTCCCAAGTTAAACTCTGCTTGATTATGATAAATTATTCTTTTTATATACTGTTGGATTCAATTTGCTAACATTTTGTTAAGGATTTTTGCAACTATGTTTTATTTTCTTGAGGGATATTGGTTTGTAATTCTCTTTTCTTGTATCTTTGCTCATTTTGGTATTAGGTTAATAATGATCTCAAAAGAAAAAAAAATGAATTGATTATTGTTCAGTATTCCTTATTTTTTTTTTAAAGCATTTGTATAGAATTGTTTTTATTTTGTCCTTAAACATTTGATAGACTACACCAGGGAAGCCTTCAGTGTCTGAAATTTTCCTTGAGGGATAGTTTTAAATTATGAATTCAGTTTCTTTAATTCATACAGGGCTATTCAGATTATCTGTTTCTTCTTGGGTTAATTTTGATTATTTGTTTATTTGTGTCTTTTTATTTTATTTTTTTAAGCTAGGTTGTTTAAGTTATTGGCATAAAGTTTTCATAGCATTCTCTTATACTTCCCCCTGCCTTTTTAAGTTTTTTAGAATTGTGATTTGGGTAAAATTTACCGAATAAATTCCTTTTCCATACAGCATACTTACACGTTTTGTTTCATGACATTGATTGTAATCCGTGTAATGTAACAGCTCTCTTCCCACTTCTCTCTGTGGTTACCTTTTCCCTGTGTCTGTCTTTCCTATGCTTTCCTGCCCCCTGAGCTATCTTCCTGTGCAAATACTGCCCTTCTGATATCCCATGATTGATTGTTCTAAGGAGTGTACCTACCTGGTGTAATTGTAACAATGTAAGCTTGTCTGTTATTTGTCTCAAACCCATGAGCGTGAGTTCAGTTCTAGGCCTGAAGGGTAACTAGGGGCCATAGTCTCAGAGTTTTCACCAGCCTTTAACAGACTAGTGAGCCTGGTCTTTTGTTATAACTTTGAGCCTTGTTCTACATTGTTCTCCTACTCTATCTAGGATCTCCTGCACTGATCCCTTTTGTACTGCTTGATAGTGGTAGCCAGGCACCATCTAGTCCTTCTGGTCTTAGGGTCATGTATGCTGAGGTTCTCATGGTCCACTAGTCCCTTAGACTAACTGTTTCCATGAGTCTGTGGTTTTCTTCATTCTTGTTTGCTCTGAATAAGGAGACCAATTGTTGTTTCTAGATGGCTGCTTGCAAGCTTTTAAGACCCTGCTTGCTGCTTAACCAAGTCGGGTTGTGGAACAATGTTTTTGTGTAGTTACCTTTTATATAGTACCCACGACCATGGTACCAAGCCCTCAGACTCAACAACTCTCTCATTCGTGGTGTTTGGCTGTGGTTAAGAAGTTATCGTAACTTTACCCCTGTTAGTCCTATTTATATGGACATTTTTATAGCACATGCAAATTCATATGTAGAAATATCATTTGCCAAACTTATATATGGTCATAGGTATATTCCTTTTTGTCTAGACATACCTGATCATTCAACCTGTCTACATATATATCTACCTGTAGATTAATGTTTGTTATACATATACAATATAACATATACAGTATTGTATATGCAAAAATATTTCTCTTTGTTGTTTGTACTTCTTGTGCACCTCTCTGTGTCTTCCTTTTCCTTAGTGTTAAAGTGTAGGTAACTCACTTTTGGTATATTGCCTTTCCCTTCACCCAATCAATCAATATTTGTCTCTTACCTATCTAGCAAGTTTCTTTCCCCTCCATGATAGCCAGCAAAGACGGTTTCCTTCCATATGTAAACCTTTCTTTGACTTTTCACAATAGTGGACTAATACAATATTTGTCCTTCTGTGATTGATTTCTTTCACTCAGCATAATGTCCTCCAAGTTCATCTACATTATGTGGGGGTTTTTTGGTTTAATTTTTATTGTGATTTGGGTGAAAGTTTACAGAGTAAATTCATTTTCCATACAATAGTTCATACACATTTTGTTTCATGACATTGACTACAATTTCCTACAGTGTAACAGTTCTCTTCCAGCTTCCTCCCTGTACTTATCTCTTCCCTGTATCCTTCCCTCCCATTCACTCCTGCCCCCCGAGCTATCTCCATGTGCAAACACAGCCCTTCTGTTCTCCCATGATTGATCGTTCCAAGCAGTGTATTGTTATGTGTTGTTTTGTGGATCTACATTTTTTCTTTAGTGTTGCACAGTATTCCATTGTGTGTATGTAGCATGGTTTTGTTATCCATTTTCCCATTGATGGGCACTTAGGTTGTTTCCATCTCTTTGCTATTGTGAATAGTGCTGTGATGAACATGGGTATGCATATCTGTTCATGTCCTGGGTCTCACTTCTTTAGGATATATACCTGGTAATGGAATTTCTGGGTCAAATGGTTTTTCTATTTCCAACATTTTGAGGAATTGCCATACCAATTTCCACAGTGGTTGTATCATTTTACGGCCCCACCAGCAGTGTATGAGTGTCCCAATCTCTCCTCACCCTCGCCAGTATTATTTTGTTTGTTGAACTTAGCTGTTAGTGTTGGGGTGAGATGGTATCTCGTTTTGATTTGCATCTCCTGGGAAGGAAGGTTGAGCAATCTACTTCTGTAGTGATACTGCCTTGGAAACCCAAGGAGGGATCGCTATGAGTTGGGTCCGACTCAACAGCACATAACAACAACGGCTAATGATGGTGAGCATTTCTTAATGTGTTTGTTGGCTGCCTGAATATCTTCTTTGGTGAAATGTCTATTCATGTCTTCTGTCCATTTTTTTAATCATCTTTTTGATGTTGAAGTTTTGGAGTTTCTATAAATTTTAGAGATGAGTCCCTTGTCATATATGTCATTGATGGATATTTTTTCCCAGTCTGTAAATTGTCCTTTTATTCTTTTAGAGAAGTATTTTGGTGTACAGAAGAATTTAATTTTTAGAAGATCCCAGTCATCTAGTTTGTCTTCTGCTGTTTGTGTATTTTAGGTTATGCTTGATAGTCTGTCTATGCCATAAATTAGGGTCCTTATGTTTGCCCCTATTTTTTCTTTGATGAACTTTATAGTTTAAGGTTTCATATTTAAGTCTGATCCTGATCTGTCAGAAGTTAGTTTTTGTATGTGGTGGGAAGTATAGATCTTGTATCATTTTTCTGCAAATGGATATCCAGTTTTGCCAGTACAAGTTGTTAAAGAGACTCCTTTATGATACTTTTATCATATGATACTTTTATCTGTGCACTCTGATCAGTTGTAGTCTTTTTCTTTTTATTCTTTGATCAAGCATTACTAGATGCTTTTAATTTTAGTCTATCTTTCTACTAAATAACTATCTTTGGTTTCATTGGTTTTTGTCTACTGTTTTCATTTCATTGATTTCTGTTCTTTATTATTTCCTTCCTGTTTCTTTTTAGTTTTATTTGCTGTTCTTTTTTAGCTTCTTAAGGTGAGAACTCTGGTTATTGAGTTTGGATATTTTTTTCTATATAGTCGTCTAAAGCTATAAATTTCCCTTAAGACACTGCTCTACCTGCATTCCAGAATATTTTAAAATTTCTGTTCCTTCCTTGATCCACTGATTATTAGGAAGTCCCTTGCTTAATTTCCAATTATTTGCGTTTTCCTACTAATCTTATTGTTAACAGATTACTAATTTAATTCCACTTTAGTCAAAAAACATGCTGTATATAATTTAGACTTTTTGAATTTACTGAGATATGTTTTATGACCCAGAATATGAGCTATTCTGATAAACCTAGCATGTGCTCTTGTCAAGAATGTCTATTTTGCTTGTTTGGGGTGTGATATTTTCTAAATACCAAGTAAAGGAGGTTGATAGTGTTGTTCAGATCTTCTTAGTCTCTGCTAATTATTTTGTCTAGCTGTTCTGTCATTTTCTAAGAGGTATTAATATCACAACTATAGTTGTGGAATTGTCTGCTTTTGTCTTTGATTCAGTCAATTTTAGCTTTATTTTATAGCTGTCTTATTGGGCACCTGCACATATAAGATTGTTATGTTTTCCTGATTAATTGACCCTTTTATCTATATGAGATGTCTTTCTTTATATCTTATATAAGTTTTGTCTTGATACTTATTTTATCTAATATAGCTACTTCACCTTTAGGCTTAATATTACATCATTACCCATTCATTTACTTTCAGCCTATCTGTGTCTTTGTGTTTAAAGTATGCTCTTATAGACATATAGTTGAATATTGTTTCTTTATCCATTCTGACAGTTTCTACCTTTTTAATGGGAGTTTTTTTCTTCATTAATATTTAATGCAATTAGTAATATAGTTGGGCTTGAGTATTTTGGGGTTTATTTTTTTTGTTTTTGTTGCCTCTGGCTTTTTGTTGTTGTTGTTGTTTCTGTTCCTGTTTGTGTACTCCCTTCATTCTTTTGTATTATTTTACACACACATATATGTAATATATATATATATACACACACCCCCTACCCCTTAAAAAGAAGAATTTGATTTTTTGTTTTCCTATTGGTGGCATAGTGCCTAAGACATTTGACTGCTAACCAGAAGGCTGGCATTTCAAACCCACCAGCCACTCCTCAGAAGGAAGGTTGGGCAATCTACTTCTGTAGTGATTCCACCTCGAAAACCCAAGGAGGTGTCGCTGTGAGTTTGATCCGACTGGACAGCGGTAAGTTTGTTTTTTTGTTTTATTGGCTTTTTGGCCATACTCCTTTGCATTATGCTTTTAGTACCTGCTCTAGAGATAGCAGTATATATTCTTGCCTCTTCACAACCCATTTACAGTTAATAAAAGACTTGGAACTATGTAGCCCCTGAACTGCCTATTTCTTTTGTTGCAGTTATTATATATAGTGGAAGCTCTGGTAGCATAGTGCCTAAGGCATTTGACTGCTAACCAGAAGGCTGGCGGTTCAAACCCACCAGCCACTCCTCAGAAGGAAG
>NW_006921629.1:6149352-6155151 GCF_000298275.1 Orycteropus afer afer
TTTTGTTTTTCTCTTCTTGTTCTGGAATTCCAATGACATGTAAGTTATTCCTTTTGATGGTATCCCACATGAACCTTAGGCTTTCTTCATTTTGCTTTAATTATTTTTCTGATTGATCCCTTTCCAAAGAAGTATTCAGGTATTTGTCTTCAATCTCCTTAATTTTGCCTTCCATTTCATCAATTCTACTTCTTTGCCCTTCCAATGTGTTATTTTTTATTTTTTATTTTTTTGACAATTTAGTATTAATCTTCTGGATTTCTTTCTGTAGATTTAGAATCATTTCTAATTTTTCATTTATTGTGTCATTTTGTTCTTGTATTTTCTTCCAAAATTCTCATAAGGTTTTTTCTGTGTTTTCTTTGGTCTCTCAGTCCTTTGAAGATACCTAAAGATAATTCTTTTGAATTCCTTATCAGAGAGTTCCAGTGCTGCTTCTTCCTCAGGATGTGTTCTGGGTCTGTATCCTGTTCCCTTGTTTCTACCACTTTATCCTGCTTCTTTGTGTGGACTGTGATGGTCTGTTGTTTCCGAGGCATCGTCATGTTGTTGTATTTAGATCTCTGTTAACTGTTTGTGGAGAGCAGCCAAGGGTGATTCAGGCTCTTCCTGGTGGTTTTTTATCGTTGGCCTGTTGGTGGAGAAGGAGGCAGTGGCTGTCGCTCAGTAAGTGAAGTTGCAGGAGGTGTGGGTGTAGTTGTGTCCTATGGGGACTGATGTTGTCTCCCACTCAATCAGACACAAATTACAGTCGAATAACCTTCAAAAAACTTGTCAGTCCCTTAGTTCCTGAGTGTCCTTGGGGTTGCTGGAATGCAGAACGTGTTCTTAAGCCCCAGGAATCTGTGAGAGGGGAGAGCGCTGTCTCTTTAAATATCCAAAATCGTCAAGCCGCTTTTGAAACCTTCAAAATGGTGGCGTCCTCCAGACCGGCAAAAGTCCACAGCCCAGCCCACCTTTCTCTTCACCTTCTCCGTTTGTTCCCCAGCCACCGTGCACAGTCCTCCGTGCAGTTCCTGACTAGTAGGGTGATTTTTAGGTTAATTCTTAAGTCCTACCACCACTCAGGAATCTCCAAGCTATCTGTACTGTCAGGATCGCTCACGACCGCTGCCAGACCGCAGCTCAGTATGTCTCCTTTTTTGGTATTTTCACACAAATTCTTCTGCTAGTTGGGGTTTAGTCCACTTCTATATCCTTCCCTTCAAGGCTCAGGGATCCAGGGTTATCTTCTGTGTCTGTGTTAATTGGTTTCCCTTTTCTTTGTTGAAGAGGGTCTGTGCTGTCCTTCTGCCTAGTCCGCCATCTTGCCGGAACTCAGGACATTTATTTTTATTGCTAAATAACATTCTATTGTATGTATGGACCACAGTTTGTTTATCCATTCATGTGTTGATGGGCTTTGAGGTTGTTTCTCCTTTTGGCTGTTGTAAGTAATGCTGCTGTGAACATTGATGTGCAAATAAGTATCTGTCTGATAGTATCTGCTTTCAGTTCTTTCGGGTATATACCTAGGAGTAGAATTGCTAGGTCATATGATAACTCTGTGTTTTAACTTTTGGGGAGATTTTCAGATATTTCCCACAGTGGCTACACCATTTTACCGTTACCAGCACAGTGGATGAGGGTTCCACTTTCCCTGCATCCTCACTAACTTGTTATTTCCCATTTTTTTCTGACAATAGCTGTCCTAGTGAGTATGAAGAAGTATCTTTTTGTGATATTGATTTGCATTTCACAACTTCAACTAACAACCAAGCAGATGATGTTGAGCATCTATTCATGTGCTTATTGGCCGTTTCTGCCTTAGAGAAATGTTTCCCCATGTGTTGACTTGGTTGTTTGTCTTTTGTTGTTGAGTTGTAGGAGTGCTTTGCATACTCTGGAAATTAAACTCTTATCAGATATATGATTTACACATGTTTTCTTCCATTCTGTAGGTTGTCTTTTCACTTTCTTGATGATGTCCTTTGTATAATTTTTTTTTATTATTTTGATGAACTCCAGTGTATCCAATTTTTCTTTTGCTTTTTGTGTTTTTGGTGTCACATCTAAAGATCCTTGCCAAAACAAGACCCTGCACATTTATATTTTCTTCTAAGTTTTTTGGTTTTTGTTCATACATGTGGGTTGTTGATAACATTTAAATTTACTTTTTCTATATGGTTCGAGGTAGGGGTCCAACTTTATTCTTCTGCATGTGGAAATCCAGTTGTATCAAAGACAGTTGTTGAAGAAACTATTCTTTCCCAATTGAATTGACATGGTAACTTTGTAGAATATAGATGTGTGAATTTCTGGATTCTCAGTTGTATTCTATTGGACTGTATGTCTGTTCTTACACTGGCACCACTTTGTTTTAATTACTGTAGCTTTATTACTACAGCTTTACTACTGTAGCTTTATTACTGATGAACTTTTCAAACCAAGTTCTGAAGAAATACTTTTGAAAACAGGCAAAAAATCTAATAGCTTCTTAACTTTAGTAGGTGTTCTCTCTTCATTAATGTATATTGGTTAAGATCTGATTGCGTTTTATTATTTGAAGATGTAAAATATAGTGCTCATTTAGAGAAAAGTTCCAAGAGAAATCATTTTAAGTTTGATAAGGTCTTTCAGGAACTTACTCTGACTCTTTACCTGTTAATTTTACCAACAAATTTATCATTTGCTATATATGCGCATTCTGTTTCTAGTATTCGCTGTGGTTGCTGTTTATAAATATTTCAAAATTCCTTTTCCACTTAAAAGAAACTCCCTGTTGGCCCTTTGTGTAATGATGAATATGTTTTATTCCTGATGTTCACACTGTTATACTATTCACTTGAACTACTATATTCTCTAAAGCAGAGCAGAGATTTTGTGACATGGTCTTAGAGTAGAAGTATAAAAGCTACTTTCCTAGCCTCTTTCTCATTTAGACCATGTTGTTGTTGTCATGTACCATGATGTTGGACCCGCCTCATAGCGACCCCTCTTTGGGTTTCCGAGGCAGTGTCACTACGGAAGTAGATTGTCCAATCTTCCTTCCGAGGAATGGCTGGTAGGTTTGAACCACTGGCCTTCTGGTTAGCAGTCAAGTGCCTTAGGCACTACGCTTCCAGAATGCCTATTTAGACCATGGCAGTTTGTTATTTGCTGATTTGTTTCCCCTGGAGATTTGTGACCTGATAACAATTTGCTGTACATAACCAATCATTTTGACTTTATCAAAGTAGGGCCAGGCAATGGAAGATGGGCATAAGTTTTATTTATCTTTATCGATAGTGCCAGAGAGACTTTTTTTGGCAAGTAATGGTGATATTTCTTACTTCATTGATGGTTAGTTTCATACTTTCTGAGGTAAAATTAACAAAGAGCAGAGCAAGGCTGTCAAGGATAGAAAATTCAGTATCCACCTGGAAGTAACTTGGAGTTATTTGGTAGGAGTTGATGATAATAGTGTTAAGAAGAGTCTTGATCTTTTTACATGGGACTCTGTAGGTTCAGGAAGGCAAAAGAAAGAAACTATTAAAGACCGAACTGATCCTCTCCTACTTCTAAATTTACCTATGGCTTTCTTAGTCCACCTTCTGTCAGCCCCCCCTCCCCCAGCATTTTAACTGTTTCACCATTGAATGAAGCTTTTGTCCCACTTAAGTTTGTAGCTTTCCATTCTTTAGGTGGTTTTCTGTTAGGTGTCAGTTCCTGTGTATAATGCCAGACAGCAGACCATTTTCATGTATTCAAACACATGCTAAATGTCTGTTTCTAATTGCCCCTTTGAATCTTCACCTTGGTTCAAAGTTTCTATCATAGTTCAAATGAAAGGAAACAGAGTTATCTTGTTTCACCTGACATTGTCTTTCAAATTCATATCCCAAAGGAGGATTGAGAATCTTCCTAACATGTAATGTACACCTGAAATTCTACCTTTGGTATACCAGCTGGCTTCTCTGACATGGCTAATGAGTTGTGGCTGGAGCAGATGTATCCCAGTTATACCTCTTTACCTGAGGTTTTATAGTTTATAATTATATTCATATAGATAGATAGATAAACTGGTAATAAAAACTTGTAAAATTAATTGTTTGATGAAAAGGCTGGAATGCTTCAGTTGTAAACTTGGAATGGTATTTTCATCTCTTTCCCTCCAGGGAACTCGCCTTTCAAATGGAGGAAAATACTCATTCCTCTTCAAAGGGTTGCAGGTGTCATTTGCTAGTGAAAAATGGATTTAGGAAAAAAGGTCTCATTCATCAGATAGATAAACCCTTGCCAGGTGTTTAGGCAGCTAGAGCCTCCCCCCAACCCTTTCTTAAATGAGCCATAGAGAGGGCATGGTGATTCATCCGTTGGGCACTGAAGAAAGCCCTTGTTATCTCTTGCTAGCAGCTTTTGAGCCCACCCTCATTTCACCAGGTGGATCAGGAGTCAACATTGGTAGCTAATTATGATCACCCTGCTCATTTAGAGCCATTCTGCTCCCTGCCTCATGCCTGCAGGCTTCCGCACTCTGAGCCAAGGGTATAATGGTGTGTCAGAATAGCAACATGTGAAAAAAAAATTGTTGTTTTCAATTTTTATATTCCTATTGTCGGTGATTTATTTAATTTTCTTTATTACTCTAGTTACAGTAATTTAAAATCAGAAGTAAAGTATAATACTTGCTGGGTACGTTATTTCCAAATATGTTTTCCAAAACTTATCTTGCATTTAAACCATCCATATTATGATTAGATGGCCTAGCGTGAAATACATAAAATACTGATTTGCACACCCCACTATTTATATTTTATTCAAAACATACCCCAAACAAGATTCAACTGTAGACCGCCTCTTCCTATTCAGAATTACTAACCTCAACTGAAGTCTGATATACATAGTATAATATATTTATATTGACAAAATAATGTCTTCCTATACATTACCTTTTTAAAATTCATGTATAATGAAAATACAGTATTTATCTCAAAAATTCCTTTGTAAAATTGGGGTATGTTTTACACACCAGGCTTCTTATATGCCAGCATATGTATTCCTGATAAAATAACAGGAAAACATAGCAAACAAAAACTGATAAATATATGAGCTGTGTACCATCACACTTGTGTAGGACATACTATCTCACTACCAGGATTTCAATTCAAATAAACCAAAATTGATTTCTCTCAGGAATACAGTTAGATACATTTTTGAGAGAATGGAAATATGAAAGTGAAACAGTAGGCATTTGTACTTTATTTTAAATGTACAGATTTGAATACACAAAATTTCTTGGTAAATATGTCCATCAAAACTTTTATATACAACATCTTCAGATTATGGTGTAATAACATTAGAAATGAATAACAAAAACAGGTTTTTCAACCTGATGAGAAAGAAGGAAATACATACTATAAATACTATAGTACTTGAAAAACATGAAAACCTTCATCCCAGTTATGCAAAGAAAACAGCTAATACAATGTACTAGTTAATTACAAACGGATGTAAGAAAATAACAGTTTAAGAAGGTAGACAGAATTAAGATGAGAACTACTGAAATGGATAGTTTTTATACAAATTTAGACATCAGACTACAAAAATTTAGAAACACTAAAAAAGATTGATACTTTGAATAAACCAGTTGCATTAAAAAGGACATTTCTTTTTTAAACTCTGTTTTACCCAAAATCCATTAAATGGGGAAGAGAATGTTTGTTTAATAAATGGTGCTGACAAAACTGGAGATCCATTTGCAGAAAAATGAAACAAGATCTGTACCTCACACCATACACAAAAATGAACTCCAGATGGATCAAAGACTTAAATGTGAAA
>NW_006921629.1:6155251-6159502 GCF_000298275.1 Orycteropus afer afer
AGCATAGTGCCTAAGGCATTTGACTGCTAACCAGAAGGCTGGCGGTTCAAACCCACCAGCCACTCCTCAGAAGGAAGATGGGGCAGTCTACTTCCATAGTGATACTGCCTTGGAAACCCAAGGAGGGGTCGCTATGAGTCGGGTCTGACTCAATGGCAAGTAACAACAACAACAACAACATTATATATAGTGCATTGTGAACCCCAGAAGACAGTGTTACAAGTTTTTGTTTAAACTGTTTTATAGTTTATAAATAAAGTAAGTAAAACTTGTTTTTTTTTTTCATTAATCAGATATTTATTATTTCTGATGTTATTGATTCCTTTCTAAGGACCTGAGTTTTTATCTTGTTAACAATTCCTTTCAGCGTGGTGAACTTCTTTAGTGTTTCCTGTATTGCAAGTTTGCTGGAAATAAGGTTTTTAGGTTTTTTTTGCTGCTGTTGTTTGTTTTGGCCTGTAAATATCTTTATTTTACCCTTATTCTTAGAATGGCATTTTCATGGAATTTAGAAGTATGGGTTGTCATTTTTTTTCTCTCAGCATTTAAGAAACTCAGCACTTAAGAGATATTATTCCACTGTCTTCGGCATCCATGGTTAATGAGGAGAAAAAAAAAACCAAACTCACTGCTGTTGAGTGAGATCCAACTCATAGCGACCCCTACTTGGGTTTCCAAGGCAGTATCTCTACAGAAGCAGATTGCCCAACCTTCCTTCCAAGGAGTGGCTGGTGTGTTTGAACTGCCAGCCTTCTGGTTAGCAGTCAAATGCCTTAGGCACTACGCCACCAGAGCTCTTAATCTCTCCCTTCATTGGCCTCCTATATGTAATATGTTATTTTTCTCTTGCTTCATTCAAGATTTACTCTATAGTTAACTATCAACAGTTTGACTGTTACAGCTTTCATCAAATTTGGCAAAATTTTAACCATTACTTTTTAAAATATTTTTTCTACCCCATTTTCTCTCTCTACTTCTCATATTCCAGTTGCATTTATGTTGAACTGTTTGATCTAACCTAAAAGGCCCCTGAGACTCTCTTCTTTTTTGTTGTTGATATACACTTTTTTTCTTTCTGTTCTTCACCTTGATTAGTTTCTATTTTTCTATTTCCATGTTCACTTACTCTTTCCTCTGCCTTCTCTGTTCTACTGTTAAGTTCATCCACTGAATTTCGTGTTTTAGAAATTGAACTTTTGAGTTCTAGAATATCCTTTTGGTTTTGTTTGTTTCAGTGTTTTTGCTGAGATTTCTTGTTTTTTTTGATGAGATTTCCATCCATTGAAAGCATGTTTTGCTTTACTTTTTTGAGGATCATTTTAATAGTCACTTGAAAAGTTTCTTTTGATTTAAACATCTGGTTCATCTCAGGGTCCCATTTAACTGGTTTTGCTTTTATTTTTTCTTGAGCACTTACTGCATTTTCTTGGTTCTTCTAATGTTGAGTAGTTTTGGATTGTGTCTTAGACATTATAAATGTTGAATTATAAAGACTTTTTTTTTTCAAATTGGTGTTCTTTCCTTTGTTTTATTTATTTATTTTTGTTTTGTTTCCTTTATTTTAGCAGGTAATTTTCTTGGCTGGGCTTGAACTATTTCCTGGGAAGCAGCTCCAGTCTTAGATTAAATTTTTTGCCATAAGCCAAGCTACATTTCGTATTTATTATGCATCTACACATACATGGTTCAAGGACCAGTTAGAGATGTGGACAGAGAGAGATTTTGTGGATTCCTTCTCTGCCTCTTTCCTTTCTAAGATTTCCCCAATTCCTTCTGTGTTCACAGCTTCATTTTTCTGGGTTCATTTCACTTCTTTCCTCCAATGCAGGAAAACTACAGCTTTTACATGAGTGCCCTGCTGCCACTGTACACTGCACAGACTGTGCTTAACCCCAAGCTGAAAGCTGCAGAGATAGGAACTTACTTGTATGGCTCCAAATTTCTCCCTACTCTAAGGCAATGTGTACTTTGCAACATCCCCTTTTCTGCTTCTGTTGAGTCTCTAATATCTTCAATTCATTATGTTGTTATTTTGCACCGTCAAGTTGATTCCAGCTCATAATAACCCTATAGGACAGGATAGAACTGCCTCATAGGGTTTCCAACGCTGTAATCTTCATGGAAACAGACTGCCACATCTTTCTCCCGCCACATCTTTCTCCCGTGGAGAGTACCCTGCTTGCTTAATTATGCACCCTCTTTTGAGTTCCTCCTTCTTTAGGTCATTGCATTTGTATTATTCCAGGTTACAAAAACAATGACCAGAAGTTATGTTTAAAGAAAGATTTTATGTAAATTGAGGGAACATGACTTTTAAAAGTTAGTTTTGGCTTAGAAGGAAGTGGACATATCTGGTAAAGGTAACGAGGAATTCTTGTGATGGACATGTTATATTTGATATTGACTGTATCAGGGTCAGTATTCTTCTTGTGATGTTGTACTATAGTTTTGTAAGATGTTACCATTAGGGGGAACTGGGGAAAAGGTACATGAGATCACTCTCTATGATTTATGTTTGTGTGAATCTACAATAATTTTTAAATAAAAAGTTCAATTCACAAAAATTGACTTGGTCTCATGTATCTTTATGATCTTTCTGAAAGTCGTTTCTCTATTTGCCAGGCTAATGAGAACTGCTAAGATATAGACAGAAAGTAAAGAATTTTTTTTCAAGATTAACTTTTTTTTTTTTAAAATGCCCTTTAGAGGTCTGTTGATAGTAATTACCTTGAGCAAACTTTTGAAGATATTGGTGGCATATGCTCAAATAGGGAAAAAAAAAATTTTTCCCTTCAGCTAATGGATGTTTGGAATATTCTGATTTTTGAGGGATGTAGTTGATGAGTAAAGAAGTTCATTTACTGTTTGAATTTGACATCAGTTTCTTTTTGAGGCTTCTTCCATGGGGATAGAAAGGAGTCAGTTTTTTCTTGTTTCTTTGTATCATGTATCACCTGGCAGTGCTGCCTTATAGTTGGGTGCCCAGTAAAAGTGTGTAGAAAGAATGAATGGTTTGCAGGTGGCTTTTACATCTATCTGCTATAAAGTAAAGCACAGCATTTGTACTATGGGATGCGATTCCTCAGCCTCTAACAATCTTTGGTAGCACTATCCTTTTCTAGACAGTCCCTCCCCTCTCACTTAGGGAGAAAAATGACAAGAAAAATTCTAGAATGGTGAAATGGAGGGAGACTTTATTTTGTTATATACGTGAGTCCTACTTTAAATTATATATGTAACGTTACTGTCTGAGAGTGACAAAGATGTATTTTGTAGCTTGCTTTCTGGAAGCACTGCAGAAATTCATTAAGCTAGCATCCATTTAAATGTATTCTGTGCCTTGTTACCCTGAGTTAAAAATCTGTTTTCACTTACTTTCTAAGATTAAGGCGCTCTGGGGGTGTAGGAAGGCGCTCTGGTGGCATAGTGCCTAAAGCATTTGACTGCTAAATGGAAGGTTGGCAGTTCAAACCCTCCAGCCACTCCACAGAAGGAAGACTGGGCAGTCTACTTCCCTATGCCTCAGAAACCCAAAGGGAGTTGCTGTGAGTCGGAATTGACAAGATAGCAGTGAGTTCGGGTTTTTTTTTGAGGGGGGGGAGGTACAATTAAGGGAATTTTTTTGTGTCTGTGTTTATTTACGTAGGAGTTCATGGATTTGGAAATATGCTTAGACTTAAATTTTTATCTGGTTATCACAGTGGTGGGAAATTAATATGTTAGCGATTAACTTTTAAAAAATTACTTTACTGTAAAATATATAGTATAAAATTTGCCTTTTTAACTGCTTTAAAGTATATAGTTCAGTGTTCAGTAGTGTTAATTGATTCACAGTTATGCCACTGTCATTGCTATTTGTTTCCAAAACTTTTCATTACCCCATTACACTAAGCTATAACACCCCATATTCCCCTTCTCCCAGCCTCTGGTAACTACTACCTACTTTCTGTGTCTATACATTTGTCTATTCTAGATATTTCATATAAGTGGAATAATACAATATTTGTTCTTTTGTATCTAGCTTATTTTACTTTAAATAATGTTTTCAAAGTTCACCCATCTTGTAGAATGTATCAGGACATTTTTTTTAAAATTATTTTTTTATTATTGTGATTTGGGTGAAGATTTACAGAGCAAATTTCACTTTCCATATATCAGTTTACATATACTTTGTCTCATGACATTGACCACAGTTTACCACAATGCAACAACTCCCCTCCCACTTCCTCCCCATAGTTACCTCTTCCCAGT
>NW_006921629.1:6163989-6164501 GCF_000298275.1 Orycteropus afer afer
TTCCTTCAAAAGTTGGAAATACAAATACCATTTGACCCAGCCATCCCATTACTAGGTATATACCCTAAAGAAGTGAGAGCTATGACAAGAACAGATATATGCCCACCCATGTTCATCGCAGCACTATTTGCAATAGCCAAAAGATGAAAACAATCTAAGTATCCATCAACCGAGGAATGGGTAACCAAACTATGGTACATACACACAATGGAATACTATGCAATGCTGAAGAATAATGTAGAACCTGCAAAACATCGCATAACGTGGATGAACTTGGAGGCCATTATGCTGAGTGAAATAAGTCAATCACAAAAGGACAAGTATTGTATTAGTCCGTTATTGTAAAAGTTAAGGAAAGGTTTATCTATTGGAGGACATTTTCTTTGTTGGTTACCATGGGTGGGAGGGGAGAGGAGGAAGATAGATAGAGATAAGTATTGATTTGGGTGCAGAGAAGGGCAGTGTACCAAATGTGAGTGACCAATATGGCAGCATTGAGGATGAGAAAGACA
>NW_006921629.1:6165477-6168999 GCF_000298275.1 Orycteropus afer afer
TTGCTCTGTAAATCTTCACCCTAATCACAATAATTAAAAAAAAAAAAAATGTGTTTTAGGTGAAAATTTATACAGCAAATTAGGTTCCCCTTTTTAAGCTTCCTTAGGAGCTCTGGTAGCATAGTGCCTAAGGCATTTAACTGCTAACCACAATGCTGGCGGTTCAAACCCCCCACCAGCCACTCCTCGAAAGGAAGGTTGGGCAATCTACTTCTGTAGTGATACCGCCTTGGAAACCCAAGGAAGGGTTGTCGCTACGAGTCTGGTTTTACTTGACAGCAGTGAGTTTAAGGTTCCTTAAGGAGCTCTGGTGACATAGTGGTTAAAGCATTTGACTGCTAACCAAGAGATTGGCAGTTCAAACCTAATAGCTACTCTGTGGGAGAAAGATGAGGCAGTCTGCTTCTGTAAAGATTTTATAGCCTTTGAAAACCTATGGGACAGATCTACTTTATTGTAGGGTCACTGTGAGTTGGAATTGACTTGATGACAGTGGGTTTGATTTTTGTTTGAACAGCTGTTATAAAAATGGTTCTGTCCCATTGGTTATAATTTTTATATTGTGTAAGCATCCTCTTTATTTCTGTTCTATTTGTTCTATTTCCATTGATCAGTTTCCCTTTCTCTCTTTGCCTTCTCATCTATGCTTTTGGTTAAATGTTGACTGTTTGGCCTTATATATAGGTCATTGTTTAAGAAACCACATTACTCACAGGTGCTACTGTTTATTTTGTTAGCTAATCTGTTATTTGGCTGGAAGGTAACCTACAGAAATAACTTCAATTCCACATTCAAAGGTTATTTTAGGGCTATAGTCTTAGTGATTTTTCTAGTCGCCATCAATCCAGTAGGTGTGGCCCTTTTTAGGAATTTGAGTTTTGTTCTACATTTTCTTCCATTCTTTCCAGGTCCTGCTGCTGTGTCCCTGGACAGAATGGTTGATAAATGGTAGCTGGGCACCATCTAGTTCTAATGATAGGTTAGAAGAGGCTGTGGTTCATGTGAACTGTTAGTACAGTGGATTAGTTTCCTCTTTGAGCCTTTGATTTCTTTCATTCTCGTTTGCTCCATAACTAGAAACCATAGTTGTATCCATAGTTGTATCTTAGATGGCATTTAAGACCCCAGACGCGACTCACCAAACTAGGATATAAAAATCATTATCTTTGTGAGCTATATTACACCAGTTGACTAAGTTGTCCCCCAAAACTATGACCCCAAGTCTTTAAACCCTGTACGTTGTTAGAATATGTCTAGGAAGCCTCCTAGACATATGTGCCCCCTATGTGATTTGTTAATATAAGTGGATATATATGTAGGACATAAACCAAACCAAAGCTGTTGCCATCAAGTCATTTCCAACTCATAGTGACCTCCCTTCACGTTCCAAGGTGATAAATCTTTATTGAAGCAGATTGCCTCATCTTCATTCCGCGGAGTAGCTGGTGGGTTTGAACACTAGCCTTTGGTTAGCAGACAAGTACCCTTGGCACTGTGCTATCAGAGTTCCTTAAGCAAGACATACAAACATGTATATACATATGGTTACAGATATGCCTATACATGCACATACATTTTACTTGTATATACTGAGGTGGGTTTGGAGCCAGTGGCTGGAGGAGGGAACCAGGGGGAGAGAGAGGCAGTGCAGCAGGTTCAGAACAGCTGAGGGAGAAAGGAGTCAAACTTGTCTTTCAGTTTGTCGTACTGTGATGGCTTGCTTGTTGTGTTAGGCTGGAGGCTATGCCACAGGTATTTCAAATGCCAGCAGGGTTACCAGTGGTAGATAGGTTTCAGTGGGGCTTCCAGGCTAAGACAGATTCCAAAGAAAGAAGGGGCATTCCATTTATCAAAGAGTTGACCAGTGAAAACCTTATGAATAGCAGTGAAACAGTGTCTGATATATTACTGGAAAACTATATGAATAGCCCTGAAACATTGTCCAATATAGTGCTGGAAGATGAGGCCCTCAGGTCTGAAGGCACCCAAATTCGACTGGGGAAGAGTTGCCTCCTCAGAGTAGAGGCAACCTTAATGATGTGGACCTCCATTTACTGATGTGGAACAACTCAAGATGAGAAGAAACAGCTGCAAACATCCATTAATAATTGGAACATGGAATGTATGAAGTTTGAATCTAGGAAAATTGGAAGTTGTCAAAAATGAGGTAGAATGCATAAAGATTGATATCCTAGGGACTGTTAGTTGTTGTTATGTGCCGTCGAGTCAAACCCAACTCATAGCGACCCCTCCTTGGGTTTCTGAGGCAGTATCACTACAGAAGTAGGATTGCCCAACCTTAGTGAGTGGAAATGGACTAGTTTTGGACATTTTGAATCAGACAACCATATGATCTATTATGCTAGGAATGACAAACTGAAGAGGAATGGCGTGGGATTCATCATCACAAAGACTGTTTCAAGATCTGTCCTGAGTGCAGCGCTGTCAGTGATGGGATAATATCCATATGCCTACAGGGAAGACCAGTTAATACTATTATTACTCAAATTTATTAGTAGTCAAATTTATGCACCAACCACCAAAGCCAAAGATGAGGAAATTGAAGGTTTTTACCAAGTGGTGCAGTTTGAAATGGACCAAACATGCAATCAAGATGTGCTATCACTGGTGACTGGAATGAATAAATTGGAAAGAAAGAAGAATCAGTGGTAGTTGCAAAATTTGGCCTTGGAGGTAGAAACAATGCTGGAGATCACACAATAGAATTTTGCAAGACCAATGGCTTATTCATTGCAAATACCTTTTTTCAACAGCACAAATAGCGGCTATACATGGGGACTTTGCCAGACGGAGTACACAGGAATCAGATTGACTACATCTGTGGCAAGAGGCGATGGAAAAGTCCAGTATCTTCTGCCAAAACAAGGCCAGGAGCTAATTGTAGAACAGACCATCAACTGCTCATTTGCAAGTTCAAGTTGAAGTTGAAGACGATTAAAACAAGTCCATGAGAGCCAAAATATGACCTTGATTATATCCCTCCTGAATTCAGAGACCATCTAAAGAATAGATTTGATGCATTAAACACCAAGGACCGAAAACCAGAGGAATTGTGGGATGACATCAAGAACATAATCCATGAAGAAAGCAGAGGGTCATGAAAAAGACATGAAAGGAAGAAAAGACCAAAGTGGATATCAGAAGAAACTCTGAAACTTGCCCTTGAACGAAGAGTAGCTAAAACAAATGGAAGAAATAATAAGATACAAGAGCTAAACGGAAGATTTCAAAGAGCAGCTCGAGAAGACAAAGTCAGTTATAATGAAATGTGCAAAGACATGGAGTTAGAAAGCCAAAAGGGAAGAACACACTTGGCATTTCTCAAGCTGAAAGAACTGAGGAGGAAATATAAGCCTGCTAAAACATCAAGGAGGCCACATGTTCTGACCTCCTCTAATCCCACAAGAGGAAGACAGGATTACCAGCAGTAACCCAAGGCCTATTACTGCAAGGCCAGACATGCTGCCTCCCTCCAGCCCTTTCTCCAACCATGCCTCCTAA
>NW_006921629.1:6169314-6181706 GCF_000298275.1 Orycteropus afer afer
ATCAGAACTCTAAGCACGTGAGAGAGAGTGGGAACCTCCCAGAACATTGTATTGTGTCACGCCCAACAGAAATAACCCAGGTGGACAACTTCAGCAATCAGGAGCTCCTCAGTTGCTCATAGAAAATCCCACCTTGGAGTTTACAAAGACTTATGAGATAGAAAAGCCACACTAAGTAATTTACTACACCAGAAAGCCTCATTGGAATAATGAAGGATTCTATGGGCAATATGTTGAATGATGCAGGAAACATCAAAAGGAGATGGAAAGAATACATGGAGTCACTGTACCAAAAAGAATTGGTTGATGTTCATCCATTTCAAGAGGTGGCATACGATCAAGAACCAATGGTATTGAAGGAAGAAGTTGAAGTTGCACTGAGGGAAGTGGTGAAAAACAAGGCTCTAGGAATTGATGGCATGCCCATTGAGATGTTTCAACAAACGGACGTGGCACTAGAGGCACTCACTTGGCAATGCCAGGAAATTGGGAAGACAACTACCTGGTCAACTGACTGGAAAAGATCCGTATTTGTACCCATTCCAAAGAAAGGTGATCCCACAGAATGTGAAAATTATCAAACAATATCATTAATATTGCATGCAGGTAAAATCTTACAGAAGATGATTTAAAAATGGTTACAGCAGTATATTGACAGAGAACTTCCAGAAATGCAAGCTGGATTCAGATGAAGAGATGGAATGAGGGATATCATTGCTAATATCCAATGGATCTTGGCTGAAAGCATAGGATACCAGAAAGATGTTTACTTATGTTTTATTGACTATGCAAAAACATTTGATGGTGTGGATCATAACAAATTATGGGTAACATTGAGAAGAATGGGAATTCCAGAACACTTAATTGTGCTCATGAGGAACTTGTACATAGACCAGGAGGCTGTTGTTCGAACAGAACAAGGGGACATTGCATGGTTTAAAATCAAGAAGGGAGTGCGTCAGGGTTATATTCTTTCACCATACTTACTCAATCTGTATGCTGAACAAATAACCTGCGAAGCTGGACTACATGAAGAACGTGGCATCAGGATTGGAGGAAGACTCATTAACAACCTACATTATGCAGATGACACAACTTTGCTAGCTGAAAGTGAGAATGACTTGAAACACTCCCTGATGAAAATTGAAGACTGCAGTCTGCAGTATGGATTACATGTCAATATAAAGAAAACAAAAATCCTCATAACGGGACCAGTAAGCAGCATTATGATAAATGGAGAAAAGATTAAAGTTGTTAAAGACTTCATATTACTTTGTTCTACAATCAACACCAGTGGAAGCAGCAGGCAAGATACCAGTAGTCATATAGCATTGGGCATATCTGCTGCAAAGGACCTCTTTCAAGTGCTGAAGAGGAAAGATGTTTCCTTGAAGACTAAGGTATACTTGACACACATGGTATTTTCATTTGCCTCATATGCATGTGAGAGCTGGACAGTGATAAAGGAAGACTGAAGAAGAGTTGATGCTTTTGAGATGTGGTGTTGGTGAAGAATACTGAAAGTACCATGGACTGCTAAAAGAACTAACAAATCTGTCCTGGAAGAAGTGCAGCCGGGATGCTCCTTGGAAGTGAGAATGGCCAGACTTCGTCTCACCTACTTTGGTCATGTTGTCAGAAGGGACCATTCCCTGATGAAGGATATCATGTTTGGCAAAGTGGAGGGACAATGAAAAAGGGGAAGGCCTTCAATGAGATGGATTGACACACTGGTTACAGTGATAGGTTCAGGTATAGCAGGGATGGTGGGGCTGGCACAGGACCAGGCAGTGTTTCTTTCTGCCATACATGAGGTTGCTATGAGTCAGAGACGACTCGATGGCACCTAACAACAACAAAGGCTATTTATGTCAAAGCTTAGGTCCCCTAGTTTTGACCTTATGCTGTCTTCCAGGAACTTAATTACTTTCAGTTTAATTTTTCAGGTCTTTGAGCCATCTTGAGTTCATTTTTGTAAGGTATGGATCCTGAGTTATTTTTCCACATATGTATATCCAGTTTGCCAGCACTGTTTGTTAAAGACACTTTTTCTTCCCCATTGAATGGATTTTGACCCTTTGTTGAAGATCAACTGCCTGTATAGATGGATGAGTTTACTTCTGGCTTCTGGCTTCTAAATTCTGTACCATTGATCTGTGTGTCTGTCATTGTACCACTATCAGCCTCTTTTGATTACTGTGGCTATATAGTAAGATTTGAGATGAAGTCTCATACTTTGTTCTTACTAAATACTGCTTTAGCTATTTGGGGCCTCCTTCCTTTACATGAGGTCTGGTGGTGTAGTGCCTAAGGCATTTGACTGCTAACCAGAAAGTTGGCAGTTCAAACCCACCAGACACTCTTCGGAAGGAAGGTTGGGCAATCTACTTCCTTAATGATATTGCCTCAGAAACTCAAGGAGGGGTCTCTATGAGTTGGATCCAACTCAATGGCATGTGTTTCCTTTCTGTGTAAAATTGGAGATTAGTTTTTCCACAAAAGAATGTTGGGATTTGAATTGGGACTGTATTACATCTATAGATGACTTTTGGTAGTATTGACATTTTCACAATGTTCAGTCTTCCCAACCATGAGAATGGAATATTTTTCCATTTCATGTAGATCTCTTTTAGTTTCTTGAAGTAGTATTTTATAGTTGTTTTTTAAGTAAGTCTTTTATGTCCCTGATATGGTTTATTCCCAAGTATTTAATCATTTTGGGGGCTGTTGTAAATGGTATTATTTTCTTGATTTCTTTTTGAGAGTCCTTCTTATTAGTGTAGAGGAACTGAACTGATTTTTTGTGTTGATCTTATACTCTGCCACTTTGCTGAGTCCTTCTATTAGTTCCAGTAGCTTTCTGGTGAAGACTGTGGGAAATTCTGTGTATAGGATCTTTTCTATGTATAGGATCATGTCATAATATGAATAAGGATTGTTTTACTTCTTTCTTTCCAATTTGGATACACTTTACCTTGCTATTTGAAAGTTTGCTTTATGCCACTTTGCTTTCACAAAAGACCTATATTAGTACGTGTTTTCCATAACTGAAAGAAATTCAAAGAGGATTTTCCCTTTTACGAAGAAAGGTGAAAGCAGTGAGCCATTAAAGAGGCAGCTTGCACCCTGAGCAGTGAGAGTGGCATTGCCAAGCTCCTGCCCTGGGAATTACATTCAACATCTCAGTTTCAAGCCACCATAGCTTCGAACTATCTGTGAACACTGTATGTTAGTGTTATTTTAGATTTTATGTGTTACTTGATATGATTGTGTAAGTTATTTTTTGGGTCTGGGAATGGTAAAAAAATTTGTCCATATGTATCAGTGGTAATTGCTTCTTTGATTTATGTCATTTCAGTTCATGAAAGGTTTCATAAGAATGCTGTACTTTCAGATCGGGGGGGGGGACCTATATTTCCTTTTCTTGCCTTATTGCTTTAGCTAGGACTTCCAGTTTAATACTGAATGCATTGCAATGCAGTGCACTGCCTTCGAATTGGATCCGACTCATAGCGACCCCTCCTTGGGTTTCCGAGGCAGTATCACTACGGAAGTAGATTGCCCAACCTTCCTTCTGAAGAGTGGCTGGTGAGTTTGAACCTGCAGCCTTCTGGTTAGCAGTCAAATGCCTTAGGCACTAGGCCACCAGAGCTCCTAATATTGAATAAGAGTAGTGATTAAGGGCACCTGTCTTGTTTCAGTTCTTGAGAGGAATGCTCTCAGCATTTCTCCACCACGAGTAATGTTGATTATTGGTTTTACAGGGAGCTCTGGTGGCCCAGTGCCTGAGGCATTTCACTGCTAGCCAGAAGGTTGTGCGTTCAAACCCACTAGCCACTCCGTGGAAGGAAGATGGGACAGGCAGTTTACTTCCATAAAGATTTACCACCTTGGAAACCCACTGGGGATCACTATGAGTTGGAATTGACTCGATGACAGCGAGTTTGGTTTTGGTTGCTTTTGCATATATGCTCTAAAAAAGAAAATTTGATAGAGTCACTGGTGAATCACATGTAATACCTGTATCATATAGTTACCAAGCACTGAAGTCAGTTGAAGGCCACAAAAATAGAAAGAATATAAGTATTCTTTTATATGCTGTATTTAACATTTAAGGAAAAAAAAAATACTGTGATGAAGTAAGAGTTCATCTAGAAATTCAAGATTGGTTCAGTGTAAGAAAAACTACCATTCTATTACTAGAAGAAATAGTAACAATTCAACCAAGGTTTATTGACTTTGGATGGGGAAGATACTACTCTAGGCACTGGGAGAATACAAAGAAATAAATAGCAGAGACCTTGCTCTCAAGGGTTTTTAACCTAGTAAATTTAAAAGGAAACTAGGGAAAATCATGATGTCCTCGAAATATATTTTTATAAAAATCGGTGTCCATTCCCAGTAACACTAAAAAGAACAAAGGAAATAGAAAGATTTTATTTATATCTTTGTGACTAAAAGTCATTAACCCAAATGGTAAAAATACAGGCATCTTCCATAAAAAGCTAAATAAATAAAACAATGCTGTCTCTTACCAAATGTCAGCCAGCATTTAATTGTGAAAAATGTAAGCAAGGTATAGAAATGTGCAAGAAGGAAATTAAACTATCACAAAGTAAAAATAAAATTTTGATCCTATAAAATCTAAGGAATTAACCATACAAAAACTGAATTTAGAAAAGTTGCAAATTTGGAGGTAACAAAAGGAAAGTATGTTACTGTATTTTAACTATGGATTATATAACAGACAGTAAATACAAACCTATTTACAGTGATCAACATTAAATAATTTAAAATGAACTCTGTGTGTAATGAGGGAGCTCTGGTGGCGTAGTGCCTAAGGCATTTGACTGCTAACCAGAAGGCTGCTGGTTCAAACACACCAGCTACTCCTTGGAAGGAAGACTTGGGCAATCTACCCCCATAGAGATACTGCCTTGGATACCCAAGGAGGGGTTGCTATAAGTCAGACTCAACTCAATGGCAGTGAGTTTAGTTTTTTTGTGTGTATGTGTGTGTGTGTGTGTGTGGTTTGTGTGTAATGAAACTTTATTGGCAAGCACAGAAGAAATTTGAATAGATAGATGGAGAGTTGAACCCTGGTTAATGTGAAGGCCAGATGTATTAAAGATCCTATGCTAACAATTGTTAATTAGTAGGTTTAATATCTAACCAAGTAAGATGCCTACATAATATTTTAAAGCTTTGTCACCACCAGCAGCAGTACTTGGGAGCTTGTTATAAATGTGGAATCTTATCCCTACTCCAGACAGTGAATCAGTCAATATTTAAGTTTCTAAATTTGCAGGTGATAGCCTTTGTTCAGAGGAGTCCCTAGGTTGCTCAAACAGCTAACGTACTCAGCTGGTAACCTAAAGGTTGCTAAACTAAAGTTCAAGTTCACCCAGAGATGCCTCTGAAGAAAGGCCTGGTGATCTACTTCAAAAAGTCAGCCATTGAAAACCCAGTGGAGCACATTTCTACTCTGACTGACTTTGGTCTGTGTACATTAAATTTGAGAAGCATTGTATTTAAAGTGATAGTTCTTTAATCTGGTTCATAGAGTAAGCTTGGGAACTTTTGAAAATAGGCCCTATTACAAACTTAATGAAATAGTTGTTGTTAGGTGCTGTCGAGTCGGCTATGACTCATAGTGACCCTGTGTCCAACAGAACAAAACATTGCCTGGTCCTATGCCAGTCTCACAGTCCTTGCTATACCTAGCTCATCATTGCAGCCACTATATCAGTCCATGTCATTGAGGGCCTTCCCCTTTTTCGTTGACTCTCCACTTTACTAAGCATGATATCCTTCTCCAGGGAACAGTCCCTTCTGACAACATGACTAAAGTAAGTGAAACGAAGTCTGGCCATTCTTGCTTCCAAAGAGCATTCCAGCTGTACTTCTTCCAGGACAGATTTGTTCATTCTGGCAGTCCATGGTACTTTGAGTATTCTTCGCCAACCCCACAACTCAAAAACATCAACTCTTCTTTGGTCTTCCTTGTTCATTGTCCAGCTCTCACATGCATATGAGGTGATTGAAATACCATGGCTTGGGTTAGGCACACCTTAGTCTTCACATCTTCGCTCTTCAGCACTTTAAAGAGGTCTTTTGCAGCATATTTGCCCAATGAAATATGTCGTCTGATGTCTTAACTTCTGCTTCCATGAGTGTTGATTGTAGAACCAAGTAATGTGAAGTCTTTAACAACTTCATTCTTTTTTCCATTTATCGTGATGGTGCTTATTGGTCCCATTGTGAGGATTTTTGTTTTCTTTATATTGAGATGTAATTCATACTGCAGACTGAAGTCTTTAATTTTCATCAATAAGTGCTTCAAGTCATCCTCATTTTCAGCAAGCAAAGTTGTGTCATCTGCATAACATAGGTTGTTAATGAGTCTTCCTCCAATCTTGATTTCCACGTTCTTCTTCATATAGTCCAGCTTCTCGGATTGTTTGTTCAGCATACACATTGAATAAGTATGGTGAAAAGATACAGCCCTGACACACTCCCTTCCTGATTTTAAACCATGTAGTATCTCCTTGTTCTGCTCGAACGACAGCCTGATCTATGTATAGGTTCCTGATGAGCACAATCAAGTGTCTGGAATTCCCATTCTTCTCAGTATTATCCATAATTTGTTATGATCCACACAATCGAATGCTTTTGCATAGTCAATAAAACACAAGTAAACATCTTTCTGATATATTTTGATTTCAGCCAAGATCCATCTGACATCAGCAGTGATATCCCTCGTTCCATATCCTCTTCTGAATCCAGTTTGCATTTCTGAAAGTTCTTTGTCAATATACTGTTTTTGAATTATCTTCAGCAAGATTTTACTTGTGTGTGATATCAATGATATTATTCGATAATTTCCACATTCTTTGGGATCACCTTTCTTTGGAATGGGTACAAATATGGCTCTCTTCCAGTCAGTTGGCCAGGTAGCTGTCTTCCAAATTTCTGGCATGAGACAAGTAGTGCCTGCAACACAGCATCCATTTGTTGAAACATCTCAGTGGGTATTCTGTCAATTTCTGGAACCTTGTTCTTTGCCAGTTCCTTCAGTGCAGCTTCAACTTCTTCCTTCAATACCATTGGTTATTGATTATATGCCACCTCCTGAAATGGCTTAACATTGACTAGTTCTTTTCAGTACAGTGACTCTGTGTTCCTACCGTCTTCTTTTGATGTTTCCTTCATCATTCAGTATTTTGCTCATAGAGTCTTTCTATATTGCAACCCAAGACTTGAATTTTTTCTTCATTTCTTTCAGCTTGAGAAATGCTGTGTGGTCTTCCCTTTTGGTTTTCTAACTCCATGTCTTTGCACATTTCATTATAATAATTGACCTTGTCTTCTTGACCTGCTCTTTGAAATCTTCTGTTCATCTCTTTTATCTTGTCATTTCTTCTATTTGCTTTAGTTACTGTCTATTCAGTAATGAAATAGAGTTGTTAGTAAATGCCAATGAGGAAGCTGATTAATAATAAGAAAAATCATTGTAGGCCAGTACTTCATTCATATGTTGTAGGAATTTCCAAATGAATTAAACAAAACACAAATATTAAAAGAATGAAATGAAAAAAATTTTCTGTACTTCTTCAAATAAATGATTAATATGTGACCTAAGTGGATAAGTGGGAAAGCTATATAGAATTTCAAGATTGGAATCTACAGAATAAAATCAGAATAAAGCCTAAAATAAATAGTTGATACAGTATTCTGTAGTGGAGGAGTATTCTGTTCTTGTTTAATAGCTTTATTAAGGCATAATTTACATGCCATAAAATTCACCTGTCCTAAGAGTGTGTACTTCATTCATTCTTAATAAATTTATAGTGTTTTGCAACCATCATCACAACCCAATTTTAGAACATTTTCATCATTTGAAAAGATTGACATTCACAGTTCATCCCCTACTCTCGTCAGTCCAGTCAGCCACTGAAATGCTTTCTGTCTCTCTCTTTATTCTTTCCAAATTAACATATATATCATATGTTATGTAGCCTTTTGAATCAGACTTTTTTAAACTGAACAAATTTTTGAGGTCTAGCAATGTGTTAGTAAGTATCAATAGTTTGCCCCTTTTTATTCCATTATATGGGTATACCATGTTTATGGATTCACCAGCTAATGGCTTTGACTCTTTTCACTTTGGGGCAATTATAAATGATGCTACTATGAATAATCGTATGGAGTTCTGGTGGCGCAGTGCCTAAGACATTTGACTGCTAACCAGAAGGCTGGAGGTTCAAACCCACTAGCCACTCCTCAGAAGGAAGGTTGGGCAATCAACTTCTGTAGTGATACTACCTCAGAAACCCAAGGAGGAGTCACTATGAGTCGGATCCAACTCAACGGCAGTGGGTGAAGGTGGTATGGGTGAATAATTATATATATGTCTTAATGTGGACACATGTTTTCACCTCTCTTGTGTAGATACCTAAGAGTGAAGTTGCTAGGTTTTCCATAGTGGTTGTACCATTTTAAATTCCCACCAACAATGTATGGGATTTCCAGTTTTGGTTGGGATTGAACTGAATCTATAAGTCAGTGTGGGGAGAATTGCCATTTTAACAATATTGACTTCCAATCAGTAAACAGAATTTTCTCCTGGTGTATTTAGATCTTTCATTGGTCTCAGCAATTATTTATAGTTCTCAGTGTATACATCTTGTACTTTCTTTGTTAAATTTATTCCCTCAGTATTTTTTTTTATTCTTTTGTGAATGGAATTGTTAATTTCATTTTCAGATTTTTGCTAGTATGAAGAAATATGACTGAGTTTTAATAGTGATCTTATATCCTGCATCCTTAGTAAACTTGTTTATTTGTTGCAGTAATGTTTTTGTGGATTCCTTAGTTTTTTCTACATATAGAATCATGTCATCTGCAAATAAAGACAATTTTCTATCTTCCTTTCTAATTTGAATGCCTTTAAATCCTTTTTTTTTTTTTTTTTTTTGGAGGGGAGGCTATTTTGCACCAGCTAGAAACTCCAGTAAAATGTGAACAAACAGTGCAAAACACGTATCTTTGCCTTATTTCTGATTTTAGGAAGGAGCATTCAATCTTTCTCTCTCTTTCTCTCTCTCTCTCTCTCTTTTTTTTTTTAATTATTTGATCATAAAGTTTATTCTGAGCAATTATTCTATAATGCATATAGGGTGACCGTTTTGCTTCCAGAAAAAAGAAATGACTTCAAGAAGCTAAGTAAAATGAGACTTACAAAGAGAAGAAGAGGGAGAAATACAGAAGACCAGCCATTGGCTAATCTTTTCTTTTCTTTTTTTTTTTTTTCTTTCCTCTCTTAAAATGTTATTTATTTTGTTGATGATGACAGTATACATAGCAAAATTTATACCAACTCAACAGTTTTTACATGTACAGTTCAGTGACAGTGATTATATTCTTCGAGTTGTGCAACCATCCTCACCCTTCCTTTCTGAGTTGTTCCTCCCTCATTAGCAAAACTCACTACCTCCTAAGGTTCCTATCTAATCTTTGGATTTGCTGTTACCAGTTTCTATGTAGATTGTTCTTAAAAGAGCCTAATACTCAAGTTAGGCCTTTTTTTTACTGGTTAAGCTAAACTATTGTTTGGTTTCCAGATGACTTCAGAGGATATTTTTGGTTTAAGGTTTAAGAAGTATCTCAGGATAATAGTTTCAGAGGTTCACCTACCCTCCCATGGGTCCAGAAAGTCTAGAGTCCATAAGAATTTGAAATTCTCTTTCCCCCCTTTTGATCAGGGTTGTTCTATGGAATCTTTGATCAGTATGTTCAGTTATAGTAGCTGGACTCCATCTAGTTCTTCTGTTCTCATGGCAAAGTAGGCAGTTGTTAACGGAGCAGTTAGCCACACAGTCCATATCCATTTCCTTTTCCTCACTCTCCTTCTTCCTCTGTTGTTCCAGGTGAATAAATATCAGTTGTTGTGCCTTAGATGGCTGCTTGCAAGCTTTTAAGACCCCAGGCACTACAGCATGAACTGGGAGGTAGAACAGCAGCACAAAGCACGTTATTAAGCCAGTTAACTGGGATGTCCCACGAAAGCATAACCCAGACCTCCAAACCAAGGAACCACATGCCATTAGGTGTTTGGTGGTACGTAAGCAGCCTCAGTAGCTACTCTTGTGTGTTTGTATGTGGTGGTGGTTGTAAATATATCTTACAGCATTTGCCAGTTCAGCGTCTTACATGTGTTTTACTGACAAAGGAACTCTGATGCCACAGTGGCTAAGGCATTTGACTGCTAACAAGAAAGTTGGTGGTTCAAACCCACCAGCTGTTCTGCAGGGAAGATGGGACAGTCTGCTTCCATAAAGATTTACCACCTCAGAAACCCAAAGGGGGTTGTTAGGAGTCAGAATTGGAATTGACTCAAGGGCAATAAGTAGTGCTAGTTTTAGTTTTTTGAGGGACCACCACATTGTTTTCCGCAGTGGGTATACTATTTTGCATTCCCACCAGTAATAGATAAGGGTTCCAATTTCCCACCTCCTTGCCAACATTTGTTATTTTCTGTTTTTTAATCATAGCCATGCTATTGTTGTTGTTGTTGTTATGTGCTGTTGAGTTGGACTGACTCATAGCGGCCCCTCCTTGGGTTTCCAAGGCAGTATCACTATGGAAGTAGATTGCCCAACCTTTGTTCCGACATAGCCATGCTAGTAGGTATGTAATGGTATCTCATTGTTGTTTTGATTTTCATCTCTCTGATGGCTAAGGATACTGAGCATCTTTTTATGTGTTTGGTGTCTGGTTGAACATCCTCTTTGGTGAAATGTCTATTCAAGTACTTCCCTTTTTATGATTGGGTTATTTGTCTTTTTGTTGTTAAACTGTTGAAGTTTTGTATGTTTTGGGTGTTAGATTATTGTCAGATACATGGTTTCCAATGACATTCTCCCATTCAGTAGCTTTTCACTTTTTTTGGTGAAGTTTTTTTTTTTGTGATTTGGGTGAAAGTTGACAGAGCAAATTCATTTTCCATACAACAGTTCATACACATTTTGTTTTATGGCATTGATTCCAATCCCCATAATAAAATAGCTCTCATCCCTCTTCCTCCCTATGGTTACCTTTTGCACATGTCCTTCTTTCATATGCATTCCTGCCCTCTGAGCAATCTCCCTGTGCAAATACTGCCCTTGGGATTTCCTGTGGTTGATTGTTCTAAGAAATGTAACTACCAGGTGTAAATATTCACTTTATATACCTGTCTATTGTTTGGCTGGAAGCCATGGAAGTGAGTTCAATTCCAGGCCCAAAGGATGACTAGGGGGCCATAGTTTGTCTCTTTTTTGGGGGAGGGGGAGCATAGTCTCTTTTGATCACCTGTGGTTGATTGTTCTAAGGAGTGCATACCTCCCTGGTGTACTGGTTCACCTTATAGGCTTGTCTGTTGTCTGGCTGAAAGATGAGCCATGGGGATGAGTTCAGTTCCAGGCTTGAAGGGCGTCTAAGGGCCATAGTCCAGGAAGATTCTACCAGTCTGTCAGACCAGCAAGCCTGGTCTTTTTAATGATTTTGAATTTTGGTGCACATTTTTCTTCCACTCTATCCAGGATCTCCTGCACTGATCCCTTTCCTAGGTGGCTGACAGCAGTAGCCAGATATCATCTAGTTCTTCTTGTCTCAGGGTCATGTATGCTGAGGTTCGCATGGTCCACTAGTCCCTTGGACTAATCGTTTCTATACATCTTTGGTATTCTTCATCCTTTGTTCCAGATGAGCAGAGACCAATTGTTCCATCTAGATGCCCACTTGCAATTTTTTAAGACCCTAATCAACATATACCAAATATGTAAGTAGAAATATCATCTGCCAACTTTATATAAGGCCATGGGTATATTACCTTTTGCCTAGACATACCTGATCATTCAGCCTATCTTGGTAAAGCTTTTTGATGAAAAAAAGTTTTTAATTTTTATGAAGTCCCATTTATTTTTTTCTTGTGTTTGTGCTTTTATTGTTGTCTTAGATAATCCATTTTTGGCAGTCTTTCATTTTGAAGCATGATGTTAGCGCTGTGTTTTTCATAAGTGCCTTTTATCAGGCTGAAGAAGTTTCCTTGATTGTTTTTTATCATGAATATGTTATATTTTATCACATACTTTGTTGAGATGAGCATGTGGGTTTTGTTCTTTATTCTATTGATTATATATCTTTATTCTGTTGATTATATATAACTATGTTGACTGGCTTCTGCATGTTAAACCAGTTTTGCATTCTTGGGATAAATCCTACTTGGTCAACCTATAACATCCTTTTTATATGTTGCTGAGTACTGTTTGCTGCTACGATTATAGCTTCGTGGATGAGAATCAACACAAAGCCAGTTCTCAGGAGGGAGAGATTAATCATATCCCCACTTT
>NW_006921629.1:6185611-6186325 GCF_000298275.1 Orycteropus afer afer
GTTGTACCGATACCAGACAGTTTTGACTACTGTGGCTGTATAATAGGTTTTGAGATCTGGGAGTGTGAGACCTCCTACTTTGCTCTTACTCTTCAATAATGCTTTGCTTATCCAACATCTCTTCCCTTTCCATATGAAGTTAGTAATTGGTTTTTCCATATCTTTAGAGAATGTTGATGGGATCTGGATTGGGATTGCATTAAATGTATAGATTGCTTTGGGTAGAAATGACATTTTCACCATGTTCAATATTGCTATCCATAAGCATGGTATGTTCTTCCACTTATGTGGATCTCTTACGGTTTGTTGAAGTAGTCTTCTATAGTTTTCTTTGTATAAGTCTTTTGTGTTCCTGGTAAGATTTACTATTTTATTTTTTTGGTAGCTATTGTAAAGGTTATTGATTTCCTTATTTCTTTTTCAGCAATCTCTTTGCTGATGTAGAGGAATCTAACTGAATTTTGTGTGTTGATCTTGTATTCTGCCATTATGATAAATCTCTCAATTAGTTCCAGTAGTTTTTTTCACTAGGTTTCTTAGGTTTTCTAGGTATAGGATAATATCATCAGCTAATAGTATGGATAGTTTGACTTCTTCCTTAATAATGCCTTCGATTTCCCTTTCTTGCCTTATTGCTCTGGCTAGGACTTCCAATACAGTGTTGAATAGAAGTGGTGATAGTGGGCATCCTTGTTTGGTTCCTGTTCACAGGGG
>NW_006921629.1:6204088-6205490 GCF_000298275.1 Orycteropus afer afer
ATGTGTGGCATTCAAGTTTCTGCTTATTTTTTAATTATTATTTTAATTTTTAATTTGGCCTTATATCTGTATAGGTTATTATTCATCCAATGATTGGTCAAATATTGTTCTCAAACAATCCCACAAGTAAGACTTTCACTCTCTGATGATCAGTTCATGTATGGCTTGGGGAGCTCATTAAATTTTTAACTTTACCCCTGCTTTTATTTTTTGTCAGGCCTCTTCAATAGTTCTTTCACATATGGGCAGCCTACCAGTTAGCCAGGGATGTGTGGAGAGTTCATCTAGCCCCTTTATGGCTCTGCCTTTTCCAAGATATCCTTGTTAAATTTCTTGATTTCTGTTTGTCTGGCCCTCTCCCCAGCTGAGACAGCACCCTCAAGCTAGCAGAGCTATAGGCCTTCCCTGGTTTTTTCCTTTCAGGTTTGATGCTTTTACTGTCAGTGGCACTCAGTTTAGTTTTTCATACTCTGCTTCAAATTAATTCCATCAGTGAAGCTGCTGGTTTTCATGGCCAGCCTTGCCCAAGTAGAACTACTGCATGGACTGTGCTGGGGCTGGGATTAGGAGTGCATCCCAGAGAATAATGCCAATGACTCCCAGTGTTCTTACCTAAAGTTCAACAGTTTTCCATAAATAAACACTTTAAACTTTGTTGTTTGGTCATTTTCTAGAGCCCGAAAGTGGTTGTTTTTGACAGTTTGGTCCAGTTTTATAGTTGTTTTGGGAGGAGAGAATTTGCTGACCTTTTTAGTTTGCCACAGCTGGAAGTCTTGCCTTCTGTTTTGTTTTTATAATATTTTTGGTTTTGGTTATTCTGAACAGGCTAACTAATTAAAAAGCTGAAGTGCATCTATATATTGTAGCTGCTTCAGCATTTTGCTTCACAATAAAAGAAGTTAGGAGATGTGAGTAGTGATTAGATTAGGGGTGGAACTGTTGTCCTAAATTCTGCTGACAGCATTTTCTCCTGTGGAATGCTTCTTAATAACATATTCTTGTATAACAATGAAAAAACATTTATTTTTTTAAGCAAGCAAATTCCTTTGGAATTTTACCAAAGCATAAAAAAATATTATAGTGCACTCCTCTTTATAGAATGCATCGGTGCACAGGAAAAGAAGTTACAAAATCTCTTGACCTATTACAGTAGTATATCTATATGAAAAAGAATGGGAAGTAGCAGCTTTAAAAATTATACATTATATAGATTTCAAGCTACATTTTTTTATGCTAGAAAAGTAAACTGAGTAGGTTTGTTGTTGTTGTTAAGTGCCATTTAGTCGGACCTGACTCATAACGACCCCTCCTTGGGTTTCCGAGGCGGTATCATTACGGAAGTAGATTGCCCAACCTTCCTTCCGAGGAGTGGCTGGTAGGTTTGAACCGCCAGCCTTCTGGT
>NW_006921629.1:6206395-6211620 GCF_000298275.1 Orycteropus afer afer
AACTTTGGAAAAGGTCTCTAGGTTTTTGGCATTCTTGGATCCTGCATTCTACTCAGTCTTCATCCAGTAGCCTGCCATGCTCCCTGCCGATCTTGGGATTGTTCCTGGATATATGAACCAGTAGTCTGCCATTTTACCTGATAATCTTGAGATTGTGCCATTTTACCTGTAGATCTTGGATTCATCAGCTTTAGCAGCCAGCAGCTGCATGGGACAGAGCTGAAGCCTAGGGTCAAGGGACCTTCACCCAGCTCTTAGAGCTGGCACTTTGAACTCAAATCTAGCCTCCTAAACTGAGAGAATAAATTCCTCTTTGTTAGAACCATCTACTTGTGGTATTTCTGTTACAGCAGCACTAGAGAAGCAAAACAGTTTCTTTTGTTCAAAATAATGGATTCATTTATGTTGTTGTATGTGTTGGTAGTTCATTTTAACTGCTAACTTTTCCATTATCATGGTGTACAGGTTTCAGTGAAGCTTCCAGACTCAAACAAACTAGGAAGAAGGAAGTGGTCAGGTCTATTTTTGAAAAAATTAGGCCAGTAAAAACTTTCTGAATAGCTAGGAAACATTGTATGGTAATGGAAGATGAGCCCATCATGTTGGAAGGCACTTGAAATCCAACTGGGAAAGAGCTCCCTCCTCAAATTAGAGTCAACTTTAATGATGCAGATGGAGTAAAACTTTTGAGACCTTCATTTGCTAATGTAGAATGATTCAGAATAAGGAACAAATTAATATTGGAATAAGGAATATATGGAGCATGAAAAAAAATCTAAAAAAACATGAAATAGAATGTGTAAAGATCAACATTCTAGGTGTTAGTGAACTGAAATAGACTGGTAATAGTCATTTTGAAGTGGACAGTCATACAGCATACAATGCTAAGAATGACAAAGAAGAATGGCATAACATTCATTGTCAAAAAGAACATTCTAAGGTCTATCCTGAATGTTGTCAGTGATATGATAATATCCATACACCTACAAAGGCAGCCAGTTAATACACTTTTTTTTCCAAATTTACTCACCAGTCACCAAAGCCAAAGAAGAAATTGAAGATTTTTACCAACTTCTGCAGTCTGAAATTGACAATCATGCAATCAAAATATATTACTGATCAATACTGGTGATTGGAATGTGAAAGTTGGAAAGGAAGAAGCACTGGTAGATGGAAAATAGGGCTTTGGTGGTGGAACCGATGCCAGAGATCACATGATAAAATTTTACAAGACCAGTGACTTACTGCAATGTAGTAAATTACCTTGTATGGCTTTTCTAACCATAAGTCTTTGTAAACTCCATGGTATAATTTGCTGTGAGCAACTGAGGAGGTCAGGATTGTAAAAGTTATCCACTTGGGATATTTCTGTTGGGCGTGGCACAAAGCAATATTCTGGGAAGTTTGCTTTCTTTTGGGTGCTTAGAATTCTGATGTTATGATTGGCTAGTTTGGCCACTCTGCCAGGCTCAGAAGAATGCCTTCTAGGGGCAGAACTGTCTCTGACTGCTGGCTGAGAAGAAGATGGTGCCAAGTGCTGCTGAGAGAAACACACTCCTGAGAGACACGCACTGCTGGGAAAGAGATGCAAGAGACTTGCTTTGCTGAGAGAGACACCAAGGGTCATGCACTGCTGGGAGAGAGACTGAGTGTTTTTCCTGAACTTGAGTTGTAGCCTGGTACTTCCCTAATAAACCCCATAATCTGTGAGTTCTCTGTGGCCACTGCAGGGAGTTATCAAACCCAGCAGAAAGGTGGTGAGTGCTGCAGAAGGAATGGTTGGTGTCAGGGTTGGTAAAAGGGTTGGAGGGAGGCAGCATGCCTGGCCTTGCAGGAATAGGCCTTGGGCTACTGATGGTGATTCTGTCTTCCTCTTGTGCAGTTAGAAGAGGTCAGAAGATGGGGCTTCCTTGCCTCTTTAGCACTTACCAATTGCAAATACCTTTTTTTCCAACAAAAATGGCACCTGTACAAGTGGAATGCACCACATGTAATACACAGGAATCAAATCAACTACATCTGTGGAAAGAGTAGATGGAGATGCTTCATGTCATCAGTAAGAACAAAGCCCAGGGCCAGCTGTGAAACAGACCATCAGTTGCTCATATTGCAAGTTTCGGTTGAAGGTAAAGAAAATTAAAGCAAGTCCACGAGTGGCAAAATGCAGCCTTGAGTATATCCCATTTGAATTTAGAGATTAGCTGAAGAATAGACTTGATGCATTGAAGACTAGTGACCAAAGACCTGATGAATTGTACAGTGACATCAAGGACATCATACATGAAGAAAACAAAGGTCATTAAAAAGACAGAAAAGAGAAGACCAAAATGAATGTCAGAAGAGACTCCGAAACTTGCTTTTGAATAGAGAGTAACGAAAGTGAATGGAAGAAATGATAAATTGATAAAACTGAACAGAATGTTTCAAAGGACAGCTTAAGAGGACAGAGTAAAGTATTGTTGTGAAATGTGAAGAGACCTGGAGTTTGGAAAATCAAAAGGGAAGAAGAAAGATACTCTGCATTTCTCAAGCTGAAAGAACTGAAGTAAAAAAAATTCAAGTCTCAAGTTGCAATATTGAAGGATTCTGTAGGTAAAATATTGAATGATGCAGGAATCATCGAAAGAAGATGAAAGAAGGAATACACAGAGTCACTGTACCAAAAAGAATTGGTTGACATTCAGCCATTTCAGGAGGTAGCATATGATCAGGAACCAGTTGTATTGAAGGAAGAAGTCCAAGCTGCACTGAAGGCATTGATAAAGCAAGGCTCCAAAAATTGATGGAATATATCCATTGAGGTGTTTCAACAAATGGATGCTGTATTGGAGGCACTCACTCATTCACGCCAAGAAATTTGGAAGACAGCTATCTGGCTGGCCAACTGGAAGAGATCTATATTTGTGCCCATTTCAAAGAAAGGTGATCCAACAGAATGTGGAAATTATCAAACAGTATCCTCAATATCACACATAAGTAAATTTTTGCTGATGATAATTCAAAAAGGATTGCAAAAGTATATAGACAGAACTGCCAGAAATGCAAGCCCAATTCAGAAAATGACGTGGAACAAGGGATATCATTGCTGATATCAGATGAATCTTGACTGAAAGCAAAGAATATTAGAAAGATGTTTACCTCTGATATATTGACTATGCAAAAGCATTCGACTGTGTAGATCATAACAAATTTTGGAGAACATTGCAAAGAGTAGAAATTGCAAAATGCTTTATTGTACCCATGAGGAACCCGTACATAGACCAAGAAATAGTCATTCAAACAAAACAAGGGGATACAGCATGATTTAAAATCAAGAAAGATGTGTGTCAGGGTTGTATTCTTTTCCCATATTTATTCAGTCTGTATGCTGAACAAATAATGCGAGAAACTGGACTACACGAAGAAGAAAACAATGTCAGAATTGGAGGAAGATTCGTTAAGAACCTTGCTTGCTGAAAGTGAAGAAGACTTGAAGCACTGATGAAGATTGAAGACTGCAGTCTGCAGTATGGATTATACTTCAACATAAAGAAAACAAAAGTCCTCACAACTGGACCAATAAGCAGCATCACAATTAATGGAGAAAATAGTCAACACCAATGGAAGCAGCAGTCAGCAAATCAGACAGTGTATTACAGTGGGCAAATCTGCTGCAAAAGACCTCTTTAAGGTGCTGAAGAGCAAAGATATCTCCTTGAAGACTAAGGTGGGCCTAACTCAAGCCATGATATTTTCAGTCACCTCATATGCAGTTGAAACCTAGACAGTGAATAAAGAGGACCAAAGAAGAGTTGGTGCTTTTGAATTGTGGTGTTGGTGATGAATACTGCAAGTACCATGGACTGCCAGAAGAATGAACAAGTCTGTCCTGAAAGAAGTACAGCCAAAATGCTCCTTGGAAGCGAGAATGGCCAGACTTTCATCTCACCTACTTGGGTCATGTTGTCAGAAGGGACCATTCCCTGGAAAAGGATATCATGCTTGGTAAAGTGGAGGGTCAGTGAAAAGGGGGAACGCCCTCAATGAGATGGATTGACACAGTGGCTACAGTGATGGGCTCAGGTATAGCAAGGATTGTGAGGTTGGCACAGGACTGGGCAGTGTTTCATTCTGTTGTACATAGGGTTGCTATGAGTCATAGCCGACTTGACAGCACCTAACAACAACACATGGATACCAAGTTGTTAGAGTACTTTACATGGAAAAGACTGTTGTGTCTGTCAAGCAAGGTCAAATCAATGAAGCAGAAACCACACCAATTATTTAAACAGTTTGATACGAAAGAAAAATGTTCATTAGACACAAAATTGTCCACTGGGTAACTGGAAAGTCAAGAAGAAAACGAGATTATCATGGAAGTAGCAGCTACCACTCCTGGGACTGAGGGAATAAATGTAAGTGATTGAAATTATTAAATCTTAGAGCAGTTCTGCTCTATCCTTAGAGTTGCTGTGAGTCAGAATCTCCTCTAAAGTATGGGTTTGTTTTTAGTTTTTAAAGTCCTGTGCAGCTGAAATTCAGATCTCAAAGGAGAGGGCCCTGTCTCGCTGGTGCTAGTAACTGGGTTTGGAGGTGAGGGTTGGAGTGGGGCTGACTGTGTGAGTGCCCAGAAAACTATAAACTAGATTTAGCTACGCCTATAGAAAAGCATTGCTGCTGCTTAAGTGAAGAAGTATTGTAAGGTGGCACAGAAACAGGAAACTTACACAGGAAGGAACAGGTTCCGTCTTCCTCCTCCAGCCTTGCAGTGTCCCTCTAGTTTTCCCTATTGGCAGAACCTAATAAGGAGCCACCTGGCAAAACCAAAGTGTGGTTTGCAGAGTTCTACCCCAGCATCATAGAACAGTATGTAGAGTTGGTTTGGTGGCTGAGAGACAATTGTTTTGTAACTGGCACAACCTTTCAGTCTCCACTGCACTGCAGAGCTACCCTTAAGGTAAACAAAGTGTTCCAAATGTGCAAAGATCTCTTTCTGAGTCATATTTCTATATCTTAGGTCTCTTTATCAGTCCTTCAATCCTTAATGCCAAAATAATACTGTCTTAATAATTTTAACTTTGTAATAAGTCTTTATGGGAGCTCTGGTAGCGTAGTGCCTAAGGTACTTGACTGCTAACCAGAAGGCTGGCAGTTCAAACCCATCATCCAGTCCTCGGAAGGAAGATGGGGCAATCTACTTTCGTAGTGATACTGCCTCAGAAACCCAAGGAGGGGTCGCTATGAGT
>NW_006921629.1:6212075-6220354 GCF_000298275.1 Orycteropus afer afer
TGTGGGTTTTGGTTTTGTTTTATTTTTTTCCCATACAGGGTCTTACACAGCTTTGGCAAGCTTTAATCTTAAGTATTGGGTTTTTTTAATATTATCATAAATAGTATCTTTTGTAAGTTTCAACTTTTTTGTGAAGATTTTCAGACCTCCATTATTTGCTTTTATGTAATGAGACCTTATTATACCTATCACCCAGATTCACTGCGTATCTATACTTAACAGCCAGATTCAATACGTATCAAGATTTGCTTCATTTGTTTCATGTACCCTTTGTTACTGTTGTTGAAGTTATCTTAAATCTCAGCTTTTATGTCATCTCACTTATATATACTTAAATATTTTATCTCTTAAAAATATGGATCTTACTTATAATATTAAGCCATATTCTGATTTCCCCTTTGATCTCAAAAATGTCTTTTTACCATTGGTATGTTCAGTTTGCTTTTAATTAGTAGCATATTGGGACTTAATTTTACATGAAGTAATTATGAAAACATTATCTTCACCACTAAGATACTAGATAATATTCTCTATGGCAGCTTGGGAGCCCTGCTGGCGTAGAGCCTAAGGCACTTGACTGCTAACCAAAAGGTTGGCAGTTCAAATGCACCAGCCACTCCTTGGAAGGAAGACTGGGCAATCTACTTCTGTTGTGATACTGTCTCGAAACCCAAGGAGGAGTTGCTGAGTTGGAGAGGACTAGACAGCATGTAACAACAACATGGCAACTAAGAACAATTAATTTTTTTTCTTATGATGTGAACTTTGTTTCAGAATTAATTATGATTTGTGACTTCTGCAAAGCCATGGTGTTACAAACCTGCTGTGTGAATAAAACTGTCCTTTTCTTTCTTTTGGTGTTTTCTATCTTTATAAACCTTAGTGTAACAAAAATTGCCGTTCTTTACCTTTTGTTCTTTTTTAAATCTTACATTCCTCAGTGTTTCTTTTAGCGAATGCATAACTTCCAGGCAGTGACTAGGGATTAAAAGCAAGTCCATTTTGTATGACATAGTTTTAGTTTGGGTTACCTTTTATGACCTCTTCTTGCCCAGACTAATTTGTTAAAATGTAAAAGGGAGATGTAGTTGTGAATTACTTTTCTTTGTATCTTTGCGCAGAAACCTTTCCTTCATTGCAACTCATTTTCCTCCCCATGCAATATTCATAGGTCTGTTTCTAGGAGAGAACTGTGGCTAGTGGGCCATGAAAACTTCCTAGACTTGGGAGACTGGGCTATGTCATGTTCCCCTTCTAACATGAGAAAATTCCCATTGAAAAGTCATTATGGCCAACTTTCCTGCAGGCACATCAGCGTGCACACAAGAGATATTTGACAGTGTCTGAGAAAGAAGAGTCTCTGTACCTTCTGCATCTGCAAGAATGGTGGAACTAATTAATTCATTGTTTCAAGAACCATCAAATAATTCCCTGCACTGCAGGGATTAGCATAAAATGACCTTTCATGTATATTTTAAATTATCCAGTAATTATTGGGGTGGGGGATGGGGTGGGTAAGAGATCTTAAAAGTTAGGACTCACTAGTAAATACATTGATTGGATGGCTTGCCTGTTCTTTATCCTCCTTCACTTGTTAGCACTTCTCGTTGTGTCTCTACATAGAGATTAGAATGACCAGTGCTGTCATGTCGCTGGTATCTTTGCATACAGACCAGAGTTTTAAAGTAGTTTTTAAAATGTTTACTTAAACTCAGATAAGTTCATATTTAAATACAGATGTTTTCCTTCTGATCAGTAGTTTTATGTTGGGAGGCTATGAGAAAAGGAATTAACTATTTTCATTTTGCTGTTGTACAGAGACTTGTATAAGATTAACAAATTTGAAGATCACTTTGTAAGTATCTTGAAAAAACTAGGAAAATGATCTCTTATGTAAGTGCTAACTCAGCAGATACCAAATTTGGATAAATATAAAGTAACAAACATTAAAAAAAAATACTAATGGAACAAATTATCTAAATATAAATGATGAAAATACTTTTTTATTTATGTGTTTTGGAGGAGGAAGGCAAGGAGGCCTAGAAGGTTTGTTCTCCTAAACAGAGTTGTTGTTGTGTGCCATCGAGTCAGCCCTGACTCATAGTGACCCCTCCTTGGGTTTCCGAGGCGGTATCACTACAGAAGTAGATTACCCAACCTTCCTTCCAAGGAGTGGCTGATGGATTTAAACCACCAGCCTTCTGATTAGCAATCAGGTGCCTTAGGTACTATGCTACCAGAGCTCCCAAATAGAGTTGGGCACTGATTTTTAAAATACTTTTTTATATAAGTTTACTAGACATGTGTTGTTAGAAATTTTGTTTTCATAGTGTGCTGTTGTTCTCTTCAAGCAGACTTATCTCCATGCAAATAAAAATAACTTTTAAGGAAATGGATTTCAAAATGAATGTGAAGGCAGTCTAAATATTTAGCATATACTTGGAGGCTTTGTTACTGAGATGTATATTATACAGTTGACATAGTAATTGTATGTATAGCAAAAAGTAAAGGATTGCTGACTGTAACTTTACATAAATAGAATTAAAAGAACCTAGTTTTTAAAATTCAAGTTAAAGCATTCTTACTATAAACTGTGTATTTAAAACTGCTAAAAACCTGTATCAGAAATATGAACTTTAAAACTACCAAAACATACTGTGGGAGAAAAGATTCTTCACATGGAAATGAGTGAAAAGTATGTAATCTCTTGGAGATTCTTGCTTACTAGTTATACTAATTTAAGATATCTTAATGTGACATTCTAGCACCTGGGGAAGTATGCCCAGTAATAAGTTTCATTCCATCTCTTCTGCTTGTCAGTAGGTAATTTTAACAGATTTGTGACAATGGACACAGTTTCCTGAGATTAAAAAACCCTACATGACCACACCAAATTTTAAGTTTCCTGTTTTGGTATTGTACTCTTTTGACCAACTCTGTACATCTGTGAAGAATGGCTTGGGGATCCTTCTGGCTTTTTTAAGAACAGTTGAACTTATGTTCTCAGTGCAGAGAATGATTGATGCACTCTTGGAAGATGTAAGAAAAGATGCTCACAACCCTTAAAGCTTTATTTTTAACATGATGTTTACAGAATCAAACATTAATTTAAAGCTTAGAAAGTAAGCACCTGTTAGTATAATTTAGTGTTTAAGAAGGTAATCAGATGAAATGAGGAATGTACTGTTTTATTTAAGGAACCCAGTAGTTAGTAGAGAAAGTAACTGACCAGCAAGTGAATTATAGGTCAAAGGATGGCTCCTTATTTCTGAAATGAGGAAAATTGCCCTCAGTGTTGTTCATTATCTCTACAGCTGGAGCTTCATTTAACAAGTGCGGTTGGAATAACCAGGGTATTGCAGCAGCAGAGAAACTAAGCACAGTAAGCCTTTCAGTAACAAAGAAAATAAAAGCATTCCTGTGTAACATGCTTCTACACTTATCTGTGTTTGGTGGTACTGTTTGTGCTGAACTAAAGCATCTGCTACCCCCAAGTTAAGAGAGAACAAACTCAACATGGCGTGAAATTACTGAACTGCCATTCACATTCATTAGAGTTATATTGTTACCAGCCCACAGGCATGACTGGCTTTTGCATGAATAATAAAATAAAACGGCTGCTTTGTGAATTTTACCTTAAAACATTACAAGACACAGTGCTAACCTTGAGCCTTTGTCAAGCATTTTCTGAAGTGGGTTTATTTTAGAGTAGCTTTTTGCACCACAATACGGTCAAGACCAGTTAGAAATTAGAAGTAGGAAAGACGTATGAGTGTGTTAGGTCTTTGGAGAAGGCTTAGTATTCAATCACTTCACACATCTTTTTTTAAACTAATATTTATTGCAGTTATAGTTGTTAGAAACATAAAAATATTAAAGTACCATTTGACAATCATCCTAGTAAGATTTGGGCAAAAATCATCAATCAAAAATGCTACAATTTCAAAATATCTCTGTATAAAATACAGAGATAATAATACTTATAAAGAAATAAAATAAAATAAAATAAGTAATACTTATAAAGAAAAAAAAAATAAGTAAGTAACTTTACAGTGGAGAAACCAGCAGACATCTCATCTGCTTGATCAAAGTTAAGATTACCAGTAATGGGACAAATTGACGTAAAAGCCTCCTAATATAATTGCACTGAGAAGACAGCATCACTTCTGTTGTTGTTGTTGTTATGTGCCGTCGAGTCAAATCCAACTCATAGCGACCCCTCTTTGGGTTTCCGAGGCAGTATCACTACGGAAGTAGGATTGCCCAACCTTCCTTCCAAGGAGTGGCTGGTGGGTTTGAACCACCAGCCGTCTGGTTAGCAGGCAAGTGTCTTAGCCACTATGCTACCAGAGCTCCCTTCTAAGGTAAAAGAAAACACCAGACAAACTCAAATTGAGAAACATTCTACAAAATTACTGACCTGTACTGTTTACCTTTTTATGACCCACAGGGCATACAGTGCCCACCTACATTTTCTGCCTCTCGGGTTTAGTGGGAAGCTCCTATCCTATTTTTAGTGAGTGCTGATGTCTGGTGATGGCAGCTGTATGAATCTGAAGAAACAGGCCTCATTCCCCCAACCCCAGCACTAGAGAACTCAGGATATGTGTGTCCCACTAATTATATGAAAATTTTTATTACCTCTAAAAAATTTTTTCATTTCATTCAAAATGCCTTCCATTACTGAAAACACATAGTTTCCACAAAAAATTCAAAGCAGAAAAGGTTGGAAATGGCAATGTTATAAATGACAAAGAAATGCCAAATAACTGTTCAAGAATAAAGAAAACTAAAGAGACATAATAGCTGAATGCATTGTGTGATCCATAGTTTTTCTTCCTGGCCATTTCATTGACATTTTTCTCCTCTAGTGTCTGGATATAGAAGTGGGATATTTAAATGGGGGGAAAAACTTAATAATCTGAATATAATATATTCAATCTACCACTACCCTCCTTTTTGCTTTCTTTGTTGTTGTTGTTGTTATGTGCTGTCGAGTCTTAGCTATGTGGATTTCAAATAGTGTGGTAGGTTTTGGTTAGTGTTTTTTAAGCAAATCAAGAATGTTAGGTCTCCTGGCCTAGTTGAATTACATTTCAAGCTATTGAGAACTTAAAAATGGTAACACTTAACTGTTTAACAAACACAGTTTTTCAGTAAATGGAAGAAAGTAGAGCCTTCATGCTATTTAAAAATACCAGAATGCGTCATTTAAAAGTTTCATGAAGTCATGGTTTTCATAAAGAAGTTTAGTGTGGTTTTTAGCTAGGTAGATAATGGGAATGCTTTATTTTCATGAAGCCAATTTGATGGGTATCTGATTTTTCTTGTGGACAAGAAGAAGAAATAAGCAATGATTATAGTTAAATCAGTGAATGATTAATTGAACAACCATACCCAAAATGAATGATTGGATTCCAGTTTCCTAGATGGTTTCTAGAACTGTATTTGCTGCAGATAATCTGTTTTCAGTTTTCTTTTAATCTTTAATTAATAACCTGCATGAAAACAAATTTATAAATGACTCAAATTTCATAGGCATAGCCAAAGCATTGGATGACTGAAACAAGAACTCAAAGATAATGGTAGGTAGGAATCTATCAAGATAAATCTGTCAGGAATCAGTTCTACAAGGACAACCAGTCTTAGTATGTTGGGTGGAAGAAAAAAGCTCTGGGTTAATTCATGGAAAATCAGTTCACCAAATGACCAGTTGGCCATATTTACTAATTTAACTTTGCATTAATATTTCAGCAAGGAAAATGAAAATCACACTAGTATTCCAAACATAGGGAAATTTAATACAGGGAATTGGCTGTATATGTGTTAGAAAACTGAATGAGAAAAAGGGACCTGTTAAACAGCACTACAGGAAGCAGATGCCACACCAAGAGCTGGGAAACAAAGGAGGGGCTATCATAACTCAGGAGCTGGAGGGATCTCTGTGGAGCTGATGCTTAGACATCTGAGAAGAGACACATTTTTAGCTACTAGTGGGTACTGAAGTTCGTATTACTAAGTGTTCATTTACAGAGAACAAAACATTCAAATTGAGCTCTCTTTTAAACTAAATGTGTTATCCTTAGGGTGAGCATCTTCCATGTTGAATATAGTTCTGAAAAATAAAGAATAAAACTAATTTGACCTTTGAGCATATTACTCAATATTCTATGCTTCTTTTTTTCCCCGTCTTTAAAATGGTTTTACTACCAGTAGTCTTCCTACCTTAGATGTAGAGCTAGGTGAACTCTCAGAAAGGGTAAGTGTTTATAGAAATTTAGACAAAGATTTTTTGAAAAGGCATGGCAGATGAATTGGGCTAAAGTTTTTTTTTTTTTTTTTGACTGTAGATGTGTACTTTTTTTTAATCTTTCTCACTGACACCTTAAGCATTATTAAGTTGGTTTTTAATATAGAATATTTAAAATAAAGATATTTATCATGATCTGAATTTTTGAGGAAGTCTGGAATTGATTTCTCTTTCTGTCTCTCTCTCTTTTTTTTCCTTTTCCCCCCAAATAATGCTTCTTTAGGTCAGTAACAGATCCAAGAGATGGAAAGAGAGTAGCACTCAAAAAGATGCCCAACGTCTTCCAGAATCTGGTCTCTTGCAAAAGAGTCTTCCGGGAATTGAAGATGTTGTGTTTTTTTAAACATGATAATGTAAGTGAAATTGGGGAAACTGCTTCCTACTACTTGATTGTATAAATAATGAGCAAGAAAGGGTTAAAAAGAATACATGCAAGTGAAATTTGAAAATCAGCTGTAGTTTATGCCAAACTCTATAAAAAGCAGTAAGCACTCTAATGAGGTTATAGGAGAATACCTAGGCTTTCACTTCACACTTTCTGAAAGAAACGGACACAGAGGTACGTTTTCTTTCAGTACTTTGCCTTCCTTTTATATACATTCTTTATGTCTTTATGATGGTCTTACATTTTCACTATCGAGGTCAGTGGTTTTCAGCCCTAGCAGCATATTAAAATCACTACGGAGCCCATTGTGTCAGTATTTTATTTGGAGGTTTTTAAAACTAAGCTATGAATTGTTCAAGGCCTAACCTCCAAATTAGGAAACATTGAACCAGTTACATTTCAGATCAGCTTCTAAATTGTGGTGTACACTCACTCCATTTAGTGTCTCAATGTCTTTTTTTAATTCTGAGACTGTAAGCTGTTAAATATTTTGAAAGCCCATTATAAAAAGGAGCATACATTTGTATGGAAAATAAATTAGAAAGAAACTACAACCAAAGTTTTTTTAAAGGGTTTTGGTAACCTGGGGCAAATTAGACCTTTTTTGTAATTGAAGAATGACCAAATTTAAGTGATTTCTAAGGTTTATTGATTGGTAGGTAAATATTAGTTGATGCAAAGCAAATGTTAATATTTAGCTGAGGGACAGTGTTAATATTCAGTATGAAAATAGAGGATAGTATATAGTCTGAGTGGTTTAGGTGGAAATTATTGGCCTTGATTTAGCCTTATTTTTATCCTTTAATATTTTTAATTAGAGGTTATGATGTGGGAAAATACTTTCTCCTCAAAAAAAGAAAACCAGTACACCCTTAAGGTAATATAGATTGCCTCTTTTTTTCCTGTGTTTAGAGGTGGTAGGACTCATGGATGAGTAGACTTATTGTGGTTGAGTCTAGCTTCTCTACAGCTAATCTGGATTAAAAGTTTGATACATGTAAAGTTTTCCTCTGTGTTGCTTTTACTTATTTCAATTTCAAGTCAAAAGAAAAATTGTCTCAAATTCTGCATATAGTATTCAACCTATGCTATCTTTATTGCTGAAATAAAAACTTTATCAGTATAATAACTGTTTCTTGTGAGTCTGCTTATTTGCCAAATTGGGTCTCACTTTGAGAAATTTGTAAAAGTTTTATGTATTTGGTAAAACTAGGGTATTAAATTTCTAGTGTGATTTGCTTGAACATTTTTGGTTTGACTTACTTCATTTTAATGATTTGTTGTTACCCTTCTTGAAATCCTTTTTCCTAAACTTCTAGAAAAAGTGTTACTGCCCTTTAATCAATTGGAACTGCTTGGAGTGTATGTGTGTTTTAATAGCTTTCAAAATACCACTCAAGTTGTTCTTTTATGACTGCTTTCTCAGATTTTGGAAGTGATTTAGAATGATGTCTGTTGTTGTTATTGTTGTTACGTGCCGTCAAGTTGGACCCGAGTCATAGCAACCCCTCCTTGGGTTTCAGAGGCAGTATCATTACGGAGCTCTGGTAGCACAGTGGCTAAGACACTTGCCTGCTAACCAGA
>NW_006921629.1:6220479-6221534 GCF_000298275.1 Orycteropus afer afer
ACAGATATATATGTATGTAAGGAGCTCTGGTGGCATAGTGCCTAAGGCATTTGACTGCTAAGCAGAAGGCTGCCAAGTTCAAACCCACCAGCCACTCTCCTTGGAAGGAAGATTGGTCAATCTACTTCTGTAGCGATACTGCCTCAGAAACCCAAGGAGGGATTGCTGTGAGTTGAAATTGACTTGATGGCAGTGAGTTTGTTTGTTTTTGGGTTTTGGTATATGTATATATAATTACATGTACATGACATACAGATATTTTATATACATTATCTGAGACTCAAGTAGAGGTATCCATAATGAAGAAATATCTCAAGCATGGCATCAGAAATTCACTTACTGAAAGTTTTAATGGTTTATTATATTCACAGCAGTCTTGGCTTCTTACATAAAGGAGGGGTAATGTAATAGGCTGCAATTCATCTATGTTGGTGTCTTTGCTCATGACTTATTCCTGTAGAGTAACTAAGTTACAAAGACAGTGTCAGAGTAAGTAGTATAAGAAGAGAAACAAACTGAATTCTTGAAAATTACACCAATTAAAACACAGCAGCCCCTGTTTGAAGCTCCTGAGCTCTTCTGTCATAAGAGAAAGCCTGTGACTTCTGTGAAAGTGTTCAAATGTTCAGAAGTGAAGTGGCTAGTTGAAGGTGGCATGGCACCATTATTTTATATGTAACAAATTTCTGTTTAGATCTGAGATCTATCTACAGGAGCATCTCAGGGCCAGCATACCTGATATGTGTGGAATGCCAATCCAAGAGGCAAATGGTATTCAGTGTAGTTAAGGCAACAGATGTTATTTGTGTCCTGTGTACAGAACACAGTGAAGGTCATGTGAAGCATAGAGAAAAGTTTTAAATGTGGTCTTTATTGAGGGAAGTGGAAACAAAGTATGCTAGATGATTTATATATATTAATTCGTTTACTTTTAAAAAATCTTATCAGAACAATCATGGGAGAAGGAAGGGCTGCTTATGCACAGGGAGGTCGCTCAGGGGGCAGGAGAGTATGGAGGGATGGACACTAGGAAGAGGTAACTATGGGGAGGAAGT
>NW_006921629.1:6221929-6242843 GCF_000298275.1 Orycteropus afer afer
ATGTCAAGGTGGAGGGAGATTAGAGCCTAATCTGTCTGGTTACAGAGCCCATATTCATTAATTCAGTAAACATTTATTGTACACATCCTATATGCTTTAACTGCATTAGCTCCTAGGGCATCTGTCCTCAAGTAGTTTAAATGATTTTTGTAAAGAATCTCAGACAAATGCTAGCAGCTAAACTGTAGGCTTGAAAGCCCAAAGACACTTCAAATATGGGGAAGGTTAACTTAAGATGAACCTTTTGAGATAAAGACTTAGATGAATAGAAGGAGAAGAAAGGAATGCTCTGATGAAAAAGGTTAATCTGGCCATTTTAGGAAGGTTGTTTCAGAATCTATTCTGTGATAGAATAACTTTTAAAATAATTTGGGTGGCTTTTTATATGTCAGAATAGCTACAAAGCCCAGGAAGTAGCTACCACATCATCTTAAAGGATAGGTTCACCTTGATACAGTAACTTAGGGAAACAGAAAGGGACTTAACTTTCTAAAGATGAGGGTCTTTTAGGCTTATCATTTGTGTCTAGTTAGATTCTGCTCTTCTTTAAATTATGTTACTCTCTCTGCCTCACCCATCGATGTACTTGTGCATGTGTGCCCAAACACACATAATTGTTAACATGATCAGCCAGGGAAAGTAATGATTGTGTTTTTTTCACCAAGTCCTTTGAGAATCTAATGAAAGTTATGAACCCTCTCTTGGAAAAATGCATATTCACATAATTTTTACATCATTTTAAGCTTTCATTAATCCCGTAAAGCCCACTCGGAGCCCCCTTAAGATCTGTTGATTCTTGCTTATGAATCCCTGCAATACCAGGCTTGGACTTTTTCTTGTCCTTAGCCAAGAGTGCTAAGCACACAGTGGATAATAGTCTTTTTGAAGAGTAAGTGGGTGATTGAGCTACAGGATGAGAATGACAGAAAAAAGAAATCTCATGGCTTCAGTGATCTCCCTCTTGGGGTTATTTTTTCCCAATCTTTTAGCTATAGTGTGCTCTAGAGAGGGTTGGAGTGAGGCAGAGAGGAGGTAATGGAGGTAAAGAAGGATTATTCATTTTCCTTTGTATAGTTTGACCTAACTCAAACAAGGCCTCTTTTCAGTTCATAAGTAGGATAAAAAAAAATCATACCAATTTGGCACCAATAAGACCCTTCTCTGAATGCAGACATGCTGTTCCACTGCAGACCTCAGTAATACTAACAATTCTGCGGAGTGTGAAAAAGCAAAGGAAACTGTAAAGGCAGGTTGCTTTCTAGTGGATTTGATTTTTGTTTGCTGTGTGCCTAAAGTTTGTGGTACTGAGCAGATTTCTGATACATTTAAAATAATATAGACTCCAATATATATGTTCATGAATTGGCAGACTCGGTGTTTTAATATGCCTGTCATGAGCTATATATTCAATGCAGTCCTAGTCAAGCTCCCAGCATGGTTTTGATGTATTTGTGCATGAAAATTGACAAACTTACTCTAAATTTATATTGAAATGCAAAAGATACAAACTAGCCAAGACAATCTTCAAGCAGTTGAACAGTTAGAAATTCACATTATCATTATATAAAACTATAGTAACTGAGGGAACACACAGTTAGAAATTCACATTATCATTATATAAAACTATAGTAACTGAGGGAACACAAGGATAGACAAATAGATGAGTAGAACAGAATATAAGAAGTGACATTCACACATATGTTTACCTGATTTATAAGAGAGGCACTACTGCAAATCCATGGGGAATGGATGGCCATTTCAATAAATGGTTCTGAGTTAATTAGATATGCATATGGACAAAAAAAATGTTCCTTAACCCCTACCTCATACCACAGACATAAATGAATTAAAAATGAATCAGACTTAAATGTGGAAGGTAAAATCATAAAGCATCTAGAGTAAAACATAGGGAAATATCTTAAAACTTTGAGATAAGCAAAAAGACTTCTTAACTGGACAAGTAAAGCATTAATCATTTTGAAGAATGATTGCTATATTGGACACGATTAATATTAAAAGCTCTTCATCAAAAGACACCATTAAGAGAATGAAAAGACAGACTTCAGACATTTCTAACAAAAAAAAAAAACACCTTGTTTTCAGAATCTATTATGTGATAGAATAACTTTTAAAATAAGGATATGATATTTGAGGAAAACAATTAGAAACCAATGTGTTTACTTGTTTTTCAGACTGTAAGTTTTTTATCTAAACATCATACATACTATAAAGAGCTTCTACAGATAAAGATTTTTCACCCACTATTGAAAGCCTTAATCAAGAATTTTGCAAAAGAGGATAACCAAATGACTGAGAAGCATATTAAGTCATAAGTTGTCAGAGAAACGTAAATTTAAACTACAGTGAAATACCACTATACGCCCACCCAAATGGCTGGAATTAAAAAGACTGATAATACCAAGTGTTCACAAGGATGTGGAGTAACTGAAACTCATACCATTGCTGATTGGAGCATAAATTGATAAAATCATTAGGAAAACAGGCAGTGTGTACTAAAACTAAATATACAGCTATCCAAGGACCAGCATACTCCTTTTTGGAATATGCTCAGAAGAAATGAGTACATGTATCCACCAAAAGATGCACAGGAATGTTCATTGTCAGCTTTATTCAAAACAGCTAGAAAGTAGAAACAGTGTAATGTCTGCTTCTGTTATGCTGTGGTAAATACATTGTGGTGTATTCTTTTCCTATAATACAACACATTATACTACACATAGTGAACATCAGTGAAAAGGATGAACTACTGATTCCTACAGCATTGCAGATAAATCTAACAGGCATAACAGTAAATAAAAGAAGCTATATAAAAAAGCCTTTATACTTTTTGATTCGAGTTGTATAAAGTTTTAAGGACAGGCAAAACTAATCTGACAAGTGAGAATAGTGGTAACTTCTAAACAGGCATGGATTTTGAGAAAAGGCATAAAATGCTCTTCTGAGATGTTAAAAATGTTTTATTTCTTTATCTTGGATATGGTGTGTGTATGTGTTTAAGTAAAAATTCATCAAATTGTATAAGATTTTTTGAAGAGCTGGTGATATTTTGGGATATTTTGACTCTTTAGAAGTCGTTCAGTGTCCTCGTATTTATACCATAAGGCTAATCTCACATGCTTTATTCCCATAAATAATAAATAGTGGGGTATAGAGAAACTAAGACTATTTAAGTGGAGAGTCAGGCATGAAGTCTTAAGTTTGAAACTGGTGCTATTCCTTCTCTCTTACTCATTTATTTACATCACCTCTGACATTCCTGGATTTTCCTCCTGGTCTAAATACTGCTTTTGTCACCTGGAAACATTGTGGAATATCATTCTCCAATAAATATTTGGGGTAGAGAGAGTAAGGGAATAAAACAATGAGCATTAAGGAAAAAAAAACAGGCAGAATTTTAAATATTGTGCCTTTGATGCTAACAATCACAGCTAAATGCCACAGTGCAAATGCCTAACCCTGTTTTATATGACTTTTGTACAAAAAGCCTCATCAAATATGGAGCAAGAATACTACTACTTTCTTTTTTATCAAGATTTAAAATATATGGTTGTCACTTTCCTCTAGATAACCTCTAATTATAGCAGATAGATTTGAAGTGTAAAATAGCTTTGTCTAATGGACGCTGTCACTCATTGCATTGTGTCCCCCCAAGAGAGGATGTATGTTGTTGAGATAGAGTTGTAGAGTCCAAAAGATGTCAAGTAAAATACTAATTTCTAACCACCTCCTTCAAGCATCAGATAGCCATGTAAAAAATTATCCTATCACATAATTAGAAATAAATGTATGTGGATCTGTGACACTGGCTAATTGTATAGCTTTTAAAAATATAGGAATGAAATAATTTATCTTTCCTATTACAAAAATTGTTCTTTGAAAAAACTAGAAATCTATTTCCAGTTACACTAAAATTCTAAATATAAACATTTTAATTCAGAAGATAATTCTTATAAAACATCTGAACCTATTATAAAATCACTGTTTAACTGGTTTTAATACAGCTCTTGAGTTACAGATTTGAGTTTAATTTAAAAATTTAAAGTGAGAAATGCTTGACTGATTTAAAAAAAAAAAAAAAAAAGCCTTGAAGATGAAGTAGATTTCTTAAACTTAAGAAACTTGGAAAGTATAAGACAGTTGAAAATTTGAACCCTGGATATTTGGTGATATAAAAAAATAGATGAAAATTTTAGATTTGATCATTGTATTTTTGTTTTTATCTTTCAAAAATACTTACTGAAATATGTATAGATGAATGATAAGGTCTGGTTGATTCAAAACTATGTGGATAGAAAGTGTAGATGAAACAGAATGGCCATGTGTGGGTAATTGTCAAAGCCAGCCGTTGAGTACATGGAGTATTCTTTATACCATTCTGTCAGTTATTGTATGTTTGAAATTTTCTGTTAAAAAAAAAAAAAAATCTTAGGTGTGAGTAGCAGGGAGAAAGTAAGCTACAGATCAGAAAATTTGAACTTTATACTGTATAGTTTATTTCCAATTATAACTTCTTCCATATCCCGTAAGCCTGGTACTTCTCATTAGCAAGATAGGTTTTAATTCTGAGATTTTATGTAGTAGATGGGACTCTGAGAGCTAGACAGCTGATAAGGGAAGTAGGCCTATTTGTTTCAGTGGCAGATGTTGTGATGGTAGTATGCTGCTTGTATAAAGTTCTGAATTTCAAGTGCCTTAAAATCTTTTTTTCCACTCTAATGACTTTTTTTTTTATACTTGAAATAAAATTTAAAATGCTTAACATAATTTAAAAAGATACTTATGTGATATATCCCCTGCTTTCCTTTTCCTTTTTTTATCCCAGGCTATTTTACTCACACCTGCTATGTCCCTGAGTGCTGGTTTTATTGTTTCTAGAATTGGCTGGCTTCTTTCTTGTCTTTATATATGTTTATGTTGCCTACTCATTGCCTGACCAACTCCTGCTCAGGCTTAAAGTCTTAGAGTAGTGTTATTTGCTTTTTCCCTTCATAATAATAGATCTTATCATTAATACTTGTGTAAATATTTGTTTGATGCCTGCCTTTCCCCTAATCATGAGAACAGCAATGATACCTGTTTTATTCGTCACTACAACAGCCTCTATCACAATGCCTGCCAGGTAGAAAGCACTTAGTAAACATTTATGGAACAGAGAAATGAATGAATGAATGGTGGACATGGTTCTTCATTCTCTTATAGCAACATTGATTGTTAAAAATAGGACATTTCTTTCTAACATTCTCTTTTATACATGTGATGTAATCCAGTTGCCTTTCTCATTTTGGTTTAGGTAGAATTGTCTTAATGCTTAGTACAGTTATCCATCAGTATCCATGGGGGAATGGTTATAAGACCCACACCAATACCAAAATCCACAGATGCTCAAATCCCTTATATAAAATGGCATCATATTTGCATATAACCTGCCTTCTGTGTACTGTAAATAACCTCTAGATTACTTAAAATACCTGATACAATGTAAATGTTATATATTCTGTTTTAGCCTTTGAGGGATTGCTTTGATCACTTAATTGTTCCCCCGCCCCCCGATATTTTGAATTTGTGGTTAGTTGAATCCACGAATGCAGAACCTGCTGAGATGGAGAGCCAACTGTATTATGAGTTAGTTTCTTGGTGGATAAAGTTAGCTATTTCAGTGCACAATTGTGACTAAGCCTTAAATCATTAAAGAGATAATAGTATTCACATGCATTTATGCTGTTGCGTTTTGTTTCCTTTTTAGTTCTCTAAATTTGACTTTTTGTTTTCCCTTTTTCAGGTACTCTCTGCCCTTGACATACTCCAACCTCCGCATATTGACTATTTTGAAGAAATGTATCCTAACCAGGGAATGTGAAAGAAAAGGATATATATAATGTATATATATATTTAAACAAATTTGTTCTTCTAGTATCTTTAGGGTTCATACCTTGAAGTATATTAAAATATCACCCTTGCGGAAGTGCTTAAATACCTGGAACCAGGTAATTTTGAAATCCCAATCACTCTGGCAGAGCTTAATATTGTCACTGTATCTTGTGTGGTAATACCAGAAACAGAACTTCTGAATAGATACCTTATTTAATCCCCACACAGCCTTATGAGATTGGTTATTAGCATCTCCATTTTGCAAATGAAACCAGTGAGGCAGCTGTGTTGTAGTAGAACCCAATAAACTACCTGTCCATCAAGAGGATAATAACTGTTCTTGCTTCTACCACTTGAGGTAAGATGAAAATTAACAAACTAATGCAAGCTAAATGTTTTATGGTGGTGATGGTGACAATAATAGCCATCGCTTACATACTTTCTTTGATATGCCAGGCATAAGTTATAATTCTTTTTTTACATTTAGACGTTTATTTAATCCTTATTTTAAAAAAAAAAAAAAAAGCCTCTTGGAAAGGTGTCATAATTATTCCCACTTTAGAAAAAAAAAATTGAGGGACAAAAGGTGAGCTATTTGTCCAGGGTCACAGAGCCAGTAAGTTCTGGGATTCAGGTTCAATCCTGGGCAATCTAATTGCACAGTCCTTGCTCTCAATACTTCATATAAAATTTTTCTCAAGATAGAGGCTTTAACATTCTCCTATTACTACTGTTACTGTCTAAAAATACTATGTTAGATGCTGTGGATAATAATGAAATATAAAACAATGTCTGGTAATTGCTCCTAGGACTGTGCATGAAAAACATTGGGACATAGTTTGTTGTTGTTGTTGTTTGCCGTTGAGTCAGCCCCAACTCATAGCGACCCCTCCTTGGGTTTCCGAGGCAGTATCACTACGGAAGTAGGATTGCCCAACCTTCCTTCCGAGGAGTGGCTGGTGGGTTTGAACCGCCAGCCTTCTGGTTAGCAGTCAAGTGCCTTAGCCCCATCTTATATTGCTAGGCGAAGTGTTACTGTTTACCATTCAACATTTAAATGTTAAATGAAAGGCAAGGAATCCTAAATTACTTAGTTTGATGAGACCTCATGCTAATGTAATTTATTCTTTGAAGGCTTTTAATTAACATATTAGGCCTGTAACTCAGAATGGAAACCATTATAAAAAGTGTAGTTCTTTTACTGATTCAGTAGTGAGATAAACTGAAATCTCATTCTACATGAGTGGTAGGTAATTCCATACTCAAGTATCATTCTTGCTAATTTTCTTAGAAACTGGAAACAATTAAGGTCTTCCCAAAGGGAAAGAGAAAAGCTAGGCCAGTTAGGAAATTGAGAGACCTTATAAAGTGATGTAATTGTCACTCACCAACACAGTTGGGATGTTTTGATCTGATAAACTAAAAGCTATTAAATGCTATAATTCTTTGTGATACTTAATCCACAAACATTTATGGAATTAAACCCTTTGTTCAGTAAAGGGTTAACTCAGCAGACTTGTGATAAAACCTTGTACATTGCAAATAAAGTGCTGGTCCATGATTAGCATCTGGCTGATGAGATTGTATACTTGAGACCTTGGGCCAGGTCACATAGTTTAACAATGTGATTTATGATGGACACCTGTTTTTTGTTCACCTGCAGCCCCGGGCCACACTGTATTAATTTGACCTCTTGGAGGAATCCATATTCTATCTACTGAGTAACTAAAGTAAGTCACAGGGACATTCCATACTACATGACTGACCCCAATACCAATACCCCCAGTACTCTGAATACCAAGGCTCATGTGAGGTTCCTTGGTTTGCAACATTTGCACATGTTGTGTGATACATCATTGCTAGAAAAATGCTTCCTGTGTTACCATAGTGGAAGAGGACAACTGGAACTTGTGCCTGGTTTCACCTGGATTCCACCCTATACCCCAATTTCCTTTACTGATTTTGCTATTCTTGTGCTGTAATAAATTGTAACCATGAATATAGTAGCTTTTATGCATCCTTTGAGTCCTAGTGAATCCTCGAACTTGAGAGTGGGCTTGAGAAGCTCTGACACACTTTTAACAAAAAATACAAAATTAACCTAAGGGTAAAATAATTTTAAGAGTTATTTTCTCCTCAGCTTTGGGTCAATTAGGTCCCTAGGTGGTACAAACAGTTTATGCTTCACTGCTAAGCTAAAGGCTGGTAGTTCAAACCCACCCAGTGGTACCATGGAAGAAAAGGGCTCCTGGTGATTTGCTTCCATTAAGATTACAGCCAAGAAAATTCTATGGAGCATTTCTATTCTGTGACACATGGATTTACACAGAAGTTAGAATCGACTCGGCAGCAACTAACAGCAACATCATGGGTCAGTGAGGGCAACTTAAGAGAAGGTACCAGTGATTCTGTTTCATGTTGTTGTTGTTGTTGTTATGTGCCATCGAGTCAGGCCTGACGCATAGCGACCCCTCCTTGGGTTTCTGAGGCAATATCACTACGTAAGTAGATTGCCCAACCTTCCTTTCAAGGAGTGGCTGGTGGGTTTAAACCACCAGCCTTCTGGTTAGCAGTCAAGTGCCTTATGCACTATGCTACCAGAGCTCCCGATTCTATTTCATAGACTTCCTGAAAATTTCCTGCATCCTCATGGAAGAAGGATCTGATAGCAATGGGACAGCACTTGTTTCTTTCAACAGAAGTGCCTTCCTACATCTGGTCATCAACTTTTAACTGGTATGAAGATAATCCATGGACTAGAAGGCATTTCTGTGAGTACGCAGGACTATTTCTGCCTCTTTGGAAATAAAGTTGTAATACCAAACCTTGAAATTAGAAGAAATCCTATTTATGAGGTGAGAATTTTACTATACTATAAGTTGTGTTGGTAGTCCCCAAGACCACCCTTATGTTCACTGATTGACTACAAAGAGGCACAGGTCTCAGAAAAGTTGTTGTGCTCATGGTTATAGATTATTACAGTAAAAAGATACAGTTTAAGCAAAGGGAAAAGGCTTAGGATGGAGTCTAGGAGAAACCAGGTATGAGCTTCCAGTTGTCCTCTCCCAGTGAAGTCACATCAACAGCACTTAATTCTCCTAGCAGTGATATATGACAACACATGCAAATATTGCCAACCAGGGAAGCTAATCTAAGCCGTGATGTTGAGAGTTAGTATTGGACATCAGTCACATAAATGTGGATTGCCTGTGTGGCTGATACTAGTAGCTCGTATGTGGATTCCCTCTGAGAGGTAAAATGAATGTAGTGTATCCCAGGGCCCCAGGTAAACAAAAAGATGTGTTCATCATAAATTATCTTGTTAGCATTAACTCTGGAAGGTACTAAAGCCTCCGGTATACAAAGACTCTTTTCAGGGAAAGAAAACAAAGGTTAAAGGCCAGTCTGAAGATATTTGGAATGTGCAGGCTTTGGGAAGCTCAAGCTACTGAGTTGGCCCTTTACTACACATGAGGAGAGAATGTTTTCATAAAAGATGTTGGCAAATATAAGTATGTATACCAAGTATATTTAGGTTAAACATTTAGCTAATTATGTTCTTTTTATACCTTATAGGTCAAAGAAGAATTACTTATATCAGACATAAATTCTATGTACTTGTCACTTTTTTATATAATTTATTTTGTGCTATTGAGAATATACATAGCAGAACATAAACTGATTGAACAGTTTCTACATGTACAATTCAGTGACACTGGTTTCATTCTTCAAGTTGTGCAACCATTCTCACCCTTCTTTTCCGAGTTGTTCCTCCCGTTAACATAAACTCACTGCCCTCTAATGTTTCTGTTTAACCTTTCCAGTTGGTTTTGTCAGTTTGATCCCACATAGATAGATCTTAAAAGAAAGCTTTATGTACTTGCTGAGCTTATAAAGTACCACCTTTTTCTTGTTGCACTTTTGAATTTCTCTTTGAAACTATGTGTGAAAAAAGTTTGGTACTTAATTACTTTGAGCCTACTGAAATTTAATCAAAAAGAAGCCAGGTCTAATTGTTTGATTGAAAAACAGTATCATGCTTCAGTCATGATTCTGGGCTCTATGTAATGCACATTAACAGGCCTCTTATCAGAAAGCACTGGGTGGCTACTAAATTAGAAATTAATCTTAACATTATATGGAGAAGAATAAGGGTGGTGCTGGTCTTCTGTGTAGAAACTATTGCAATCTAAACCAGTGGAAATGAGAAGTCTAATGGAATGACCATACATCTCTGTTTGCCAAAACAGTCTGAAGTTTTACCTGATGTCTGGTATAGTTATTAATAAGCACCTCCTTTGATTCTCAGGAGTGTCCTTGTTTGGATGATAGGTTTGGCTTGTGCAGGCAGTGTTTAAACAGCAATCTCTTATTACAAAGGTAGTGGGATAACTTACATGTCACTCTTTGCCAGTTAGAGTCCTTGGTAGGCAGTAGTGTAGTTTCTGATATCCCCAGATGCAGAATTTAATTAATAGTATTTATACACTATATTTCATGCCAGTGTTTTATAATTTAAGAATACACAATGGATGACTTCCTGTAACATGTAACAGCTCTATTACACTCAAGGAATCTTAGGAGTCAGTAGAGAGCTAGAACAAATAAAAAAGAGTATGTATATGATTCCTATGGAATAGACTATCTGTAACAACGTATTAAAAAAACTAGAAGTCTGTGTACTGGGAGCTTTGAAGATCCCCAAATTGTAAGAATGGTCTGTGTACTGGCAGCTTTGAAGATCCTCAAATTGTAAGAATGTCATCTTTATTCCGCAAACATAAGCATAAACTGTGTTCCCCAAATGAGAGATTTTTGTCAGTTTTGCACATTGTTACATTCCCGACACATAGATCCATGCCTGACATGTGGTGGTGGTGGTGGTGTGCTGTTGAGTAAGTTCCAACTCATACACTTACGGAAGCACAATACCACATCTTTCTCCCGTGAAGTGGCTGGTAGATTCAAACTGTTGGTTGCTTAGCAGCCAAGCTCCTAACCACTGTACCACCAAGTCTCCTTGTTAGTATTTATTCATGTAAATGATTATTATAATGTAGGTTGGAAAGTACGATGATAGAAAAGATCTAAGATATCTTGAGAGCATGGGGGGGGTATGGTTTACACTTTTTCCTATTTTAGCTTCCATGCTGGATTACTAGGAATGCATCTGATGATTTAAAACAAAAATTTTCACTTAACCACTACCCTGGAAGCCTAGGATAGAAACAGAAAGGCAAAACCAAGGAAAAGTTTGCAGAATATTCTGAGAATAACTAGATTCCTGACCTAGTCACTGCTTAGTAAATCTCTGGTCAGCTTATTTATTCCTTCAACCATTCAGCATTACTGTGTATATGACATTGTGGTGAATACAAAGATGAAATGTTCTTTTTTATTATTTTTAATGTCCCAGGCACTGTTCTAAACACTTTACTCTTACCTCCATAATACAGATGAAGAAAATGTAGCTCAGAGAGGTAAATGACTTATCTAAGGAGTTCTGGTAACATAGTGCCTAAGGCACTTGACTGCTAACCAGAAGGCTGGCGGTTCAAACCCACCAGCCACTCCTCGGAAGGAAGGTTGGGCAATCTACTTCCACAGTGATACTGCCTTGGCAACCCAAGGAGAGGTCGCTATGAGTTGGGGCTGACTCAATGGCATATAACAACAACAACAACAAGGTCACTTAGCTAGAAATGACAGAGCTGGGATTTGAACCTAGGCAGTCTGGACCAGTGGGCCAGTAGTGCTCTTAACCCACTGTGCTCTACTGCCTCTTTCCCTTAGGGGAATACAATCTGTGGGGAGTTAAGATGTGTAGAAATAAATATAAGACAGAAAGTGTCCAAAAGAATATAGGCAATAGTATGGGACTTTAAAAGAAGGAGAAGTTACTTTAGATAGAACAAACAATAAGGAAATTGGGTGGAAGAAAAGACTTTCCTGATAAACCTTGAAGGAAGAGGAAGATTTGAACATGGGGCATTGAAGAGCATGGACATTCCAGGTGGAGAATGAGTATCAGGAACATTTCTGAGGAATGGCAAATCATCCAGTTAGCTGGAGTCTACCATGCATGGATAATGAGAAATTAAGCTGGTTGGGGCTAAGTCTTGGGGGACCTTATTATTGAGCTAACAAATTTGATCTTTATTCTGTAAGCATTTGGGGTCCAGTGAAAGATTTTTGTGGAGAGAAATGACAAAACCAGATACATACTTCTAAAAATTAACAAAGACCTGACTCTGGCAACTGAGAGATAGCGAAGAATGCCTAGACCATTGTAAAAGGAGAACAGAAAGATGCTTTGCAAATAATTGGATCTGGGGAGGAAGGGACAAAGACAATGCTTGTATTCCCAGTACATTTCTTCAAAAGGTGGTAGGAGATTATACTGGTGGTATATATGAAGAGGGAATAGTCAGAGCCCCCCCAAAAAACTGTTTAGCCTCATGGAATCCAGTATGGGGGGCTTTGAGAAAAAGGTATGAAAGAATAAAGGAGCATTGGGCTGATCACCAGTGTTCTGTGCATGTAGGAGTCTTGTCCATGTTATTCCCTGTTGTATCAGTCCCAAACTTCTAATACAGTTCTTTGGACATAATAGATTCTCAGTGATTATTTGATGAATAAAAGGGTGGATGGATAGTTGATAAAGTTACAAAGAATTGTAAATGAGGACTGAAAAATCTACCACTTTTTCATTTGGTAGTTTGAAAGTAGTTGGTGACTTTGAGAGTATTGGTTTCTTTAGAAGTGAATCTACAGTAGGTTAAGAAGTTTCTCTTGAGAGAAATCTAATTATTTATCTTTTCATTTCCAAAGTCACCTTGCATTTATTTGCCTTACATATCACAGGTCCTTACATATCATAGGTCTTCAATAATATTTTCTGAAAAGTGGAAATAGCAAGTGGAAAGAAGTTTAGTACTTAAAGGAAAGAAGAAAGATTGAATAGAGAACATGTTTTTTTATTTTGTTTTTAAAAGCAGTAGGTTAGGATAGGAGACGTCTTTAAATGGATCTCCCATTTTATTTTGTCTCTTCTTAACTATCATTAAAAGAACTCAGTAACAGATTTCTTTGATGTGTACCTCTCTCTCCTGGATGCTTTCTCCTTCTTGATTTTTGTTCTCTATTTTGAATCTTCTCTGCCTTTCTGAACTATTCCTTCTAATAACTGTGTGTGTTGAAAATCCAACTGAAAATGAACTACACTGCTGATGGGCAACACTGGGTGCATAAGGAAGCATCTATAGCTTGGCATGTTGAGAGGCTTGCCCTCTCTGTGGAGTGCTATTGTGGCTGCTTATACCACTAAAAGCAATCGGCTGTTGGGTTTTAATGACACCATCCTTGCCAAGAGTTTTACAGTAGACCAGAGAGAAACAAATGGTGCTCATATTCTGTTGGGCAAGAGGACATTTGGAACCAGATTGTCTGGACATAGAATAAGTTTTTCAGACTTGTTAAGGAATAAGGGTCAGTAGGTCTTAGATGACTCATTATCTTTTGGAGAAAGTGTTAAGATTTGTTGTATTGGCATAAGAATTGTGATACAGTTTCAGTGATTGACATGTATGTATCTTTTACCCTCTGAGTAGATTAAGAGGTGATTAAAAAATCTTCCTCCTTCACTTCATGAATCAGGAAATTGGAGGAGTGAAATGTGTTTAATCTGTGTAGAGGCTCCTCTTTCGAATACCTTTTTTATATTCAGAAGAGTAGTGACTGTTCATTTGTTTCATTTGCTTTCTATTCCTTGGCTCCTTAACTCCGGGTTTATGTGTTCATGTATTTCTTTTGGAGGATTTTGATGATGGAAGATTAGTGATCACCAGGTTCTTACCATCTGTATTTCAGATACAGGGCTTGCCTTTGCCTTCTCCAGGACACTTGGAAAAAAGAGAGCTGAGGTTTGAAATAACATCATTTTCTCTGGGATGTTCTTCTTGTTTCATTACATGCATGGTTGTAGTAGCATTAGTGACAAGGATTCAGCTAACATAACCTTCTGGACTATGACAGAGTATATAGAGTGACAGCTTTCCAGCTTTTTTCTTCTACAACGAAATGAATGCAGCGTACTGCTGTCAAGTCAGATCCTACTCATAGCGACCCTCCTTGGATTTCCGAGGAGGTATCACTATGGAAGTAGATTGCCCAGTCTTCCTTCTGAGGGGTTGGCTGGTGGGTTTGAACTGCCAGCCTTCTGGTTCGCAGTCAAATGTCTTAGGGACTATACCACCAGAGCTCCTTTTTTTCTTCTAAGGTGGTAGAATTGATTTTTTTTTTTTTAAAGTCAGTTTTAAATTGCCATTGAGGTAATTTCAATTTTTTGACAGGCTATACAATTGAGTTACTTAAAAAAAAAAAAAAGAAGAAGAAGAATTTGCCTTTGCCTGGGAAAGAGATTGTTGTATTCAAACATTTTTACAACGTGACCTTTTATTCCATCGATTTCTATAGAGAAACACAGGCATGCTTCAGAAAAGGTCAGTGATTCTAATTGAAGCACACTCGGATTTTTTTCCTAGTTGCAAAGATGCCCTTGCTTTTTGTTGCAAAGAAGATGATGAGATTTAGTGCTGACCATTTGTTAGAAGAGAAAACAATTCTCTGTAATGCCTGTTTTCCTTTCACATGGAAAGCATTGTTTGAAATCAACAATATCCATAAACCAGACTTTCATTATGCTGTTTAATGCCCTCATTTTTATTTCAGATCAGGCAGTTACATATCTGAGATCTAGGTTAAAATTTCCTTGCTCTGTGGACCTGATTTTGCAAGAAAAAAAAATAGAAGAAAAAGATGTACAGGTTTATAATTGTAGAACTTTGTCTTTTCAAACAAGAATGGCAGGATTTCAAGAATTAGTGCTTATAATGTATTTAAGTGTATTTTAAATGGTATCTTGGACTTTCTGTATTAGAGAATCATAGCTTGAGAGCCATACTTGGGTATCTGAAAACTACAGTTTCTTAGACCACAAATTTACTGTTTCCCTTTGTGAAAGTCACCTGACTCTCATAATTGTTCTACTATGCATCACAATGATAAGAGCTTTAAGGAAAAAAATTGTAGACCTATGACCAGCATGGGGCCTACTTGATATTTAATATTGCAAAATTTATTTTTTATAATTTGACTTAGCGTTGGTTTTTGTCCAATATGAAATTTTAAAAAGGGGGAAAAAAGATCCAGTTTCCATTATTGGTGTCAATAAAGATGGTTTAGGGATTAAAATTAGGTTTTCAAAGCTTTTTGTCCATATCCATTCTGTAGGAAATAATTTGATACAACAGGTTCTCTCTTTTATTCTCTCAACCTAACAAAACCAGTTAAATACCCTTATTTTGCAAGCTGAAAGCTTTTAACATGTCATTAATAATTTTCTGTAGGACATTAGTAACTCATTGCCCTAAGATCATTGAATGTGCTCTCAGACTTCAGTGTAGTTGAACAGGCAGGGCAGCCTGCCGTTGTTGTGAACTGTAGCTGGTGAGTTTTTTAACCTGATTGATAATTTTCTTTATAAAACAGTATAACAAATTTTCACACATACACACAACTTCAATTGTCCAGAATGGTTAGCCTTCTATAAGTTGCTTATTTAAAAAAAAAAACTCACTGCCATCCAGTCAAACCCGACTCATAGCTTACCCCACTTTGGGTTTCTGAAGCAGTATCACTATGGAAGTGGATTGCCCAACTTTCCTTCCAAGGAGTCTTTGGTGGGTTTGAACTGCCAGCCTTTTGGTTAGCAGTCAAATGCCTTAGGCACTATGCTAACAAAGCTCCTATTTAGCAGTGCTTTATTATGATACATTTGCACACCTTATTATTGAGAGTATGTGTTTATTCCTAATTGTTTATAAATACCACTAGTTGTTCATATTGACTCTAAATGTTGTATAATGGATGTTTTATTTTTAATTCTTTTTTTTTTTTTTTTTTTTTTGGAAGGATGGGGAAAATATGACTCCTCCCATACATGTTCTGCATATTAGCACCTAAATAACACCAGTCACTAAAATCAGATCCCTTCTCCATTTTTTTGCCTGCCATAATCTCATCATCCCTTAGTTCTTTTCTGCTGCCTTACCTTGGTCATCTGAGCTTAGCAACTTAACCCTTTATAAACCAGGAGCAGTATCCTCATCCTGTGTTTTTACTTTGTTTTGTTTATTAAAATCCTTATGATTGGTTCAGTGCCTACTTAGACAACAGTCCTGCTAGCTTGAGGTAATAGGGAGAGAAAATATATTGTCATGGTAAGGAATATGGATTCTGGAAGCAGACTGCCTAGATTTTAATTCTAGTTTTGCCCCTTACTGCGATCTTGGGCAACTTACTTAACCTTTCTGTGCCTCAATTTCCTGGTGAATAAAACAGAAAAATAATGATACCTCATAGAGTTATTACAAGGATTAAATTGGAATATACATATACATACTTAGAATGGTGCTTGGCACTTAGTAAGGGCTATAAAAGTAGTAAGGGTAGCACTTAAAGGAAGTAGAAACTCCTGTGAACTTTCCAGTGCAGCATTAAAGTGTCTTCAGCCCACTACCAACTGATGGTGTTAATAAATACATCACAAACAAATGAACTTTCTTAACAGCCTATCAGAACCAGACTTAACCTGTTTATAGAGAGGATTTTTTTTCTAAGTTAGTTAATTAAGGAAGAATGGGTTATTAACCTTGGTACTTGATATTCCATTGCCTTTTCTCCTCTTCTTCCTAAATGTATTTAGTATACTACTTGATAACACCTCCAAGCCTTCTATCTAGACTGCATCCAAATTCTATCTTTCTTAATGTTTTTTCCATTGCCTTTGTTGTTCTTGTTGTTGTTGGTTGCCATGGAGTCTATTCTGACTCATGGGGACCCCGTGTGTACAAAACTGAACTGCTCCATAGGGTTTTGAAGGCTTTCAGAGCGGATTGCCAGACATGCTTTCAAGGATCTCTGGGTGGGTTCTGGCTGCCAGCTTTTCGGTTGGTAGCCAAGCTCTTAACCATCTGCGTCTCCCAGGGACTGCTCCATTGCCTTTACCAAACCTTATTAATTGTAAGGATATGAAACAATATGTTCCTTCAGTCTGAGATCCCAAGAACCACTCCCTTTCTATGTCCTCTAGTTGTCAATTATCCCTTTTTTCCCCTTCCTTTAAAAGCTCCCCTGTTGCATTAAGATTACCTAGGCTTTGCTGTATAGCAAAGCCTGGGGATGCTTTTAAAGAACTGTTTAAAGTTCTGAGTCACAATTGGGATTTTTTTTTTCCATTTGCTTTGAAGAGACTCACTGTAGCAACTTGTTCACACCAGCTCTATGAAACACCTGTGTTCCAGGTGAAGTTAAAAAAAAAAATCTAAAGCTTGAAACTAGTCTTTTCAACTCTTCATCAAAAAAAAATTAAAAAGAAAAAAAAAAATTACTAAAACGTCCCAGCTGGTGGGAATGAAATGCTAACAGGCCTCCCAACTATTAGAGAATAATATTGAATAACAACAAAGCCACACCTAATTTGATCTTTTGAAAAACCTCATAACCCCATTATCATTCTCCTGAACTGCTTAACCTTCTGATTATTAGCTTCGTGACATACTTAACTCAGGTGTGCAAGTTTTAGAGGAGCTCATGGGACTGTATTTATTTGATCTTTTTTGTCATATTCTGCTGTTAAGGCTTTATTTATATATTTTTTTAAGGTTGGTAGGCACCAGGAGGCATGTGTTACATGAAGACCCAGAGGTTTCAGAAGTCACTAAATATATCAGACCTGCCTTAATTGGAGAATATGGAGAAGCAGTGGGGCTTTTAGCCACTTCATAGACCAGCTGAGTCTCCTGCTGCCAACTCAATTTATTTGAGAGCAGTACCTCAGGGAACTTAATAGACCTACAGCATACTAGCACAAGTCTGTATTTTAGTGAGAGTACAGTTTATTTATGTGCTATTGTTGTATCAGTTTGCTCTCTGCATAATATATGCATAGTATCATTATTAAATATTACTCAAGAGCACTTCATTATACAATTGGTGATGGGTTTAATAGGTGTTTAATTAATAGTCTTTTTCTCTTATTGATACATCACTTAGGGGTGGCAAGAGAACTAAATGGTAGAAAATAGGATCCTGTTGAAGTGGCATTTTTCTTAACATATGATTTGAATGAGCCAGGTAAAGTTTTGGTTTTCGATTTTGGGATATGTGCTGGTTTCTGGACTCTGAATCAGTTGTGGAATACCGGTCTGATAGCTAATCTTTACCACCATGAGCTCAACATGGAGAAACCTTCAAGTTACTAGAAGCCCTTTACCAAAACCAAGAATCCCCTGTGTGGAGGTTCCAGGAGTCTCATAGAGATTAGCACTTTTAATAGCTCCTTTAAAGAGTTTTAACTTTCTCAAAAATAAGATGCCTTGTAGAAAACTGTACCTAGTCTAAAAAAGGGTTTTTATTCTTGTGAATGAAATTTAAAGAAATGTAACTGTCATGATACTGTTTTTGGTGACTCCCAGCCACCACCACCCGCACCAAAAAAAAATTCAGTAATAAGTGAATAAAATTTTTCTTTCTTCAGCAGTGATGTCTTTTTGAGATGGTCTGATCTTTACTTCTAAGATCAGTTACTTCAAAGAGCTTTTTTGATTGGTTGTCTAATTCTTGTTTCTTTTTTTTTAATTCATATTCTTTTTTCTTTTCCCATGGGAGGGAAAATGTTGGGACAAAATCTGAGCAGTCATACATTTTGGTAATGTGTAGGCTTTGATATTGGGCAGTCCTGATTCCCCCCCCACACACACACTTAACTAGCTATTTGATCTTGGAAAAGTTATTTGATACTCCTTCCTTAATCTCAGTTTTCTCAAATATAAAATGGAGATAATATCTTTGCAGGGCTGTTGGAAAGAATAAATTAATGTATATCAGACATTTGGCATAATACCTGACATATTGAAGTTTAATGAACTCAGTACCTTTCCTCCTTCACTTGGTGATGATGATGGTGGTGGTAATGGTGATGGTGGTGGCAGCAGTGGCAGCTGCCAAACATCCCTATTTCCCATGTGCCAGGTATTTATATGTGATTCCCATACATTACCTAAATCCTGCCACTAACCCTGTGAAGTAGGTATTATTGCATTTTATTAATGCAGAAACTAACTCAGAAATTATTTAACTTGTCACATTTTACCCTGGAAAATGGCAGAGTTGGGATTTCAACCCTGGTCTTACTTATTCCAAAGCCTACCACACTGCCTCACACTGCCTAGTAGATTTAATTTAACTCATTTTAAAAATCAGCTTTCTGACCTTTCTGCTTCTAATGTAGAATTATTTCGTCTCTGCATTTTTCTGTGGTTTTATAGCTCTGAAGTTTACTTCATCTTTTAGAGGATGGAGTACAGATTAAGAACACCTGTCCTATCTCTGGCACAAACTGTCTGTTATCTTTGGCTAGTTCCTTCACCTCTCTAAGCCTCTTCAATCATTTGTTAAATAGGAATCATAACAGAACTTAGTTCTTAGAGTAATTAGTAGTAGATGAGACAAAATAAATTTACAGCTGGATGCCTGACACGTATAAAACTTGACAATAAATACCAGCTATTATTATTATTTTTTTTAATCTTTGAGGAGTTCTGATGGTTCAGGGATTAAATCATTCAGCTGCTAATCAAAAGGTACCTAAATGGTAGAAAATAGGATCCTATTGAAGTGGCATTTTTCTTAACATATGATTTGAATGAGCCAGGTAAAGTTTTGGTTGATGCTCTGTGGGACAAAGATGAGGCATTCTGCTTCTGCAAAGATTCACCCTTGAATTTAGCCTTGGGAAGCCCTAATGGCAGTTCTACTCTCTCCAGTAGGGTAGCTAAGAGTCAAAATTGACTCAGTGGCAGTAGGTTCGGGAGGTTTTTTTTTTAAAATCTTTGTTCCAGTGTAGTCTCTGTGTCTGTGTATATTAAAATCTCCTTGCTTCCTTTTTGTGCTCTCTACTTGATTTTCATGTATCAGTCTCAGTCTTTCTAACCTCTTGAGTGTTGCCTTAACACTCATCACTCTTTACTCTCTGTCTCCTCATTGAGTTAGCATGCTGTCTACACCCACTTGGTACCCAGTTAGTATTTATTGATGCTAATGATGATGGTTAAACAAAGGTGGTATTGGCATCAGTCCTGCAGCTTCTGAGACTGCTTGACTAATCATGACTTCCTAAAAATAAAAAAGGACTCAATCGTCTTACTCATAATTGAAGGTCAGAATTTGATGTCAGCACTTGTTTCTGTGGTGATTATGTAGCTTTTTCTGTAGATTTACCTTTGACAGTTGGGGTAGTCAGGCTTTCTGGCACAAAGTTGATTATCATGTGCTTTTAAATTACATCCTGAAATAGAAGCAGCATCAGAAATGTGGATTAAACAAATACTGATCATACTACAGATTTGTTTTAACTGGAGCAAAAGGTTGGGAAGGCTTACCATTGAGATGTAGTTGGCTGCCAGGTTATATCTAGATTAGTTTCCCAGTCATCTTCCCCATGATCTTTTTGTATCAGAAAAAATTGTGCAAACCTGTTTTTAGTTCTAAAATCTCTTTTCTCTGGTATCATTTTTGTTTGTTTTACCTCTCTGTTTTCTGGTATCTTTAATATATTCTCAACTTTTTTCCTTGATCCTTAAAAAATTCCTTATTTCTTGTTGCTGCTTCCTTTGAACTCTGTCCTCCATGAAAACCTTGTCTTCCTCAGCACACTTCGTGGAAGTCTATCAGAATATCCTGCTTATTATATTTTGGACACTACACTGATGAGTTAGATGTTGATACTGCAAAAATGTCATGTGGTTAAGATTGAATTTATAACCGGCTAATGGTGGGGTGCTTCTATTATTTTAATATTCAAATTTTGAAAATAAAAGGAATGATGTAAAAAAGTAATAAATAAGTAAACCCTTCCTTGTTCAAAGAGAAAGATTGTAATGAAAGAAAACTTAATACTCAGTCT
>NW_006921629.1:6243378-6245222 GCF_000298275.1 Orycteropus afer afer
AATTTGTTTTTTTGGGGGAGGGAGTTAAGTTTCCCTCATGTATGTAAAAAAGGGAAAATGAACCTATTCACAAAGCACAACAAATAAGGTAAGCATAAATGATTCATGTGTTGTTGTATGCTGATGAGTCCGTGCCAATGCATAGGAAACCAATAAGACAGAATATGACTGCTCCATAGGGATTCCTAACAGATCACCAGGTCTTTTTTCTCTCTCATAGGCTGGTGAGTTTGTCCCACTGACCTTTTGGTTAGTGGTTGATTGCTTCAGCATTGCACCACCAAGGCTCCTTATATGATTCATAGGTACAGGAAAAATTTTGTTCAATTGTCAAATCTAGTTTTGTGTTTGACTAAGGGAGAATGCCATCATTTGTAAGTTGGTCATACTTTGGTGGCTTGTGTATTGCTGTGATGCTGGAAGCTATGCCATCAATATTTCAAATACAAGCAGGGTCACCCCGTGGTAGACAGGTTTCAGCAGAGCTTCCAGACTAAGGAAAAGGATGTGGTAGTCCACTTCTGAAAAAATTGGCCACTGAAAGCCTTATGAATAGCAGTAAAGCATTGTCTGGTACATTGTCAAAAGATGAGCCCTCCCAGGTTGTAACGCACTCAGATACAGCTGAGGAAGAGCTGCCTCCTTGAAACTGAGTCAGCCTTAATGGTGTGTGTAGAGTAGAAGCTTTTAGGACCTTCATTTGCTGATGTGACATGATTTGAAATTAGAACAAATGGCTGAAAACATCCATTAAGAATCAGAATGTGGAATGTGTGAAGTATAAATCTAGGAAAATTGGAAGTTTTTAAAATGAAATGGAATGCATAAAGATTGATATCCTAGGTATTAGTGATCTGAGATGGGCTTGTATTGGTTATTTTGAATCAGACAATTATATGGTCTGTTATGCTGGGAATGGCAAATGGAAGAGCAACAGTGTTGCATTTATCATGAAAAAGAACATTTCAGTTTTCTGTGCTATCAGTGATAGGATGATATCCATATACCTACAAGGGAGACCAATTAATATGACTATTATTCATATTTACTCACCAACCACTGAAGGCAAAGAAATTGACGATTTTTAAAAATTTCTATGGTCTGAAATGCATCAAGTATGGAGTCAAGATGCATTAATAATTAGTGGTGGTTGAAATACGAAAGTTGAAAACAGAAACATCATCAGTAGTTGGAAAATAAGGCCTTGGTGATAGAAATGACACTGGAGTCAAAACAGCCTGGTATTGGTACAATGATAGACACATAGACCAATGGAACAGAAATGAAAATCCAGAAGTAGATCTATCCACCTATGGACAGCTGATCTTTGACAAAGGGCCAAAACCCATTAAATGGGAAAGAGATAGTGTCTTTTACAAATGGTGCTGGCAAAACTGGGTATCAGTTTGCAGAAAAACAAAACGAGCCATACCTCACACCATACATAAGAACTAACTTAGGATGGATCAAAGACTTAAATGTAAAACCTAAAACTATAAAGTTCATCAAAGAAAAAGTAAGGGCATATTTAAGACACTTAATATATGGCATTATTAGACTACCAAATGTAAGTAAAAATGCACAAACAGCAGAAGATAAACTAGATGACTGGGAACTTCTAAAAATTTAATTCATATGCACATCACAAGATTTCTCCACAAGAGTAAAAAGAGAACCTATATGTTGGGAAAAAATATTCAGCAATGGCATCTCTAAAATTTATAGAAAACTCTAATACCTCAACATCAAAAAGACAGTCCAATTAAAAGTGGGTAGAAGACATGAACAGACACTTCACCAAAAAACCTATTTGGGCAGCCAGAAAGCACGTGAAGAAATGCTCA
>NW_006921629.1:6246117-6246807 GCF_000298275.1 Orycteropus afer afer
CACTATGCTACCAGAGCTTCCAGGATACATAGGTAGACAGGCTAAATGATCAGGTATGTGTAGGTGAAAGGGAGTATAACCATAACCATGTATGTATAGGTTTAGCAGGTAAAATTCTTACAAATGTGTTTATATATGCCCATATATATAATAGAGCTAATGGGCCAAAGTTATAACTTCTTAGCCACAGCCAAACCCCTTGAGAGAGTGAGTGAATCACTGGGGTGGTGGGTTTGGGACCATGCTCATGGGGAACATCAAGCTCAATTGGCATAACTATACAAAACTATACAAAAACACTGTTCTACACCCTAGGTGAATAGTGACTGGGGTCTTAAAAGCATGCAAGTGGCCATTTAAAATGCAAAAATTCATCTCTCCTTGTCTAGAGCAAAGAAGAATGAAGAAACTCAAAACCTTAGGGACATAATTAGTCCAATGGACTAGTGGACCATAGAAACTTCAGCCAACTTGATCCCGAGTCCTGAAGAACTAAATGGTACCCAGCTACAACTGCCAACCACTTGGAAAGGGATCAGACGTGGAGATTGTGGATAGAGTGGGAGAAAAATGTGGAGCAAAACTGAAAATCATAAAAAAGACCAGGCTTTCTGGTCTGATAGAGACTGGTGAAATCCCTGCGACTATGGCCCCTAGTGGCCCTGGAATTGAACTCAGTTCCATGGCTTA
>NW_006921629.1:6251202-6257901 GCF_000298275.1 Orycteropus afer afer
TTTTACTTTCTGCACAGTGATGTGTCATTATGTGGTCTTGTCAGCTGACATTCTGTCAACCCATTTTAGGATACCTGTTTCATAGAAGTAGTCACAAGTTGTCTTGAGGATTAAATGAGGTGACCCATGTTAAAGAAGCACATCGAACTGAACTAACTCACTGCCATTGAGTCAATCCCTGACTCATTGCAACCCCTTCGTGGGTTTCAGAGGTGGCATCTCTACAGAAGTAGATTGCCCAATCTTCCTTCCAAGGAGTGGCTGGTGAGTGTGAACCACCATCCTTCTGATTAGCAGTCAAATGCCTGAGGCACTACGCCACCACAGCTCCTACAAATAGTAGGTTCAAAAACTGGGAATAATCTCTTAGCAAACCAGATTTATCTTGTTTAAGGTATGGCCTGCCAGTGACAGAACTAAGACTAAAATTCAGATGCTAGAAGAAACGAGTAAAATGCTTAGAAAAGTGACTGGTGCATAGTGAACACTCAAAGGTTAGTTGCTTTTGTTTTTATCATTTCTCAGGTAGTTTAAAAAGGTGAATCATTTTAGAAAGCCAAATGTGAGTGTGTAAGATGTTTTATAAATATAGATATATTACCAGTTAGTGTGTGCATCTAATTTAGAAATTCATTAGGAGCTGAAGAAATCCTTTTTGATGGTTTCTCACATGTTTAGCTAAGATGTTTAAGTCTCCAGCTGTTGGGATTTAGCGATTCCAATAATTTTGAGATTTACCTCTTTGGAAGGATATATCTTGTCTGCCCTACTTTGTTTCTCTTGTTCCTATTGGCTTCTGTAATGGCGTCTGGCATATTCAATTCCAAAGCAGTGCCTAAGGGGTTTTATTAGATTAACAGCCATAACACTTGTAATCTTTGAATGAATCTGTTGTAATTGCTTGCTTAATTGTCTGTCTCTTTTGTTAGGCTGTAAACTCAGTGAAAGCAGTGACTATCTTGTACACCATTGCATTTCCAGTGCCTGGAATGGTGTTTGGCACAAGCTGCTATTCAAAATACTTGTTGAAGAATGGAGAGTAATCTCTCATTTGAAAATACGACGAAGGGATTCTAAAAGCTACATCATGTAATGCAGTGTTATGTGTCAGATTTTTGCTTGAAACCTGGCCAAAAGAGGTGACTAATGACAATCTGATCAATTTCATTTTCTCTCTCAATAAATAAAGTGAAATATAATTTCATGAAAAGGGTCAGACTTCAGAATAATTAGAACCTGGGTTTGAATCCAAGCTCTGTCTCAAGCAGCTTAACCTCACCCAGCCTTAAATAGGTAGTTACAAGATACTATGAGGAATAAATGAGGTGATTTATAAAGTGGCATGTAAAAACCATTGGCTGTCAAGTTGATTCTGACTTATCATGACCCCAGGTGTTGTGGGGGGTTCTCAACGCTGTTACCTGTCCAGAAGCAGATCAGTGGGCCATTCTTCCGAGGTGCCTCTGAATGGGTTTGGACCATCGGCCTTTCAGTTAGTAGTCAAGTGCTTAATCATTTGTGTCACCCAGAGACTCCTGAAGAGGCACATTGTGGGCTCAAAAAAAAAAAAAAAAACCCAGCTTTTTCTACTTGTAGCCCGTAATTAATGCAGCTTTTGTGCATTTCAAAGTAGTCTGCAAACTGTAATGATGATTGACTAAGAATTAGAAATAGTAGGCTCAAAAAATCAAGGTCCTATAGGAAGCAGCTTGGTGGACTGGAGAGAGCACTGGACTAGGAATCAAGAAACTGAAGCTAGTCCTGGCTTTTTACTAAGAATGTAACCTTGAGTAGATATAATCTCTCTGAGCCAAGTGATGTGTTTCTATTTAATGACATTCTCCAGTGACTAATAATATTTCAGAAAGTAGTGAAAAGGACTATTTTCTACCCATTATTAAAAAAAACTCGTGAAATAATTTTTTTTTTTTTAATTCTTTAAAAACAACACAGAGATGATTTGTTTCTCTTGGGGACCCAAGACATCATTGTCACCACCATGCCCCCCATGCATTTCTAATTATTCATTTGCATTGTTTGTTTTGGGTTTTTTTTTTGGGGGGGGGAGGGGTTGTTTTTTTGTTTTTTATCAAATCAGTACATTTTCAAATTCGTATTCCAGGGACTGACTCAATGGCAGTGAGTACTTAACTAATTGTTGCAATCAGCATCAATTTATTTTATAGCAGTGCTGTTCAAATCACTCTGAGGTTGATATACCATGCACAATGTGTTTTTAACAATCATATTTTTAATGATGAGGTTCAGTAAGGGAAGAAAGTCTTAACTTAGGCTCTGTATTTTATCTATGCCAAACGGTAACTTAAAAGGACATAGCAAAGGCATTGACCCAGTGGTGCACCAGCTGTTGGAGAGGCTGTCCCATTTAGAAGGACCAAGAGAGGGAAAGAGTACCCCGTTTCTACTTTTGTTTGGAGACCCTTATTAAATTACTACTAAGAAACAATAATCAGATAGCTGCTGTTCAAGTTAATGGCACCTCTGAGTCCCTGTCAAGAGAGCTTTATTTAATGTGCAACAGACCTGGAGTGATGCAGGTGCCTTTTCAGGCCCTCATTTAATTTAAGCTGCTTTAGTTGGCATGGCAACTAGTTGAGACATCTGGGAGACATTATACTAGGGATTGAGACTTCAGAGGATTTGAGTTAGAGTAAAGCAGAAACCTTATAAAGTGGTGTGTGTGGCTTCTGAATTTTTTGCAGCCATATTGTTAAAACTTCAAATCCAGGAATTGTATTTTGCAAAGGAATAAAATTTTAGAAGGTTGCCTGGGTTGCTGGCTTGTTTTCTGTAAAGGGAAAAATTGTTTCCATTGTGGAGTGAAAAAGCTAGTGCCCCTTAAATTTTACTTTGCTTAAACTAAAGCTTGACAAAACTTACTGGCTACAAAGCAGCTATTTCGGTCACTTTGCACAAATTCTGCATTTTAAGTTTTTTATCATTTATGTTTGAAAGATATTAAGAGGAGTGGAAAGCATCTGTGCACAAAGGTAAGCTGTAACAGATGTGTGGCAGCCACAGAAAATGGTAAAAGTGGACAGGGATGCTATGTTTTTTTTACACTGGACTTTCTGATTAAGTTAGAGTTTACTAACCTTCTTCCATTCTTTTTTAACCCAGCCTCTCATTTTCTCAAAAAGCACAGATTAGAAAGTAGTACTCTGTTAAACACACTTAAATATTATAGTTGAAGGGTGAATGAAAGAGTTTTTTCCAGTTCACAGAGCCTACAGACAGTAACATGGTGACCTAGTCATTTGTGTTTAGCCGAAGAATACTTGCTGGATTATATTTTGTGAGAATGTGTGCGTGTTTATGTGGCCTTAGGAACTGACTTATTTGAAATCATGTTCAATATTCATTTTGAAAGTCTAATTTTGTAAATTAGATTTTCAGTATTTTGATAACTTGGTAATACTTTTCTGCTCGTGTGAGGTTGATCCATATGAAATTGTTATTTTTTGTCAGTCAAAAATGGTTCCATGTTGTCAGTTCAAGTAGTTTAGCCCAATAATAGGTTTAGGGTGAACAACACCTTGATTTGGAAACATGTGTTTCATAATACTAAGAAGAATGTCAGATCATTTTTCTGAAATGAGCAATTGGTTATAAAATATTTTGTCAGAACAGTACCCATTCCTGGCAGATAATATTTTTCTTTTCCCCTTTCTTTGAAAATATAGTCACTGTTAGGAGAAAGCATATGATATTATTTCATATTTATTCTCTGTTTTAGGGGTTTTTTTGTTTTGTTTTGTTTTTTAAATCGTTCTTATAATGAGTCAGAGTAGTATTTTCCAAGTGCCAGCACTATGAATTCAACCTGATAACTTGAAAATTAAGATGTTTTCTCTCCACTGCTTGCATGCAAACCAACTGTCACTACTAACAGTAAAGATTCTGGCATCAGAACTTGGCTGGCAGTTTTGTAGATATGTGAGGCAGAATAGAATATAGCCTACTCTTCACATCTGTGCAAGAACTTTTCAAATCCTGGCAGGAGCAAAAAAATTGTCAGTAAACTCAGCAGATGTGACTGTCGTCCCGTATAGATAATTGCTTCATACTCTTTCTTTAGGTGTGTTTTTCTTTTTTTTTTTAAATTTTATTCCTGAGTGAAACCTGAAGTTGACAACACATGATGGCAGGTGTAAAGGTTTTTGGGTTTTGTTGTTTTTATTTTAAATCTTTGTTATGTTTTTGTTTCCTGTATATTGTTCCTTTGTTTTTGCCCCTGGAGTTTTCCAGACTTCATACAACTCAAGACGGGGATTTCTGATTCAGGTTCAATAGTATAAATAGCCTCTCTCCCTACCCCACCCCCTTCTCTACCCTGTGATGAAGATTTCCTAGTGGGGGAAAAATTTCAATGGATACGTAAGGGTTAATAATTAATAAGTGAAGAGCTTGTAAAAATATCCTAAATTGAGCAAAGGACAGGAATAATTTTGTCTGTCTGTATCTTTCTCTCTTTCATACTCACATATGTGTAGCCAGTAAACATGTAAACAGTTTTCAACCTGAAAGCACAATGATTGAACATAAATCTTTACTGTAGATGAGGAGAGATGGAAATCTAAGCTGGCAGTGATAAGAACCCAGAAATAGGTTGGTTCTTGCTGCAGAACATCAGAAAGACTCAGTAATTGGAAGCATCAGGTACTTTATAAAGTAGGGATATAGGAAGGCCTCTGGTAGCATAGTGCCTAAAGCACTTGACTGCTAACCAGAAGGCTGGAGGTTCAAACCCACCAGCCACTTCTTGAAAGGAAGGTTGGGCAATCTACTTGCATAGTGATACTGCCTCAGAAACCCAAAGAGGGGTCGCTGTGAGTCCGGGTCGACTCAGTGGCACATAACAGCAACAACAGGAACAAACAAAGGATTTATATAAACCTGTATAAGAAGTAGTAAGGACCAGATCATCTTCCCCTGCCCTGTGGAAAACTAAAATTTAGTGTGTGGAGCTGAGCTTTTGGGATTTCTGACCCCATCCCCACTCACGCAGAACACTGGCACCCTAGCCTATGCCTTCCAAGACAGAGGATTGGAGGACTTTTTTCAGGAAAAATGGATTAACCCAAGAAAAAAGACTTAACGTATAACTAACTGAGAGTCCTTTATGAAGCATTCTTTCTAGATCACCCCCATAAAGCTCTAAGATATGTATCTTAAATACATATCTTTAATTGACAAGGTACATATTTAAGTATTTACAGGTGGAATGATGTCTGGGATATATTTTTAATTACTCTAGCCCTTTCTCTCCTTCCCTCAATGAAAAGGGACAGAGGAAATGACACTGAGAACTGATTAATTGGTATACCTATATGAGTCGGGGCCGACTCGACAGCACATAACAACAACAACAACAACAATATAACTATATCATCATATAAAAAAGTTTTGTGCTTTTTGGAAATTTCCATAATCGTTTTAAAAAAAAAACTTCATTGCAGATAACATGACCACTCATCTGCAGATTTGTCATACTGTAATGGCTCTCTTGTTGCTGTGATGTTGGAAGCTATACCATCGGTATTTCAAATACCAGCAGGTCATCCATGGTGGACAGGTTTCAGCAGAGCTTCCAGAGTAAGACCAGGGACAAGGACCCGACAATCTACTTCTAAAAAATAGTGCCCAGTGAAAACTATATGAATACTAGCAGAACATTGTCTGATATAGTGCTGGAATATGAGCCCCTGGGTTGGAAGGCACTCAGAATATCACTGGGAAGAGCTGCCTGACACCTTCATTTGCTGATATGGCAAGACTCAAAATGAGAAGAAATAGCTGTAAATATCAGTTGGTAATTGGAACATGGAGTATACAAAGTATGAATCTAGGAAAATTGGAAGATGTCTAAAATGGAACTCTTGAAGTTACGTATCCTAAGCATTAGTGAGCTGAAATGGACTGGTATCAGCCATTTTGAGTCAGTCAATTGTGTGGTTTACTAGGAACGACAAATTGAAGAGGAACAGTGTCATGTTCATTGTCAAAAAGAACGTTTCAGGATCTGTCCAGAAGTACAACACTCCCATTGATAGGATAATATCCAAATACCTATAAGAAAGACTAGTTAATATGACTGTTCCTGAGATTTGTGCACCAAAAACTAATGCCAAAAATGAAGATTTTTGCTAGCTTCTGCAGTGTGAAATTGATCAAACATACAGTCAAGGTGCATTAATAACTACTGGTGATTGGAATGCGAAACAAGAAGGATCAGTAGATGGGAAATACAGCCTTGATGATAGAAATGATGCCAGAGATCCAATGTAGAATTTTGCAAGATCAACAACATTTTCATTGCAAATACATTTCAACAACGTAAATGGCAAGTATACACCTGGACCGCACCAGATGAAATTCATAGGAATCAAATCAGCTACTTCTGTGGAACTATATGATGAAGGAGAAGCTCAGTATCATCAGTCAGATCAACTCCAGGGGCCAACTGTGCAAAAGACCATCAGTTGCTATAATACATACACTGCCGTTGAGTCGGATTCGACTCATTGCAAGCCCTTCTTGGGTTTCTGAGGCAGTATCACTACAGAAGTAGATTGCCCAACGTTCCTTTTGAGGAGTGGCTGGTGGGTTTGAACTGCCAGCCTTCTGGTTAGCAGTCAAATGCCCTAGGCACTATGCCACCAGAGCTCCTTCAATTGC
>NW_006921629.1:6262726-6263471 GCF_000298275.1 Orycteropus afer afer
GAAAGGTTATCCAACAGAATGCAGAAGTTATCTGTCATTAATCATTAGTTAATTAATCATTAATTTCACAGGCAAGTAATATTTTACTGAAGATAATTCAAAAATAGTTGGTCAGTACATCAACAGGAACTGCAAGAAATTCAAGCCAGATTCAGAAGAGAACATGGAACAGGGGATATTGTTGATGTCAGATGGATCTTAGTTAAAAGCAGAGAATACCAGAAAGATGTTTACCTGTGTTTTAGTGGCTATGCAAAAGCATTTGACTGTGCGTGGATCATAACAAATTATGGTTAACGTTGCAAAGAACAGGAATTCCAGGACACTTGATTGTGCTTACATGGAAACTCTACATAGACCAAGAGGCAGTTGTTCAAACAGAACAAAAGGATAGTGTGTGATTTAAAATCAGGAAAGATGTGCATCAGGATTGTATCCTTTCACTATATTTACTCAAATCTATATGCTGAGCAAATGATCCAAGAAGCTAGGGTATATGAAGAATACAGCATCAGGATTGGAAGAAGATTAATTAACAACCTGCAGTATGCAGAGGATACAACCTTGCTTGCTAAAAATGAAGAGAATTTGAAGCACTTACTGTTGAAAGTCAGAGACTATGGCCTTCAAAGTAGATTACACTTCAGCATAAAACAAAAATCCTCACAACTGGACCAATAAGCAACATCATGATAAACAGAAAATATTGAAATTGTAAAGAATTTCATCTTACTTGGATCCACAT
>NW_006921629.1:6263796-6271750 GCF_000298275.1 Orycteropus afer afer
CATGCTTGGTAAAGTGGAGAGTCAGCGAAAAAGAGAAAGATCCTCAAGAAGATAGGTTGGCACAGTCGCTGCAGCAATGGACTCAGGAATAGCAAGGATTATGAGGCTGGCACATGACCAAGCAGTGTTCATTCTGTTATACATAGGGTCACTATGAGTCAGAGCCTACTCGATGGCACCTAACAACAAGGTGCACCTGACCCAAGTCATGGTAATTTCAGTCACCCCATGTGAATGTAGAAGGAGCTCTGATGGCACAGTGCCTAATGCATTTGACTCCTAACCAGAAAGTTAGTGGTTCAAACCCACCAGCCATTCCATGGAAGAAAGATGAGGCATCCTTAAAGATTTACCACTTGGGAAACTCAGTGGAGTTACTATGAGTCGGAAACAACTCAGTGGTAGTGGGTTTAGTTTTGGTTTGGTTTATGTGAATGTAAAAGCTGGATAATAACTAAAGAAGACGGAAAAATAATTGATGCCTTTGAATTACGGTGTTGGTGAAGAATATTGAATATAAGGGACTGCCAGAAAACTAACAAATCTGTCAAGGAAGGACAGCCAGATGTTCCTTGGAAGGGAGGTTAGTGAGACTTCATCTCTCGTAGTTTGAACATGTTAGTCAGGAGGGACCAGTCCCTAGAGAAGGACATCATGCTTGGTAAAGTAGAGGGTCAGTGAAAAAGAAGACCATGAAACAAGGTGGATTGAGGCAGTGGCTGCAGTAATGGGCTTAAGCATAGCAACGATTGTGAGGATGACACAAGACCGGGCAGTGTTTTGTTTGCTGTACTTAGGGTCTCTATGAGTCGGAACTGACTTGATACCTAATAACAGCAGTGGTACCTGATAGTCGATGCTCAGTGTCTAGTAGTACATTTATTCAACAGATATTTATGCGGCATCTATTGTTGAGTTGATTCCAACTCATTGCAAACCCATGTGACAGAGCAGAACTGTTACAGAGAGTTTGCTTTGCTTTAGTCTTTATCAGAGTAAATCACCAGGTCTTTCTCCTGAGGAGTCAGTGGGTTGGTTCAAATTGCCAACCTTTTGGTTAGCATAGAGCAGTTAACCCTTTGCATCACCGGTGTTCCTTGGGGAGTCACTTTATGCAGATACTGTTCTGCGAATTTGAGATACACTTGCGAGTAAAACAGACAAAAACCCTTGACTTAAAGGAATTGGGTTGGGGACACAAACAAAAGAAGTAAATGTTGTAGGATAAATACTAAGGAAAAGTAGACCTGTGTTTACAGGTTGGCAGTTAGCAATTGCATTGGGGTTTTCAGAATATATTATTAGAATGGCCAGGGTAGGCAACATTGGAAAGATGAGATTTGAGGGGGCAGGAAGGGAGATGAGAGTTAAACAAGTAGGTATCTGGGGGAAGTACAGACAGGCAGAGGGAGCAGCGAGAGCATGTTCAAACACTAGTAAGGAGCCAGAAGTAAGCAAGGAAGAATGTGGTAGGGGAAGAGGTCAGTGAAGTAATAGAGCTAGATCACGTACGGCCCTGAAGGGTTTTGGCTTTACCCTATATGTAATGGGAAATCTTCATAGAAGAGTGATACAATCAGGCTTTTGTTCTGAAAGATCATTGTTTAAAATGCATCCCCAAAATAAGATAAACTGATAGGTTGAAAGAGAAATGGATTTATTGGAGAGGTGTGTGTGTGTGTGTATTGTTGTTGTTGTTTGTTTGTTTAATGTGGATAAAGCAAATATGGCCATATATTAAGTGTAGAGTTTAGGTGGTGGGTGTATGGTGGTGGTGGTGGTTATCACTGTTTATTTCAATTAAGTACTACAGCTGCCCCTTGCAATGTCCTTATCTTCTTTCAGAACTAGCTGTGGGTCAGGACTAGATCAGGAGGTGTTCTACAGGATGCCAGATGTGTTATCCTTTTAAAGATTCCATAATCTCTCTCTGGAAGGAAGTTAAGATCTGAAGAACTATGTAAAAACAAAATGACTCTTAGCAGCTCAGCTAATAAAGTCTGCCATGTTTTGTCTTGCTTTCCTCTGTTGCCTTCAGTTGCACAAGGCTCAGAATGCCTTCCTTGTTTGTTCAGACAAAGTGTCAAACTTAAGCAAGATAATGAATTTTAAATGAATTTATTTTAAATGAATTTTAAGCCTGGTAGAGACCTTCTAAAGTCAAGACTACTTGTCTTAAAGAAGGCTAAGCTTATACACCGTAAAATTCACCTAAACTTACTGGGTTCTTAACTGTAGGCAAGACAAGATATTAATGTATACTATTATCAATGTAGAAAAAGATGATTTCTTAATGTCTAACATTTGTGTGCTTCACATGAGTTCTGAATTCATCTTCTTGGCTCCCTATGCCACAGACTTTGATCATCTGCCATATGTTGACTGAGCAAAACCCTGAGGCTACAAAAGAGTAGAAAGCTCAGGAATCTTGAAATTTAGTAAGGGTACTATCATAAATGTATGAAAAGTTAAGTAATAAAAGAATTAAATGTTTGAGTTTGTAGAAAGACTTGGATTTGAACTAACAAGTTTTCACATTTCTATGAGTATCATACTTAAAGCAATGTAAGCCACAGCTGATGGGCACATTGTCATCTTTTTCCACTTTAGCAGGTTTTGAGATCTCCACATCAGGTGTCATTGTGGGTTAGGGTGAGACCACTATGCCCTTTCATTTTCATTCAAAGGACACTTCAGTACCATGTCTGAGTAGTCCTTGAGACGCTGTTCCTCATACTTCCTGTTTTAAAGCGGTTACTCTTGTTTTTCTCATTTATAATGCTGATTACAGGGAATTTATTTGCTTACTTATTTCTGCCAACTTTTAAGCATGTAAATTACTTAACTTTGTCATGTTCTATCTTGGGAGGACTGTAATTCTCACCTCTTTGATGCTTTCTGAACGCTTTCTTTCCCTATGCTTTTCCAGACTTAAAAGTGGAAGTTATTTTTTAGACCTGGAAAACTGTTTGAAGGAAAGTAGGCGCTGAATTCTCTGAACTCTCCTTAACTTAAAACCTTAAGATATGTTGTCACAGAATTGATGCAGAGTGACCTACATAAAATTATCGTCTCTCCTCAACCGCTCAGCTCAGATCATGTCAAAGTTTTTCTTTATCAGATTTTACGAGGTAAGATTTTCCTTATGAAAAAAAGGCAGTGCCACTGTATAAATGAACTATTTTGCTTTTTATTTAACCTTTAATCTGACCGTCCAAGGTTTTCTTCTTGACGTAAGCCTTTTATTTTTTATTATTATTATTTTTTTTTTTTTTTGGCCAGAGTATATTTAGTAATTGCTATATTTGATTTTAAGGGTGGCCAAACAGTTCTTATTTATTTAGTGATAATAGAGAATATACCATCTAATTCATTAGGCACTAGAGTGCTAATTTAGGATAGTTTGCCACCAAGGTTCCACTAAACAGTCTTTAGTTCTCAACAAAGTAGAAGTATATGGCATCAGATGACTAGATTTAAAGTAGCTATATCTTCTTTCTTACAAGCCAGCAGTAGGTGGGCCTTGTCAATGTGTGAACTGGTATACCCAAGTTCAGCCCTCCGAAAACCAAACCAAACTCACTGCTGTCGAGTTAGTTCGACTCATAGCAACCCCTCCTTGGGTTTCCCAGGCAGTATGTCTATGGAAGTAGATTGCTCCATCTTCCTTCCAATGAGTAGCTGGTGGGTTTGAACCACCAGCCTTCTGGTTAGCAGTAAGATACCTTAGGCACTATGCCACCAGAGCTCCCAAAACCAAACTCACTGCCATCTGGTTTATTCTGGCTCATAGCACCCCCCATTGGGTTTTCAAAGCTGTAAATCTTTACAGAAGTAGATTGCCCCATCTTCCCACAGAGCAGCTGGTGGGTAGAGAAACTAAATGACCCTTCAAACCAAGGCAGATGGAGGAGACTAATAGAGTCAACTAAATAACTGGCTCATTAAAGAACACTGACTTGATTGAAAAGTGATTTGGGCTGATGATGTTGTTGGCAACTCTTCGGGCCTTCCGATGTGCCCTTCAAAATTTTGCTGTTACAAGTGGAGAATTGTTTAAGGAGAAATAGCTTTCATACCTAGTAAAATATTTTTTCATGGAATTCATAGAATGAAGACAGTCTTTAAAAAGATTGAAAAGCATCTCCCAGAAGGATTGAAACACATAAGCAAAACTAGAATGTGCGTCTCTGGTAGACTTGTTGATATCCTGAGGTGGTGGTAGAGGGGAATGTATTAACTCCTTTATGCTTGAGAAAAATGTGATTGCTTCTTTTTGCATCCTCTTGATTCTCAGTGATGGAAAATACAACTGCCAAACCTGGATAATTTCCTAAATTGTATCATAGCAATGAGAAAACACCTGGGAAAAGCTCCCTTTGGTTGATGCGAACTATTTTGTTGGAGCAGGTTTAGAGCCAAGGGTTGAGAGTATTCAATAGAGTGATCCTTATAGCCACACTGATAAGCAAGCAAAAGTAGGATATTGGTAGGGTCAGTCTTAACTCCAGTGCCTGAGAGTTAAGCTTATCTATATTAAAACAAAATACTCTTGAATTACAGATATTATCTCTAGAGTATGTAAACCTTTGGTGACATTTTATTTTACTATAGAAATTAGTTTTTTAAAATGGGACACTCAGCTTTTTAATAATAATGCTTATTATGTAGTTACTTAAGGAAAAATGTTAAATCTTCTACTGTTTCCTTCTAAGATTTTTCCTGAATCATTGTTTAAGTAAAAGGAATTAAATATCTATAATTAAATCTGTTTGCTATTTCAGGTTTGAAATATCTCCATTCAGCTGGCATTTTACATCGAGACATTAAGCCAGGGAATCTCCTTGTCAACAGCAACTGTGTTCTAAAGGTAGCTTTTCATTTATTTAACAATATGGTAGAAAAAAAGAATAGTTAAATTTATTTCCATTACTTTGCACAAAATTAAAAAACCCAGTTTTCTCTAGCATTGTCACTAGTCATGGCCGTAGTAACTGTTGTAGTCTTGGTTAGTGGTTTCTTCATGATAGTTTGCATATGTTTTAGAAACACTGAAATTATAATTACAGAGTGACTAAGAAGACAAAAAGAGAAGGTGGCTTTCTTTCAGACTATTATTCCTTTATTAAAGAAAGTCCATATATATATATATATATTTTTTTTTTTTTTTATCAGAAGAAATACTGGAAGACTGGTAGGCTATTTGTATGAGAGAAATAGGAAAATTTTCTATATTTTTATACAAGTAACATTTCCTTTTGCTATTTCACTGAGGCAGCTAAGTAAGAAAGCAGAAACATATTTCAAAGTAAAAATGCTAAGCCAGAAAAGGGTGTGTGCACATGTCAAATGTATTTCCACAAAATAGAGTGTCCAATCCTCAGTTATTCCTCAGAATGGGAATTGATTACAGGATTATTATAACTAGTAGCCCTAAAATCTCAAGTCATCAATTTAAACTTTAGTATCACCTTCCCATTGTCTTTTTCTAGAAGGGCTCACAAGTAGCAAAATCCACATACGTACATTTCATCTCTTTCTGATTGATATGTATGAGAAGAACCCCTAAAATAGTGAAAGATCCAATCTATTTTCCCCTCATCGTTAGAAATTAAGAGATAAGGACCTTCCTAGAGCTATGTGACCTCTATATAGCCAAATTTAAAATTCTACTTTTCATGGGTGGCTACATTATAGTGCTTCAGTCTATAGTAAATATTCTTAATATTTCAACTGATACATTTGAAAAGGAAAGAACTTTTTTTAAAATACCTATTTTCAAAATATGCAAGACTGCCATTATTGGATCAAAGACCTAAATGTATAACCTAAAACTATAAAGACTATGGAAGAAAAAATAGGGATAACACTAAGGTCCCTAACAGACAGCATAAATAGAATACCAAACACAGCTAAAAATGGACAAATGGCAGAAGATAAACTATATACCTGGAATCTCCTAAAAATTAAAATACTTACCAAGACCTAACGAAACAGTAAAAAGAGAACCTACAGACTGGGGAAAAAGTTTTGGTACAACATATCCAACAGGGGTCTAATCTCTAAAGTTTATAGAAAACTTCAATACCTCAACAACAAAAAAACCACAAACAGTCTAATTTAAAAATGGGCAAAGGACATGAACAAACTCTTCACCAAACAAGACATCCAGGTGGCCAACAAGTACATGAAAAGCTTTTTGCAGTCGTTAGCTGTTAGAGAGATGCAAGTGAAAATTACAGTGAAATACCATCTCACCCCTGCAAAAATGGCAATAATCAGAAATACAGAAAACAGCAAATGCTGGCAAGGCCGTGGGGAGATTGGGACTCTTATACACTACTGATGAGATTGCAGAATTGTACAATCATGGAAAACAATATATGCTTCCTTAAAAAGCTAGAAATAGAAATACACGATCTAGCAGTTCTACTCCAGGTATATATGCTAGAGAAATAAGAGCTGTAGCAGGAAAAGACATGCACATTCAGATTCATTGCAGCATTATTCACAATAGCAAAAAAAGATGGAAACAGCCTAAGTGCCCATCAATAAATGAACAGATAAACAAACTGTGGTATGCTATGCAGCAATAAGGAATAATGTTGAATCTGCAAAACATCTAAGAACATGGATGAATCTGGATTATATTATGCTGAGTGAAATAAGTCAAACACAAAAGGACAAATATTGTATGAGACCACTACTATGAAAAGCCAAGAATAGGCTTACACACACAGAGAAACATTCTTTGATGGTGACCAGGAGGGGAGGAAGAAAGGGGGAGAATCACTAGATAGATAGTAGACAAGGGTTAATTCTTGTAAAGGAAAAGGCAGTACACAGTTTAAGAGAAGTCAGTACAGTGTGACCAAGGGAGGAAGACATTGAGAGGTGTGCAAGAATAAACAACAGCTACAGTAAATGCTATAGCACGTATAGTCTTGCCACAGCAGTAATAACTAACAATAATTTGTGAGTAGATAGTACATATAAAAATATATATGCTAAATAGGTGAGGGATGTTGTATAGGAGTACACCCTCACACGTATATAAGTATGGTGCTGGATATTTACACATACAAATTTGTAAATGTTGCATGCATATTCCTAATGTAGTAGAGCACATAGAGGGCACAGTTATAGAAACTACTTAGACGTTGCAACTAAACCACTGCACTTGAAGGCTAAGGACAATAGTTTAAGGGGATATACAGATCATTTGGCAAAACAGTTGATAGAGGTAATGTTCTACATCCTAGTCTGGTGAGTAGCATCTGGAGTCTTAAAAGCTTGTGAGCAACATTCAATGTAATCCCAATCCAGATCCCATCAACATTTTTTAAGGATGTGGAAAAACCAGTCACTATCTTTATATTTAAAGGAAAGAGACCTTGGATAAGCAAAGCACTATTGAAAAAGAAGAACAAAGTAGTAGGTTTCACATTGCTGGATCTCAAAAACGTATTATACAGCCACAGTAGTCAAAACTGCTTGGTATTGGTACAATGATAGACACATAGACCAATAGGATAGAATTGAGAACCCAGACATAGATCCATCGACCTATAATTAGCTGATCTTTGACAAAGGGCCAAAGTCCATTAAATGGGGAAGAGAATGTTTAATAAATGTTTAATAAAACTGGAGATCCATTTGCATAAAAATGAAACAAGATCTGTACTTCACACCATACATAAGAACTAACTCCAGATGGATTAAAGACTTAAATGTGAAACCTAAAACTATACAGTTCCTCAAAAAAAACTAGGGGCAAATTTAGGGGCCCTAATATATGGCATAAATAGACTATCAAGCATAACCCAAGGCAGAAGAGAAACTAGATGAATATGACCTTCTCAAAATTAAATTTTTATGTGCTTCCAAACACTTCTCCAAAAGAGTCAAAAGAGAACCTACAGATTGGGAAAAAATATTTGGTAATAACATACTG
>NW_006921629.1:6275335-6278796 GCF_000298275.1 Orycteropus afer afer
GGTTGAAAAATTCCACAAAGGATTTTGTGTAGAACCTGTCATGCTTAGTGCCATTAACTGCCATTTTCCAAATAACAAATAGGTTACTAAAGGAAAATTACTTATTAACAAACAAAACACAGATCAGAAAAAATTGAAATTTTGGTCTGCTCCTTTGACTTGAAATGTCACATAGAGAGCCAACTTACAGACACTGATTCTTTCTTCTTGAATGTCCAAGTCCATGAAAGACAATTACAACAAAATATTTATTTTAAATTAGTATCCTTTCATATTGCAGATACATTTTGTTTCCTGTTAAGTCATGGTAGATAATTTTGTTGGAAATCTCAGTATCTTTTTAGTTTTCTAATCGTTTAAGCTTCTTCCTTTGGGTTCAGCTTCTCTTCCAGGTAAATTGCCAAAAATGGCTACAGACCAGACTGATGTGCTTTATAATAAAAGATTTTTTTTGTGGGATGTTGACTGGTTTTTTAAAAAAATATATAAATACAATAAAGAGATAGTGAAATGAATTTAAATTCTTTGGTTTGGTTTGGTTTTAAAAGATAACCTAAAATGTCATGGCCAAGTAATTGAGTTATGCGTCCTTTAAACACCAGCTTTTTGGTGGATTTGATAAATTTTGTGTGGGGTTTTTTTGTTTTTAGTTTTTTGTATGCTTTTTCATGTGGTCTGTAAATTTTTCAGTTTTTACGACTGGTTCATTGTCACATACACATATGAATTCATTTGGTATGACCAAATGAATTAGATTCAAGACAGAGCAAATTGCCAAAAATTAGGGGAAAATTTTCTTTCTTTTAAAAGACTAGTTTTCAAATTTTATAAAAGCTTTCTTCAAGCAAAATGTAAGACCTCAACTTAGAAAACAAGTAAAAAGTGGTACTTCATCACTTATATTTCTAATGTTGAGAACAAAGAGAACACTGGTACTTTAGTAACTGAAATTTGAAATCTGGTTAGATAGCTGTTACTATCTTATCTCATCCTTAATGTTCCCAGTTTTATTTTGTTGTAGTTGCCCAGTATCAAGAAAATCTTAATTCCTTGAGATAAGCAGTAGATGCTGCTGCTGGTGGTGTTTATAACAGGTCATCTTGCAACCTCAGAACACTTTCAGTTAAATGGAAATTGCAAAAAAAAAAAAAAAAAATGTTTATTCCTAGGTCCACATGGAAATTAAACAGTCCTTCTTATTTACTGCTTTGCCTCCAGATTTTTGCATACTGACGGAAACAGTACAGGCACTTAATTAAATACTTATAGCATGAAGAAATGAATAAACTGGTAGTACTGGTATTCTACAGTGTGTCACATTTTGACATATAGCACATTTGAATGTGAATTAGTATTTTAAATAGATGTATACGTATGAGGTTTGAATTAAGTGTTTGTGGAACCCCTGAAGGTGTAACTCCTCAGAACTGGATTCAGCAGGACTCAATTTGAAATGCATAGTTTTAAAAACATTTTACTACAAATATTCCATAAATATGGTGGGCATAGTCTCTGCTCAGGAGGGCTTAAAGATATATTATTCTTACCTTATCTTCTTCTGTAAGCCAGTCTTGAAAACTGATACCTTGGTGTTTTTACATTAAACGTAGAAATAATGCATCCAGGTATTTTTCATTTAGTTACTGATTGAAAATAGATTAAGAATTAGAAGAATATTTTTAATGTTTTTAATAATAATAATTTAATATATTATTTTATATAGAAACTTGGAACTTTGGAGGCTTTTCTTCCCTCCCCTCCAAATAAGATCAGATTGTATATTGACACAAATAATCATCACTGGAGAATTTTTCAAAGTTCAGAGGTCTGTCAGGGTTTCTTTGGGGTTTTGTTTTGTCTTTCATCCTTGATTTATACTTTTTGTTTTTTTCTTTTTGTAGTTTGGGGGAAAGTTTACAGAGCAAATTCTATTCAACAATTCATATACATTTTGTTTTGTGATGTTGATTGCAATCCCTGCAATGTAACAACTGTCTTCCCACTTCCTCCCTGTGGTTACCTTTTCCCTATGTCCTTCATTCCTATGCATTCCTGTCCTCTGAGCTTTCTCCCTGCATAAATGGTGCCCTTCTGATCACCTATGGTTCATTCTTCTAAGGAGTATCCCTACTTGGTGTTTATCTCGTAGACCTGTCTGTTGTTTGGCTGGAAGTTAAGCCACAGAAGTGAGTCCAATTCCAGGCCTGAAGGGTGACTAGGGGCTATAATCTTGGGGGTTTCACCAGTCTCTGTCAGACTAGTAATACTGGTCTTTTTTATGATTTTGATTTTGTTCCACATTTTTCTCCCACTTTCTCCACAGTCTCCAATTTGATCCCTTTCTGAGTTGTTGACCGTGATAGCCAAAAACCATCTAGTTCTGGTCTCAGGTTTATGTAGACTGAGGTTCGCATGGTCCACTAGTCCCTTGGACTAATTGTTTCCATGAGACTTTGATTTTTTTCACTTTCCTTTGCTCTGGGCAAGGATAGATCAGTTGTTACAACTTAGGTGGCCACTTGTAAGCTTTTAAGACCCCAGTCACTACTCATCAAAATAGGGTGTAGAACAGTGTTTTTGTGTAGTGTGTTTTGCCAGTTGAGCTTCATGTCCCCTGCGACCATGGTCCTGAGCCCACAGACCCAGTGACTCACTCCCTTAAGGTATTTGGCTTGGCTAAGAAGTTACCACAACTTTGTCCCCTGTTAGCTCTATTGTATGGGTGCTCATAGCACATACAGATATTATCTGTATGTGATTATATTATATAGAAGTATTATCTGCCAACCCTATATATGGTTATGGGTATATTCCCTTTTGCCTACCCATACCTGATCATTTAGCCTGTCTACTTACGTATCCACCCATAGATTAATGTTTGTTATTACTGATAATGCAGTATTGTATATGTAAAACTATTTAACTTTGTTAATGATATCTCTTGTGCATATCTCCATATCTTCTTTTCCTTAGTGTTGATTGTGCTGGTCACTCACTTTTAGTATACTGCCTTTCCCTTCACCCAAATCAATATATGTCTCTTACCTAGCGAGCAATTTTTCCTCCCTTCCCCTCCTATCCCTAGTAACCAACAAAGAATGTTTCCTTCCATATATAAACCTTTCCCTAACTTCTTACAGATTTGTCCTTTTGTGATTCATTTATTTCACTCAACATAATGTCCATGTTAAGGAGTGTTTCACTTATTCTTTACTGTTGCATAATGTTACATAGTGTACGTACCATAGTTTGGCTATCCATTCCTCCATTGGTGGGCACTTAGGTTGTTTTGATCTCTTTGCCATTATGAATAATGCTATGATGAACATGGGTGTGCATGTATCTATTCATGTCTTGGCTCCCACTTCTTTAGGATATATACCTAGTAGTGGGATTGCTAGGAGCTCTGGTAGCATAGTGGCTAAGACACTTGCCAGCTAACCAGACGGCTGGTGGTTCAA
>NW_006921629.1:6279219-6282124 GCF_000298275.1 Orycteropus afer afer
TTGGATTGTTTGTCTTTTTGATGTTGAGGTGTTAGAGTTTTCTATAAATTTTAGAGATAAGTCCTTTGTCAGATATGTAATTGCCAAATATTTTTTCCCCGATCTATAGCTTCTCTTTTTACTGTTTTGGAGAAGTCCTTTGATGTGTAGAAGAATTTAGTTTTCAGAAGGTCCCAGTCATCTGCTTTATTTTCTGCTGTTTGTACATTTTTAGTTATGTTTGATAGTCTATTTATACTATATATTAGCACCCCAAGTTTGCCCCTATTTTTCCTTTTATAAACTTTAGTAACTGTATGTTATTATTATTATTATTATTATTATTATTATTTTAAAAACAATATTCTGATAATCTTTTCTATTTAGATTTGTGATTTTGGATTGGCCAGAGTGGAAGAATTGGATGAATCCCGTCATATGACTCAGGAAGTTGTTACTCAGTATTATCGGGCTCCGGAAATCTTGATGGGCAGCCGTCATTACAGCAATGCTATTGACATCTGGTCTGTCGGCTGTATCTTTGCAGAACTACTAGGAAGAAGAATATTGTTTCAGGCACAGAGTCCCATTCAGCAGGTATGATTTCACTTCAAGCTTTAGTAGCTTTCAATTCTGTTAACAGATTTGAAGGAAAAGCCCATCTCACATACATGTCTTGAGCTTATTCATTGTACTGTCTGATTTGATTTTAGAAAATTCAGGTTCACTTAAAATTTAGAATGTTACGAAGTTGAAGATTATAGAGAGATTCATTTTGTAACTTACAGGCATATTAGAATGTTGAGTTCATTACATGCACTGATGCATAGCAGCAGACTGCTGTAACAGTTTGCACAGGTATAATCTTCAGTTGTTAGAGGGCCATGTTCTCTCTCACTGAATGGGTCTGACTTGAAAATGGGTTTGGTGAGTTAATGTATTTATACATTGTGCTTAGAATATAAATTTTGAGGGTTGATTTAAAATTTGATTTCTAACCTTTTTTTATTGAGCTAAAATGTTTAAATATGATGGAGAATGTCAGAAGCTGATTAAAACGTAGCTTTAGGAAAGTGTTCGTGACACTTTGTCTGCCTTTCCAGCTAATTCGTTAATTCACTTACTTTCTTGGAATAGTTCCTAAATGTTTTGTATTCATAAATTTAACAGTATTGCTTACATGAGAATAATATAATGATGGATGTGCTCAGACTGTGGAATCACCTTGGCGGGTTCAGATCCTAGCTCTGCCACTTGCTAGCTATTACTAATCTTGGGCAAGTTACTTAACCTCTTTGTTCCTCGGTGTTCTTGGTCTCAAACTGTTCTGAGGATTGTTATGCAGGTTAAATGAAGTAATAAAGTGAAAATAAAGCGTAGCACACAGTAAGCATTCAGTAATGCCAGCAGTTATCATAGTGGTGGTGTGCCAAGTGTATGCTAGGAATACAACAGTAAATAAGACAAGTTAGTTCCTGCCTTTGTGAAACTTTTAGATGAGATAGAAAATAAGCATATATACAAATAAATATAACCCCAGCTCATGATAAATAAAAATATTAAACCAAGTTAGGGATAGAGAATGATGGCGGAGCAGAGAAGTGCTAAAGGATTCTCTGAGGATATAACATTTGAGGAGTGACCCAAATGAAATGAGAGGACAACGAACATGGTAGGGCAAAGTGTTCAGATACAGGGACAACCAGCATAAATTTTTAAGACATAAACTTAGACTTTGAATAAATTAAAAACCAAAACAAATGCAAAACAATCCAGTTGATGTTGAGTTAATTCTAACTCGTGGTGCCCCCATGTGTGTCAGAGTAGAGCTGTGCTCCACAGGGTTTCCAGTGGCTGATTTTTTGGAAGTAGATCACCAGGCCTTTCTTCTGAGGGGCCTCTGGGTGAGCTCAAACCCCAGCCTTTGGTTAGCAGTACCCAGGGTAAAGGCAGGTACAAGCTTAGCATGTTTGAAGACTGGCAAGGCCATGTGACTGGAGCAACATGATCAAGGAAGGGCATATAGGAGGTGAGGCTAGAGAGAGGCAGAGGCTTGATCATGTTTGACCTGATAAGGACTTTGGATTTTATTCTAAACGTGTTGGAAAACTATATGAAGGTTTTGAGGGGAATGTTAAAGTTTGATAGATGTTTTTAAAAGGTCATACTGACTGCTGTACATCTTCATAAATAATCGATGCACTTGACCAGAAATGGAATAATTTCTTTTATACTTTTTCTACAAATTGTTAATTTTGTTACAATTTTACAATTTGTTAAAATTGTTACAAATTGTTAATGTGTTAGAAAACATATACTGTAATCAAAGAGTCCCTGGGTAGTGCTTACCAAAGGTTGGAGGTTTGAGTCCATCCAGAGGCCCCTCAGAAGAAAGGCCTAGGCTGGGGATCTACTTCCAAACACTCAGCCACTGGCAACCCTGTGGAGCCCAGCTCTGCTCTGATGCACGTGGGGTACCACGAGTCAGAATTAACTCACTGACAACTGGATTGTTTTGTTTTTGTGTTTTTAATTTATTCAGAGTCTTTTTTTTTTTTTTTTTTTTTTTAAGTTTGTCTTAAAAATTGATCCTGCTGGTAGAAAATTATCAGGTACACTTAATATATAATTTAAAGTTGTATAGTATTGATACACTCACTTTGTTGTCCAGTTTCTTTAAAACTTTTAAATTATTTCTTTAAAAAAATCTTTAGAGAACCCTTAGAGCAATCAAGGAGCAATGTGCATAAAGCCTTTAGTCCAACAGAAAGCTTATTGTTACTAATTGTTAGTAATATATCTGAAACCAATCTGAGAAATTATAGTGTATATTGTATTTCTGTGTATATATGTAGTTTTAAGACAGTACACTATATTCTAAATGTAGAAAATAGAGTTCAGCTGACTTTTAATTATCTGTAAGACT
>NW_006921629.1:6282574-6310684 GCF_000298275.1 Orycteropus afer afer
ATACATACAGAGAAGCTAAAGTAAAATTAAGGAAATGTTCAAGTCCTTTATATTGGACAAGGATCTCAGATTACTGCTGAAAAGAGTGTGAAGGAAAGTCTGAAGTAGCTAGAGTGGGATTCAGATATCTAATTTTCTCTGGAAATACATAAATCTTGAGTTTGCCAGTCTGCCGTGACCACCAAAGGAGAACCCATAGCTATCTATTGTTAGTGTATCTTGGGGTGAGAAATCAAGATCTAAGATGTAAAAAGTCTGTCTTCTCAATAGAAGTAATAATGTTCCATGGCATTTTCTCTGTATCTTTGAGAAATAAATACCACAGGTATTGTAGTAGCGGCAAACTTTGTTAAAATGTTTCTTATCCATGGATTTGACCCATTTTAGGAAGCTTTCTGAACATTTCCACTTGTTATCCATAGCCAGCCATTTCTTTCTGCCTTTAGTGTGGATGTTAGAGATCTAAAGGTATCACCTACACACTTTTCCCTAAAAGCTTTGAATAGAGATCTTCTGTGGAAAAGCAGATTTCTCAGGTATCTCCATTACCCTAGATGGCAGTGATGCTGATGGCTACCCCCAGGTTTAGATAAATACAGAAAATAGTGCTTATATTCAGAAACCCCAGAACCAGGAAAAGAAGTGTTCTCTAGTATGGGAAATGAAATGTTATTGTTAGTTGGATTATGAAGTTAGAACAAGTGTGGCACTGCAGTAAATTGTTAAGGTTGGTTGCTACCTACAAAAACTTGTTTGTGAGAAGACCATTTTATACTGATCTCTTTTATTGTGCCCAGCGAGTTAAGTGTGGCCTTAGGCAGTATCATTGCTTTCTAAGTATTGCAGGGATTTTTTTTTTTTTTGCCAGTGAATGGGATTTTCGCCTAACTAGAATATAATGACTATGTATTGGCCCAAAGATTGAGTCCTTAGCTTTCCTTTCAGGTGTGGATGTTCCGCGTATTTGTTAAATCACAGCTCCCTGATTTGTGGATTAGCTTCTTGATGGGCTTAAATCCATTTGAAGTGTCAGAATCCATTCATTAACTGTTGGAAAACAAAAGTCATTAGACATCAACAGAAGAGCAGTTCAACTCCACAAGGACTATGCTCCGAGGCTATGATATCAAGACACAGGGCTGGGAGATGCAGACTCCTAAATTACTATAGCCTTAGAATGCCATGCTTACTAAAACATATATTCTGTATTTCTATCAGGTGGGTTTTTTTCATTTTTATCTTTTTAGGCCAGAAAGTGAAATTGAGGCTCCTGTTTGTTAATCTGGAACTTGCCCTAAGGTTTTTTCCACCAGATTTGGTCTTTGCCTCTAAGGTTGTAATTTAAGAGTGGTGAAAGGTTGTTTCTGTGAGATTACTGTCCATCTATACTTCGTGTTTCCTTGTAGTTGGATTTGATCACGGATCTGTTGGGCACACCATCACTGGAAGCGATGAGGACGGCTTGTGAAGGCGCTAAGGCACACATACTCAGGGGTCCTCATAAACAGGTAAGGGAGGGAGGAGGGTATCTGTATTTGGGTAACCATCTGGGCAGGGTTTCCCTTCAATTAGAAAAGTGTATTGAGAGTTTTTTTTTTTTTTCCAATTGTGATTTGGGTGGGAGTTTACAGAGCAAATTCACTTTCCATACAGCAGTTCACATACACTTTGTCTCATGACGTTGACTACAATTTACCCCAATGCAACAGCTCCCCTCCCACTTTCTTCTGATAGTTACCTCTTCCCTGTGTCCATCCCTCCATGCACTCCTGCCCCTTGAACTGTCTCCCTGTGCATAAACAGCCCTTCTTTTTCCCATGAGTGTTCTCTCCAAGGAGTGTATCTACCTCAGGTACATGTTCAACTCGTATGCCTGTCTTTTGTTTGGCTGGAAGCCACAGGTGTGGGCTCAATTCCAGACCTGAAGGACAGCTAGGGACCATAGTCTTAGTGGTTCCACCAGGTATATTGAGACTTTTTAAACAAAGATATTCCTCATAGGTTGCTGTGGGTGGTTTTTTGTTTTGTTTTGTTTTCTTAATGTCATGACCATAAGTAAGAAAATGTTAAGTGTTTGTCAAACCAAATAAAATATGGTCTGTCCCAACCCCATAGGAGAAAATGCATATTTCTTAGCATGTTTGCTAATAAATGACCCCTGGCTTTGTGTCTTTTGTTTTATTGATTTATATGGGAAAAGTTACTGGGGTGGAACTTCAACCTGAGTGCCATAATTTAATACATGTATATAAAGAATGTCCTTTCTACATATGGAGCCCAAATACCTGGTGTCTCTTATTCCAGCAAGCAGCATCACGCTGTTGCTACTGCAGTCTTGCCACTAACACAGAATCAGGTGTGCATGTTACTAGAAAAGGAAGTATGAAGAGAGATTGCCAGATTTGCACTGATCAGTATTACTTTCAACCAGCCGAGTCACTCATGACAAAGACAAGATGATGTTTATCTCCAGCCTGTTGATTTACCAGCTTTTTTTTTTTTTTTTTTCCACAAGCACTTACCTCTTCTCCTATGGACAAAACAGGTTAATGATATAAAGAGTGAGTAAAGGGTATTCTTTTCCTAGAACAAACTGAAACAGAGAATAGATAAGACTTAAACAAGAAGACCTGGCAACTGATTTCCCTGGACTTTACCTTGATTCCTTCTAAATTGGACATTTAGATGATCTGATTGATGGTACCAAATGACAGACTGAGTTTGATACTCCTTGTCTGCAGTTACTAGCCAACGTCTGAGCAAAGCCTTGCCTTCCCCTTGTAGATCCTTCTCTAATTCTAGTGTGATGCCAGAGCTTCCATTTTCACAAGCATAAAGGGCAATGAGGTAAAATGTGTTATCTTCTTAAAACCACCAGAGCTAGTAAATAGAGCTGTGGATGCTTATATTTTAAATAGCTGCCTGACAGTTACATCCTTCTGGTGCATTTAGTTTAGAAGTATAAATTAAGTTGAGACCCTAACAGCCTCAGAAGAGCTGCTAGAAGTCTTAACATAGGGGAAGGTTCTATATAATAGAAGGAACTAATGAGATCTCTACCTTCTGTGTATTGACCAGCATCAGGAATATTTAATTTATCAGTACCCCATGTAAATGTATCCTTGGAAGTAGCCAAATGATTTTCATATTTTTAAATTGTTAGGTCAGTAAATCTTGTCTGCCTAAAGGTAGCTAACAACTAAACGTGATCAAGAGCAAACATCCTGATGCTACCCTTCCATCTCTAGAGGAATTTTAACTATTGTTCTCCTTGTAATGTTCTCACTCTAAAATAGTAGATGTAGCTCGTGATTTTTTAAAATCAAAGTGGAGTTTATCCGAAGAATACAAGGATGTTTCACCAACAGAAAATCAATTTTAATACATTTTAAATGAGAAAATCATGATTTTCTCAATGGATGCAGAAAAGGCATTTGAGAAGGTTCAATCCCTTTTTATTCCTTCACATGATAAATGTTCTTTACAAAAACCTATAGAAAAACTTTATATGAATTCCATTTAAGCTTATGAACAAGGCAGATTAAGATATATAGCACAATGCTTTATACACAAAATAAACAGGTGCATACAGAAAGAGCCTCTACCTTTTAGAAAAGACTCCCAGATATCCTCATTGTGGCTCCTGGGCTAATTGGAAGTCTCCAACAGGACCAGCCAAAGCTTACTGTCTTTATTCTAATGTACTTAACACAGGAATTTTAGATTGTTTTTAAACTCATGGAAAATATTTCTAAAAATTCAATATACATTTTCTAGTTGGGTTATAAAGAGAAAAAATAAGCTTTGTTATGTAGTTTCCATTTAAGTAGCTACTCAGAGTTAGATGGAAATAATCATTCTCCTTTAATAACTAATAATTTCTAACAGTAACTAGGAATTTGCAGTATACGAGGTATTATCTTAAGCATTAGCTCATTAAATGCTCACACCACCACCATGATGTTCTATTATTGTTCCTTTTGATAGTTGAGAGATGAGGCATTAAAGTGGTAAATAATATGCTTAACATCATAAACCCAGTCTCAACTCCAAAAATCTGTGTTCCTATTCAGTATTCTACTCTGCCTGGCACCTACACCTTCACAGCTTGTGTTGTTGTTTTAATTTTATTTTTATATTTTTAAGTAATATATGAATACTTGCAAAATTAAAATTTTACAGATAGAGCTAAAGTCATTCTCAACTACCATTCCCCCTCAACCCATCTCTTCTGAATTAATTTAAACACCTCCTTCCAGACATACTTTTCTCTACATTTATTTAAATATATTTGTACAAAAAGAAAGATATACTATTATTTTGGGGGACTTTTAAAAAATAAACTTATACATACACAAAAGGAGAACCTAATTTACTATCTTCCTAAAGTCGTAGATTACTGCCACAAAGTTGCTTAGTATATATATAGTTCCAGGTGGTGTATTAGGACTGTTTCCAGTAAAACTCAGTTTGGGGCTAGGCAAAAAAGGAAACTTAGTGTCTCATATAACTGAAAAGTTTTGAGCTGTAACTAACTTCAGGCTCTGCTGGATCCAGGTACTCAAATGATGTTTTGTGCTAGGATTCTGACTCTCATTCTCGGTTCTGTTTTCCTGTGTGTTGGCTTCCTTTTCAGGCAGGCTTTCTCCACGTGTTGTCGAAGATGAAACCTAAAGTCCAGGCCTCCATTCTACTGGCATAGCAATCCTATAAAGAACTATCCCAGATAGCTCCAGAAAAAATATTTGGAAGGCCTCTGATTCATTTGGAATGTGTTTATTACAAGTAATTAAAAAAAAAAAAAAAAAAAACCTCATATCAAGAAGTCCACAGGTGGACAATCTGAAGCTGGCATAGTAGTTCAATTATATCATCAAGGATCCAGGTTTCTTATTTTTCTACTGTGCTATCTTTAGAATGTTGGCCTCATACCTTCTTCCTTAACACTTCATGATCACAAAATGGCTGTAGCTTAGCCAGAAATCATATCCACATTCAAAGCAAGAAAATGGGGAGAAAAGAGGTACTAATAATGTTTGTCCCTTTTATCAGCAAAAGCTTTCCCAAAAGCCTTCCTAGCAAACTTGTTCAAATGTCATTGTCCAAAACTGTGTCATATGTGGCCTCATAGCTGTAATATAGGCTAAAAATTTTCATATTTAATGTTCTATCTATGGAGAAAGAGGATTGGTAGTATGTGCTGGTGTTTTTGTTCTCTAGTGTTGCTCTAACAGACATACCACAGATGGAGGGCTTCAGCAAGCAGGGATTTACCTCTTACAGTTTAGGAGGCTAGAAGTCCAAGTTCAAAGTGCCAGCTCTGGGGCCTAGGTGAAGGCCCCTCCTCCACCTTGGGCTTCAGCTCTGCCCCTTACTCCCAGCCCACTGGAACTGGAGGCTTCTCTTCACCTAGGCAGCTATTGGCTGCTGAGGCTGTCAAACCCAAGGTCAACAAGTAAAATGGCATAGTCCAAGACTGTCAAGCAACATGGCAGGCCATTAGTCCAAGTCCAGAGATAGTCCCAGGATCAGCAGGAAACATGGCAGGCTACTGAATGCAGACTCAGCTACATGTAAGGTCCAAGGATGCCAAAAGCTCAGAGATCTTTCTCAAAGCTGTCTTCTTCTTTAGTGGAAGCAGACCACATCCCTAAGGCAGCTACTCGACTGCTCCAGTAGATTCCACCATGGAGTTGATTACTGCTAGAAGAAATAACTGCATCCAGCTGCCCAGCCACTCAAAACCAGTCCCAGCCAAGTTGACACACAACTTAACTACTACAGCTGGCTTAAGTCTGTTTTAGACCAAGTGTGCATCCTAGTAGAACCAGTCACAGTGTTCAAGGGAATATTTTCTTTGACCAGCAAGACCTGGGTCATGTACCATCCTGGGCACTGGAAGATTGAAATCAAGCTCAGCTAAGTCACTTGGTTTGAGAGTAAGATGAGGGTAGCTCCCTAAAAGTTAGAGGTTGCCGGGCATGCGAAAACATTGTTAGGTGATGTCAAGTCAGTTTGACTCACAGTGACCCTGTGTACACAGAACAAGACACTTCCCGGTCCTGCCTCATCCTCACCCTTGTTGCTATGCTTGAGGCCATTGTTGCAGCCACCTGATTAAAGGGCTTCCTCTTTATCACTGACCCTCTAGTTAACCAAGCATGATGTCCTTCTCCAGAGATTGGTCCCTCCTGATATTATGACCAAAGTCTCCTTGCTTGTAAGGAGCATTCTGGATGTACTTCTTCTGAGATAGATTTGTTCGTTTTTCTGGCAATCCGTGGTGTATGTTCAATGCTCTTTGGCGCTATAATTCTAATTCATCAGCTCTTCTTTGGTCTTCCTTATTCATTGTCCAGCTTTCACATGCCTGTGAAGCAATTGAAAATACCATGGATAGGATCAGACACACCTTAGTCTTGAAAGGGACATCTTTGTTCTATAATACTTTAAAGAGGTTTTTTGCATCAGATTTGTGCAGTACAATGTCATTTGATTTCTTGACTGCTACTTTCATGGATGTTGATTATGAATCCACATAAAATGAAATCCTTGACAACTTCAGTATTTTCTCCATTTATTAAGATGTTGCATATCGGTCCAGTTGTGAGGATTTTTGTTTTCGTTTTGTTGAAGTGTAATCCATACTGGAGGTTGTAGTCTTTGACCTTCATTGGTAAGTGCTTCAAATCCTCTTCACTTTCAGCAAGCAAAATTGGGTCGTCTGCATATTGCAGGTTGTTAATGAGTCTTCCTCCAATTCTGATACCACATTCTTCTTCATATAGTCCAGCTTTTTGCATTATTTCCTCAGCATACAGACTGAATAAGTATGATGAAGGGATATAACCCTGACACCCACCCTTCCTGATTTTAAACGATTCAGTATGTCTTTGTTCTGTTCAAACAACTGCCTTTTGGTCATGTACCGGTTCCTCGTGAGCACCATTAAGTGTTCTGGAATTCCATTATTTGCAATATTACCCATAATTTGTTGTCATCCACACAGTAAAAAGCCTTTGCACAGTTAATAAAACACAAGTAAACATCTTTCTAGTATTCTCTGCTTTCAGCCAAGATCCATCTGACATCAGCAATGATGTCCTACATTCTACATCCCCTTCTGAATCCAGCTTGCATTTCTGGTAGTTCCCTGTCAATGTAGTGCTGCAACCATTTTATTTATTTATTTTCAGCAAAATTTTACTTATGTGTGGTATTAACATTATTGTTTGATAATTTCTACATTTTGTTAGATCACCTTTCTTTGGCACAAACACTGCATGGTATTTTTATTTACTGTTTCTTTTCCACAACTTGGAATCTTGCATGAAGAGATTATTAGTTTCAGCAGCCCAAGTATCTGTTAGTGTGGTTGAGGCATTGACCTGATAGGATTGATAAGATCTATTCTTATCTCTTAGTTCATATTGTTACATAGTTTAGATCTTAATTTTTCCTCATGTTGTTCCCAGCTAATTGTGTCAGAGATAGAATATTTACACTAGAGTGAAAATTGTGCTGTCTCCTGACAGGAACCATAACTTATGAGTATGTTAGAGAGTTTATTCATTTCAAACTTCCTATTTTATAGGTTGACATTTCAAGTGCTTACTGTAGTATACGGTGCAATTTGCATACTCAGTTATTGTTGCTGTCTGATGATCCCAGCTTCTTTGCTGCCAATTAAGATGAAAACTAACATGACACTTGCACAGACTGGCAGACTGTCCTGTGGTGACCAACACTCTTGGCTTGGGATGACAGTGATATATCGTGTAAGGCTTCTCACCCAAGTCCAGAAATTCATCTTTGCTACATTTCACTAACAATTACTCATAGTCATTAATAGAGCACTTTTTATAACCCTTCCTGCCCTCTTGGCTTAGCACTGGCACCTACTCACTCCTACATTGCTGAGTCTTACAGACTTGCAGAACAAACAGAAAATGGCTAGTACATTTTAAAGAGGAAAAAGTTACATTCATGAATGTCGGGAGAATTGGCAAAAACTTATTTCCAAATAGAACATTTAGGACCTATTTCTAAGCAACCTTTTCTTCTCTTAAGCATTTTATTCTATTACATGTGATGAAAAATACAGACTTCTCATATGTCTGGTCCCAGACTGGTTTCAGCCATAAAGACTGGTGAATTAGAGGGGAGGAGAATGGAATTAGAAAAGCAGTGTCCCTAATACTGCATCTTTCCTGTGGTGCCAATGCTAGCAACTAAATTTTTAATGATTATCTTTCTGAAGTCTTGGTATGAATGAATTGACTCTTTCTGTGCACCTCTTTTTAACATACATATAAAAAACTCAGTGCCGTCAAGTCGGATCCGACTCACAGCAACCCCTCCTGGGGTTTCCAAGGTGGGGTGTCACTATGGAAGTAGATTCACCAATCTTCCTTTCAAGGAGTGGCTGATGGATATGAATTGCCAACTTTCTGGTTAGCAGTCAGATGCCTTAAGCACTATGCCACCAGAGCTCCTAATATGCATATAAGTGCAGAGAAAGAGAAAGCATGTAATATGACTGTCTTCGACATATTAAATGGATCCTAGTTGGAATGTTCCTTAGAAGCAAGAATAGCCAGACTTCATCTCACCTGCTTTGGTCGTGTTGTCAGAGGGACCATTCCCTGGAGAAAGATATCATGCTTAGGAAAGTGGAGAGTCATTAAAAAAAAAGGGGGGGGGGGCGGGGAAGGCCTTCAAGGAGATAGACTGACACACTGGCTGCAGTGATGGGCTCAGGTATAGCAAGGCTTGTGAAGGTGCCACAGGACCGGGCAGTTCTGTTGTACATGGGGTTCCTATGAGTCAGAGCTGACTCAGGAGCACCTAACAACAGTAACAGCCTTTTTATTTTTAATTGTGGTAGAAATGCATATATTACAAAACAGTTGCCCTTTCAACATTTTTTACATGTACGAATCAGTGATAATTACTTTGACCCTGCCCAGCATCAACACTACTTAGCCTTATGTTTAGTGCACTTGCTGGGGTGCATTTCAGTAAAGAAAGATAAAATTTGGAAAAAGAAAAATAAGCTTTAATATGTCAGGTGACCCTGACATCTGCTCATTTGATTTTCACAAGTCTTCCCCTGTGTCCCATATCTAGTCATCTTTAAGTTCTATAAACATTGCCTCCTACTTTGTTCTCTGTCTCCATTCGTTGGCCTGTAGAACTACTTGTTTACATATCTTTCTTGCCCACTAAACAGGTCTTTATTTCCCCAGTGCCTAGCCCAGGGCCTGGCATTTGGTGCATATTAAATGATTGCCAATGATGTTGGCGGGTTGCTATGAGTCGGAAACGACTCGACGGCACTTAACAACAACAACAACAAATGATGTTGGCAGGTGAGGAAGTCTGTATTGGTACGATTTTACACATGAGAAAACCAAAGTGTAATTATCCAAGCATAATAATAGCATTGTTAGAATTTGAACTCACATCTTCTAATGCTCATTGCAGTATTCTTTTTTCTAAGCTGTAGTATACCTCCACCATCAAAATAAAATGAAGAGGAGATTTACCAGAGTGGAAAGGAAAGAACTGCTTATGGGGAGACATTTTGTTCAGTAAGAATTGGCTAGAGTTTGGCTCCCAGCCTGCACAAGCCATTGAAAAAGAGGATAGCCGTTCACAATCAAACCAAGAATCGGATAGGATCTTTCAACTATATAAAATTATTTTACTTTGCACAATTAAAAACTCTAGAGGAAAATATATGTAAATTAAGTTGTAAATTAAAACCTTATCCTCCTCATTCTCTGTTTACCCTTTCCCAAGTCTGGTTACCCTCACTCTCCCTTACACCTTGATTGATGCAGATAATTACAGAGCTACTTTATTTGAAAGGAGAAACACTTCTCTCTATCTGCAAAAAACTTAAATGTTACCAAGGAATAGTAATTTGGTCGACAAATATCTGAATGCCACCTATGTATGGGTTCTGTGTACTTAATGCTTTGTATCTGTAGTAATCCTATCAACTCTTAAGGAAATTATAGATTTGAAGCAGTCTTCTGAGATTATGTAGTACATCTTCCTCATTTTATAAATATGGGTACTGAGACCCAGAGATACTAGTATGTCTAATTAGTTAGTGGCAAGACAGAATTAGAACTCCAATCTAATCTCTTACTACTCCTTGCTCTGAAGAAAATGTCTATGTACGGTAAATAAGTACCTTCTGACAATTCTGAAGTGTCCTGTTGTTGGCACTGTTCTAGTTGGACTTTCTTATGTGGCTTTTGTTGGAAAGAGGCAGATATGTAGACATTTGATGTTATTAGTTGTCATAGCAGGACTGAGGCTGTGGCCAAGATACAAGTAGATGTTTAGTGTTCTGCTTCTCCTGTCTCGAGGGTTATGGAAGCCTGACCAGTATGAGACCTGCTCATCTCACTGTTGATGGTGCTCTTTCTAGCCTCCAAAAGCTCAAATGACATTGGGCTTTCTTTCTGATATTTTGAATTTTCCTAGACCAACAAGCCAGAAAGTACACGACAAGATGCCCACAGGAGATACTTAGAATTTCCAAGTAAAAGTTGCTTCCAGTTTATCTCAGAATTAATAATATAATAGTATTTGTTGAAGTGGTCCACTTCTCCCAAACCTGAAACATATGCACATATTATCTCTCTTACACACACACATCTTCTCTCCTATTAATAGACTATATTGATGTAGTAAATGATACGAAGAACCTTGTCTGCAGAAGAGACCCAGGCCAGGTAAAGATGATGTCACCATGTGCACATACATTTTGAAAACTATCCTTGTGAGTTTTCTCCACAAACTTACAGTATAATCATAGTGAAACATTTTGACTTTCATATGTACTGGAAGTCCTAGGGAACTATGAAATGCTGCTTTATTCTGAGATAATTACCTCAAAGTTCAGAGTTTTATAAGGAATCCCAGAAGCCAAGGGCCTATGAAGTATTTAGGGCTAATAGGAAGGGATCAGATTCAGATAAAATATATGTGGCTCTGTGCCTCTTCCAGTTTCCGGAGTATAGTGAAGATCAGTATCCCTAACGTTAGGTTACTAGAGCTGACTTTTTATAGACTTTGAGCCACCAAATTTAGCTGGCCACAGAAGTGTACAAGTAGAAGCTACTTCTAAAAGCCATTGAGAAGACCATGTACCCTGCTTTGAGATTCGTTTCTTTTTCAAAATGTCATGAAAATCAAACCAGAAATAATTTGGCCATACATTTGGGACTTTTCAAGCTTAGGGGGGAGAAAAAAAAACTTTACTACCAAAAGTTACATTAAATCATTAAACATAAGAGGGTGTCCAAACACTTTTGTCACCTTCCTTAATTCTTCCCCTATATTTTTGTTGTTAGTTGCCCTCAAGTTGGTTCAGACCCTTGGCAACCCCATGTGTGCAGAGTAGAACTGCTGCATGGGGTTTTCAAGGCTCTGACCTTTCAGAAGCAGGTCACCAGGCCTCTTGAGGAACCTTTGTTTGGATTCAAATCTACAGCCTTTGGCAAGTAGTCAGTGCTTAACTCAGGGACTCATTTTCCTGTACTAGAAGTAAAGGATTTAGTTGTTTGAGAGAGAAGGGATGCCATCCATCTGCTCTGCCCCCTGACTCTCCAAGCAGTGAAATAGAAGCTTTATAAGATCTATGGCTTCTCAGGTCATCCAAGACATCTTCCTGTCCCGATTGAGTAGCTTAGACCTGGCCATATGGATTTGCTACTTCTCCCAAACCTGAAACACATGCACATGTTCTCTCTCTTACACACACACACACACACCCCTTCTTCTCTCCTGTTAATAGACTGTATTGATGTAGTATATGTAAATGCCCTCACTATTGAGTGAGAGATCGGTGCTAAAGGCAGTTTAGGTGAAACCAGCAAAATGCAGTGGCATAATTTTTCAGAAGGTTCTATAAATTCTCGAGTGTCCTATGGCTGTGGGCTCCTTTCAGACTAGTATTTTAACAACTTTATGGTAATGTTGCCATAAGACAGATCACATACTTACTACATATGGCCATCTTTTTTCTTCTACCCCTAGGCGTATTTGGTTTCCCCTTCTTGCCAAAAGCATTTAAGGTGAAGGCTAAGAGGAAGACCATATTTACAGGATTAGTTTTCATTTTTCCTAAGCTCTTTTATGCTCTGACCTACAATGGATAATCATACAATATAAGATATGTTACAGAAGTCAATGATAGTTGTTGCTTTTAAAGATGGGTTAACAAGGGGAATATTGGTTCCCAGTGCACATTCATCTTTTGAGCCAGCTACATGTCTTGTCATAAATTGGCTATATTGCATATCTGCTTACACAAAGACTTGCTTAAGTATTTGACATTCTTTTTTTTTTTTAACAGCCATCTCTTCCTGTACTTTATACCTTGTCTAGCCAGGCTACACATGAAGCTGTTCATCTCCTTTGCAGGATGTTGGTCTTTGATCCAGTAAGTAATGTTTATTTTTTTTAATGAATTAAAACTACATGTGTTCTAAGAGAACCATTGTGATTTTGATATAAATGATGACTTTTCAAAAATAAACCTCGGTCCCTAGCTTCATGTGTATCATGCTCACTCATCACACAGAAGTTTACTGATATCATGTAACAGTCTAGTTGAAAAGAAATAAGGAACTGTACCATTCTTCTTATGTATCTTGAGATTCATACAAGTTAAGTCTGTGGAAAAAACAAATTTATTTAAGAAAATCTACCCATGATATTGCATAAGGAACTATTTAATTGTGGGGTTGTTGAGATGGTAGCTTTTCCAAATACCATTGACTCTTCTGGGACATACTACAAATTGTACCATAAGTTCAGCTCTTCATTTATTCATTTATCCATAGAATATTTATTATTCACATCTTTGCCAGTAACTATTATCAAAGGAAGTCTTTAAAAAAGTTCACATTGGTTTATTCATAATGAGAGGACATCAGCATAAAGACCAGGCATAAAAGTGTTAGGGAGCCCAGGTTTGTGAGAAATAGTCGCGATTTTATTATTTGGGAGAACCAAACCAGTCTGGGTAATGCACTTATTTTTGTTCTTATTCCTCTAAGAATACAAATAAAGTTTTTTGGTGTGTTTGGTGTCGGTTTATTTTTTGGACTGTGGTATGTTGAAGTGCTTTCTGATAGTGGAAGCAAAACAAAATGGCAGTTTTTGCGTCTGCAGTGTCTCCTTGTGGTCAGGTTCTATTACCATTCAGGGTAATTGGACCACATAACTTACTTTTAATGAGATAGTGATTTAGAATTTATCATTAGTTTGCTATTTTGTTTATTTGGCAAATTTATTTATATACGGACCAGGACATGTTGGTAGTACATAAAGACTTCCTTTTGTATAGTTAAAACTAGAACTGCATGATACTCAGGCCCCAAAATTAATTTCTGTTTGCCCATAGAGAATTCTGTAAAGTCCCTAGGGTTAAGATTTACTTTTATGTGTCAGAAATTTTATTTTCTCTTTATTAGTTTTACTTAGGTTACGAACCAAGAATCTAATACATCTCTACTAGGTTTTGCCTGCCAGAAGGATAGTCTTTACTTCCTTTAAGGCTAAGATCTTCTAAGCCACAAAGTCGATTTTCCTAAGAGACCTTTTGGACATTGGTTCCACACGTAAAACATAGTCCTTATTCCCTAATAGTGGGGTTGCCTAATTAAATTAAATTTCTGATGTGGTCATAGTTACAAATTAAATTTATTTGTAAGAAGGAGGTAAAATTTATTTGGTAAGAACAAATTCTTATTACACTTATGTAAATAACTACATTTTCATTTTAAAAAGAAGGAATTTAATAAAGACAGTTCACATAGTATTTAACTATTGTCTTCATTGTTTATAGATAAGACCAACCAGTATATATTGCCATTCTTTATAGAGTTAATTTTCTAAAATGGCTGGATGCTTTGTTACTTTATGAACTGTTAAAGATACTTTCCAGTTCTTAGGCTTCAGTTAGATGGAGATAACCATTTCAAGTGTATCATTCTGATTTTAACCCATTCAGAGTTAGCAATGCATTAACAAGAAAGCAATGATGTTTTTGTTTGTTTTATTTTGTTTTCTCCTCTAAGGATAGAACATTAACCATGATTAAATCAGCTTATTTAATCCATAGAGTCAGGGAGAATTAATTCTTGTTTTGTTGATCTTCTGCCATGAAATAGTCTGCTTCTTGACTGAAACATTGCTGGAAATCCTGACTCAGTTACTCAGTTCAGGCTGACAGGTGTTTCTACCCATGAGTGTATTCCCTGATGACAGTAGTCAGAAGTACCTGATAACAATCCTTTACTGAGATGAGATGCTTGTGATGTTTTATAGAGAAAACTCAGATTCTGGTCTTCAGAGCTTGTAGCGGGGGTCTTTAGGAAAATACAAGGAAAAAGCAGGAACTACCAAAGGATGGTAAGATTAAAGTGATCTAGTTCTTTTATTATGATAGTAATAATATCAGGATGAGGTGTAATATATAATCAATTTATAAAGATTTAATCAATTATTACCTTAAACCAGTGAATAGGTAGACATATCTCTGTTGTTGTTGTTATGTGCCGTCGAGTCAGACCTCATAGCGACCCCTCCTTGGGTTTCCAAGGCAGTATTACTACGGAAGTAGATTGCCCTATCTTCCTTCCGAGGAGTGGCTGGTGGATTTGAACCGCCACCTTCTGGTTAGCAGTCAAGTGCCTTAGGCACTGTGCTACCAGAGCTCCTGACATATCTCTAGAGCCTTTAAATTAGCTCATAAAATACATTGCAAGTGTCACCAAGTGTCAATTGTATTTAAACCTGGAAATGAATTTTTTTAATTTATTGACAGTTATATCAATCTGTGTACCTAAACATGAACATGTTTCTTTTAACCTAAAAAGTACACAGTACATTTACATTAATACATTTCACTTGTTTATAAATATCCTAGGAAGGGTAGGTTTGTTTTTTGTTTTTGTTTTTTAATTATATAAACAGGACAGCTCTCTTTATAGTGTTGGGCTAATCAAATATCTGGAGAATATCAAAGATTTCTAATTAACTTTTAGCATCCCTCCTTTTATAAGGTCAAGGAATAAAGCTTTTTGTTATTTAGTAGCTATGCAAGAAATCAACTATAGTTTAATTATTCTGAGTTTAGGCAAGGAAAAATCAGAAAGTGTTGTCAGAGGAGTCAAAGTATGTATATGAAGTATGAGTATGTATATGTATGTATATGAGGTGTAAAGTATCTAACTGCAATAAATAGTTACAGGCAATATTTTTTAAATATAAAAAATGGTTAGTTCCCTCAAGTCAGTCCCAACTCATGGCAACCTTGTGTGTTACAGAATAGAGTTTTTCTGGCTGTAGTCTCAACAGAAGCAAATCGCCAGGCCTTTTCTTTCCCAGGACCACTGGGTAGGTTCAGACCACAGACCTTTAGCTCAGCGGTCAAGCGCACACTGTTTGCACCACCTAGAAATCTTCAACAATAAATAATGATCATAATTGGGAATTTTTAACAAATACTTCCCATTTTTTTTAAGAGTGTGACAAAAACACAGAGAGTTAATAGAATATTTTGGTACTAAAAAGGAACATTTCTAATCTGAGTATAAAATAACAGACATTTTATCATAAAGAAAACTCAAATTCTAGTTTTACTCTTTTTGTGTAACATAGGTAGGTGTAACAATTTGCAATGAAGGATTTCTCAACCTTTTTTTCTTATAAACAAGCATACCAGCATTGAGCAAACATTGAAAAACATTAAATATATTTTATTCCTCTTTCTATTCTAGCACAATTAGAAAAGTTTTACTTAGGCAAAATTATTCACTTTTTTCCAAAGACAAATAGTACTTCCCATAATACTTGCACATCTTTTTTAAACTGTTTATTGATGGCTAGTGAAGAGTCTACATATATTAAAATTATGTGGTCCAGGTAATGAAAGGATGTTTATTAACTCATTTTAATATTAATAAAGTCTTAATGTGAACTAAAAATCAGGAAATTAAAATGTATTTTGCTACATTACGTCCTTACGATTTATAGCATTATAAAAATTAATTTATTTTTAGAAACATACTACCTATTATCATTTATCTAATTTCGTTGAACACATAATTTTGCAATCCTGTAGTCTTAGACAAAATGATATTAGTTTATCTGGCCAAAAAACTCATAGTGAAAAATAAAAGAAATTCAAAATAATTAGGCTTTTTGTGAGAAAACAAATCCAAAACTTGTATAAACTAGAATATTGTGCTTGCATTGTTTTTAAATCAGGAGGAAGACATAGAGATGTTTTTAAAAATTCACAACTGTTCCATCAGATTACTTACGACGTATTCAAACAATAATGAACTGCACTTAACGATCATCCTTTTTTTTTTCTTATATATCACATCTCATTAGTATGTCCTGCATACATTGTTGCAGTGCATAATTTGCTGGTGTTATCACTGTTGCAAAAGCAAATGTTGGATTTCTGAAGACACTGATAATAGAAGTCAATAATGAAAACAGAAAAAATATGAGGTACTCAACTTATGTCAGAACCAACTTAGGATGGAGTTGTCAGAGTATAACCCTGTCATGTCACTAGCTGTAATTTGTCTAAAAAATCATCTTGTGTAGGCATATCACATGACCTTTTTTCTTATACAGTTATATGTTTTTGTTGTTAGGTGCGATCAAGTCAATTCCAACTCATAGCGACCCCATATGATAGAGTGGAACTGCCCTATAGGGTTTTGGGGGCTGTAATCTTTACAGAAGCAGATCACCAAGTATGTCTCCCACAGAACCACTGGGTGGGTTTGAAGTGCCAACTTTTCAGTTAGCAGTTGAGCCCTTTACCGTTTGTGCCACCAAGTCTTCTTATATATACCAGATATATAAAACTTTGTATATATATATACCAGATATTAAAATTTTAAGTTGTTAAAAAGGGTACTTCGCTTTTTACTCTGTAACCTAGTAAGCAAGATTATTTTAACTCCCTGTGAACGTTGTTTTTTTTTTTTTTCAATCTTTGAGTTAAACCTTTAGCAGGAAAAAGGTTCTAAAGAAGCATTAATTTGTTTAAATGAAAGAAAGCTAACAGTTGCAGCCAGAGATTTGTATACTTCTTATTCAAAAGCATCTCTTAAGTAAAACACTTTAGTGGAACCAGTATTTTCTTCCACATAGACCATGCTATATCAGTGGTCAGGAAAACACCAAAAACTTTTCAACCCTGCATTCTCAAATTTCAGAAAATCCTCAGACAAACAGAAAGGCTTATAGACAAACCCATTCTGGCTGCATGTGGCAGCTGAGAGGGACCCAATTTCTGACATCTGCCACTTGACAGAAAAGGCTTAATGGTCAGACGATACAGTTAAAACCCAGATTCCATCATTGCTGTCACCAGTGTGGACACAATCAGCCATATTCTGTCAGAAACAGAAAAAGAGTTGGTCAAGTATCACATTTACTCTGCAAAACCCAAAGAGCTCAACCACCATACGTGAGACTCCCCAAAGGAGCCAAGGGAAGGGGAGCTGAGGGCTAGAGGGTCAGGGCTGGGCCAGGAGCACTGTCTGCCTACTCAGGGTGTTGTGGCTCCTGCGGGAGAACTTGATCCCAGGGAAAGCTCCAGCAGTAGCAAAAGAAGACTCAGGTTCATTTAGAAAAAGAAAGAAAAAGTTTACTGGCCAAGAGTAAAAGGGAGTCAAACTCCAGAAAGCCTGTATCACCAAACACAAACCACATAGGTACTGAAAGAAAAACACAAGGTTACCAAGTTTACATTCATGTGTTCATGGTAAATAAGCAGCAGCTTTCTTTTGTGGTTATTATGTCCTTTAAGTTCACTACATGTCTGTTTGCTTCAGCACAACAAGAATCAGAGATAAAATTGTTGTAGTGACACAAAGCCTATGAAAAAATATTTAATATTTTTTTATTTGGGGGCTCAAAATGAGTCAGGATGACCCAGTTGTTTTTTATGTATTTAAGAGTGCAAAGAAGTTTATGTGTGTGTATGCCCTGTGTGAGGTGCTTGATGATATTGGAAGTAGGACAAAGTGTGGGTTTTTGTTCTACTCTTCACTTTTGAGTCTTTACTTTTGAGTCCATCTTTAAGTCCTTCAAAACACATTTTCTCTCAGTAGTATTTTTATGTCCATTGTGCTACAAGGAAGTTTTTTTTCTTTATTTTCTTTTAATGAAATGATGAGTTCAAAAGACGTGTGGTTTACATAAACCTGTAACTAGTATATTAAGTATTGTGATCCAAAGCGCCAGGAAACCACAGGCATGGACAAGATGCCGTGCCATTCAGACTGAGCTGGATATCAATAAATGGCATTCAGACCATTATCTGCTTCCCAACTCATTCCAGCAGCTTTTAGATATGCTTTTGCCCTTGCCTATTTGGTGTTCTAGAAGAATAAAAGTTTCAAGTAGCTTTTTTAAATTGCCACCATATTAAAAAAAAAAAAAAAACCCTCTAAAACTCACTACCATCGAGTCAGATCTGACTCATAGCAACCTCTCCTTGGGTTTCCGAGGCAGTATCTCTATGGAAATAGATTGCCCAGTCTTCTTTCCGAGGAGTGGCTGGTGGGTTTGAATGCCACCTTCTGGTTAGCAGTCAAGTGCCTTAGGCACTACGCCACCAGAGCTCCTCTTCTAAATGCTAGGACAGATTTAGAAAATATAGGCTGTTATTTAAAATGTAAACTTATCCCCTTCAAAGCATTACATTTTTAAATGCCATGGTATTTGTCATTTTTGACTCTATACATCCATTTCAAGGTAGGAACTTTTCAGAATGTTGGGGGAAAGGCGGTTCTTAGTACTTTATATGGTGGTAGATGAGAACAGTGGTTTGCAGTCCTAAGTCAGATGCTCCCTCTACTGGTTTGTTACCCACCTCTAAATTCAATTAGCCCTCTTGACACAGGATGCACTGTAAATTACATATAAGCTGTGTAAAGCAGTTACTGTGTCTTCTGTTTATCTGTAGTGTTGATGTGCTGGTCTCTAAATTTGATTTCAGTCCAAAAGAATATCCGCTAAGGATGCCTTAGCCCACCCCTACCTAGATGAAGGGCGACTACGATATCACACATGTATGTGTAAATGTTGCTTTTCCACTTCTACTGGAAGAGTTTATACCAGTGACTTTGAGCCCGTCACCAATCCCAAATTTGATGACACTTTTGAGAAGAACCTCAGTTCTGTTCGACAGGTTAAAGGTGAGTATCTTAATTGGCCTTTGGCCAGGCAGAGTGACTAGTTGCATTTTCCATTATGTGGCCTTGAAGGGATAAGATCTGGATGGTGACCAAAGCTCCTCCATATATTTTATTCATAACCTTGCATGTAGCTATTTGTCCGGGGCAGTTATGCCAGAAAAGCTGTAAGTATTATAAAAACGCTGATACAATATCAAATCCAGGGGAAAGTCAGGCAGAGAGGAATGCATATTTTGTTCTTGTGTTCAAAACATACTTATTTGAGTGAGTGTGAATCAAAATATTTTTAATGTGTATTCATTCAGTATGATATCACTGAATGAACCATACTGGAGTTATTTTTTTATATAGTATATAAAGTTTATAAAAGGATAAGATCCACTAGAAGGAATCATTTCTTGGATAATGATAATAGAAAGGAATTTCTGATAGTTTGTCATTGTAAAATGTCCTGACATGATCTTATTAGGATAGGAATGGGGGTACTGACAGCCAAAATTCTGAATGCATCTGCTCTAGGATATTATAGAAGAGATAATAGTCCCCCCAAAGAAACCAGCCCAGAGCTATGTACTTAAAACAACAACTGAGGTTTTTAAAAAGGCAGTGATCACCCATAAGGCCAACCCTGTGGAGTTACCCTCAAATTTATAAGCCATTTTACTCCTCCCATTAATAGGGTTCCAATTCATGTAATGCCACCTTTGGGTTTGTTTTTGTTTTTGTCTGTGTTTGACAACAACTGTCATTCTGGTTTCAGGAAAGTTCAACTAGATTCTGCCTGATAGATGACTTACATGTTTAACTAAACCAGTAGGAAATGCTATTTGTGCTGGCTAGAGTTAGTGAGAATCCACTGCTTCCAGCCTGCAGACGGACTTGGATTATATGATGTTTGTTTTCTCCCCAGAAATTATTCATCAGTTCATTTTGGAACAGCAGAAAGGAAACAGAGTGCCTCTCTGCATCAACCCTCAGTCTGCTGCTTTTAAGAGCTTTATTAGGTAACTGTGTGAATGTAATTCTGACATTGCTGTTGGAATTAAAAGAATGCCCTTGTGATTTTGTTATTCCACATATTTCTGTTTTTATTTACAATAGATAGTACAGATTAAAGGTCCCCCAGAAAATTTCTGTCAAGAGCTTCAGCTTTAGTCAAAAGCATATTAAAAATCTAAGCGTCAGTTTACATTGTATATAGAGAGAACACACTAGTTCACTGTGGGTGCTTAGGTAGGTTTTTTCCCAGGTGACCATTGTGCTGCCTGATTGTGTACATGGGGATCCTGCTACAGCAGGGGTGTAGCAGCCACCTGCCTTGGAGTTATACATGGTCCCACTATATCCCTACCCCTATAATAACAGTTGTAAGCAAGACTTTTTTTTTTTTTTTTTTGAACAGACTGCTGATGCAGCCTAGTTAGTTGAGAAACCAACCTCTTTATTGGTTAAAGAACTGTGGACCTACTTGGGCTCCTTGGAAGCCTCATCCTCATTGTCTCTCTTTGTTCTTTCCCTCCCCCCCCCACACACACACTTTCAAAAGCAGTCATTCTTGCACAGAGACAATAGGTTTTATTTTCCTGATTTTATTGTAGTTTGGGTGAAAGTTTACAAAGCAAATTGGTTTTTTTATTTAACAGTTTATATATATTTTATTTTGTGGTATTGGTTGCAGTCCCCTCAATGTGACAGCACACGCCCTACTTCTCCCTAGGTCCCCTGTTTCTGTTCATCCTTCTTTCCTGCCTTCTGACCTTTGGTTTTGGGCAAATGCTGTCCTTTTTGTCTTGTCTGGTTGACTGTACTGAGGATTCTCTCCTTTCCTTGATCTCTTTTTCCCTATCTCCTGTATTCATCAGGGTCTAGTTGGCAGAAAGAAGCCACACCAGTGATATGAATAGGGAAAATTTAATAATAAGAATTATTAACTAGAAAAAGATGATTAACTACAAAAAAAAAAGACAAAAAGAATTCTGAAGGATCCTGAAGTAGCAAATGCAGAAAGCAGCTTCTCCCTCTAGTCTGGAAAGAGTGAGAAAGGAATAAGAAAGTTCCCCTCACCCAACCATAGCTAACTTCAGACTTCTTTGGAGAGGTTAGGACTGCCCCAGGAACATACAGCCTGCTGGTGGTACAGGAACTTGCCAAAGGTGTGTGACTGGTTCTCCTAAGAGGCCTCCTGGGTTGCAGAGAAACTGGCCAGAGGATATGTAGATAACAACAACAAAAAAAAAAACATTGCCACCAAGTTGATTTATAATAACCCTACAAGACAGGGTAGAGCTGCCTCAGAGTTTCCAAAGCTGTACATCTTTAGGGAAGCCTACTGCCTCATCTTTTTTGACTGGTGGATTTGAACCTATGACCTTTTGGTAAGCAGCCTAATCCCTTAACCACTGTATCACCAGAGCTCCTTTTATATGTAAATAAAGCTGGAGAGGGAAAGCGCAAATCCTCCAAAAGGGAAGCCTCTCCCGCTTGCTAGGCTTTGCAGTGCCCTTCCAGCGCCCTCTGTTGGCCAAAGCTAACATCCAGCCAGGTGGAAAAGGAGAAATGTTTACAGACTCTGGCTTCAGTCTCACAAAGAACGGGCAAGAAAAGTAGATTTGCATCTGTAACAGTAAATTGATAACTGCCACAGTCTTCGCCCTTTCTTTCTTGCCTTCCTTTTGTCCTCTTTTCCCTGCTTCATTTTCCTTCCCCGTCCTTTCCTTTTAATTGTCCTCAATTAAATTTATTAAACCAAAGATTTTTTTTGTTTAGAATTTTTAAAATCGGATCACATTCTTTTCTTTTCTGTATTTTTCTTAGAAGGAATTAAGTTGCATTTTTATTTCCTTGTGGCATTTTGTTTACTGTTTTCCCTTCAAAGCCAGTTACCCATTCAGTTGGGTGTTTTAACACCCCTCAGGTGCAAGGCATTGGTTATCCTGGGCCCTGGGGAAGCTAAGCTGTTAGTTACACACATGCATGCGCCCAGTGCCATTGAGTCAATTTCTATGCATAACGACCCTGTAAGACAGAGTAGAGCTGCCCCATAGGGTTTCCAAGGCTGTAAATCTTTACAGATGCAGACTGCTGCCTCATCTTTCTCCCATGGAGCAGTTAGTGGATTTGAACTGCCGAATGCTTTAACCACTGCCCCACAAGAGCTGCTTCACACATGCACACACACCCTCATAATTTGTAATCTAGATAGCAACTTGAGAGAGACTTACGGTGGGGAGTGTAGTAACTAATAATATGGATCTGTGGATAGTAAAAGCTAAGTGGTTATCCATCCTACTCAACTAAAACTTGATAGAAGAATCTTACAAGGCTCATTCAAAATAGATCTCTAATTGAAGTCACTATATATTTTGAGAGTCTACATTTAAATGGATAGTTCTGTATTTCTTAAGATGGTTTTCCTGACTGGTTGTAGATGTCATTATTTATAGTGGCTAAGGCACTTGACTGCTAACCAGAAGGCTGGCAGTTCAAACCCACCAGCCACTCCTCGGAAGGAAGATGGGGCAATCAACTTCCGTAGTGATACTGCCTCAGAAACCCAAGGAGGGGTGCTGTGAGTCGGGTCCAACTCAACGGCACATAGCAACAGCAACAACCACCATTTATTTTATATTATATAGGAGACATGGTACAAATCATTGTATATACATTGTCTCCTGTATTCAGCACACTATCCTTTGAGGTCAGTGGCATTTTCCCTTTTCAAATGGGGAAATTTAGGTTTAGAAAGATTATGCAAATGCAACTTTAGAGAGGTTAAAAGAAATAAAAATCCAGGACTAGTCATAACTTTAGGAGCTCTGATGGTATAGTGCCTAAGACATTTGATTGCTAACCAGAAGGCTGGCAGTTCAAACCCACCAGCTACTCCTTGGAAGGAAGACTGGGCAATCTACTTCTGTAGAGATACTGCCTCGGAAGCCCAAAGAGGGGTCGCTATGAGTCGGGACCAACTTGACAGCAGTGAGTTTGTTTATATTTTTTTGAGTCATAACTTTACAGGTTTTTAAAAGGAGGAGAGGAAAACAAATGGATTGCCCTTTGATTTATTGTGACATTACAACTAATTTCCCCATCTCCTTTTTCTTCTAGTTCCACTGTTGCTCAGCCGTCTGAGATGCCCCCATCTCCTCTGGTGTGGGAGTGACGGTGGAAGATAATGTACTACTGAAGATGTAATGTAGCTTTCCACTGGAGTCTGGGATTTGCAATTCTGGAGGTTAATCATGCTTGTACTGTAATTTTACTAATGAAGTTTTAAATTAACAACCACTACTTGTATGATATGAATAATATTTAGAAATGTTACTAGACTTTTAATCTTGTAAAGTGGTTGTGCTTTTAGAAACATATTTTACCCAGAGTTGCACATGTTTTATGAATTCAGTGCAGCTGTTATGGCTCACCTCAGAACAAAGGAGAATTGAACCAAATTGGGGAGTTTGGGGTTTTGTGTTTTCGTTTTTTTCTTTTTTTTTTTTTTTTAAATGAAGTGAGATTGTTCACACACATACATACACACACAAAGGACAGTCATACATTTTGATATTTGAGCCATTCCTAAAGATTTGGGGTTTTCTAAAACTAAAGAATCTAGAGACCTTGCCTGCGACCAATCATGGAGCCACGTGAGCTGATCATGGCTGCGCCTTGGGGGTGGGGGTAGGGGCATGCCACCTAATGATCGAGCCCTGTAATTAGCTTCATTAGAGCCGTGACGGTGATGTGTGCTGTCTAAAATCAAATGTTGTGGGTAGAGAGAATGAGTTTGTGACTAGGAGAGATTAAACTTTTTTTTTCCTTACCCAGTATAAATATATATATATATATTTAATCTATTTTTATTAGAAGTTTTTCTGCTCTTTCTTACATAAAAGAACCCCAAGGCATGCATCTTTCATGTGTGTAAATAATTCATTTCTGGGCTAATTTCAAAAGAATCCCAACATTGCTGTATAGAGAGAGAACTAGCTTGCACATTTTAGGTCTGTGAAATTTTGTGAGACTTTTCCTGCACTGGACAGTTAAAAAAAAAAAAAAAAATTTTTTTTTTTTTTTGAAAAAAATTAAAAGAGAAAAACAAATTCAAAAAAAAAAAAATTTAAAGCCACAAAAAAAAGGCACATAGGGAATTATGTCAAATGTGTTTGTGTCCTTAGGCAAAGCTGTGGGAGTCTTGAAATGTCACAGTAGTAAATAACTTATTACTTTTTGACAAATTCTTTTTTCTGTTGGAACACTGAATTCTTCTGTGCATATGTATATATGAATACAAATTGAAGGCCTCTACCTCCTGGAGTTATACAACTTGGCTTGTTTACCTCCACATGCTGATGATGATTATTATTTTTTTTTTTTTAAGTTCAATGTGGAGACTTGAAACTTGAATGTCCCTTCCAACTTTTATATTAAAAAAAAAAAAAAAGACAAGAAAATTGAAGATTGTTTTTCACCTGTACAAGGTATACTAATGGATCGTCTTAAAATTGGTCTAGGAAAAAACCTTGGTGTGTGTTATGGACAATTAACTGTTAAAGTTATTGTAAGTTATCTGTATTTAGCAGAGATTTTCATCTTGAGTGAGCTGAGCTGAATTTGAAGACTATTAATAAGTTATGTTTGGAAGTTTTAACTTCAATGAAGTAATTATTTGCTGTGAAAGAAACAAACATTGAATTACTAAACAAAGATGGTGCAATATCTTTGTTTTTTTTTATGAGGCTCCTGAGAATCAACCCAACTGAAGCATTTCAATTCACTTGAATGAGAAACGTGTTTAGTAGCAAAAGAGCCCAAGAAGACACTGGTGTGAAAGGTACAATCTCAGAGGTTGGTCAATTACCGTGGCACACTTACTGGTCACTTTGTACAATGTAGATTTGAAGTACAGTGGTGGAAACATTAAATGTGACATTTGAAAAAGATGTGTCATCTGTGTATTTCAATTCCTTTCCTTTGTTTTCTCTTCACTACAGCTTGTTTCCTGGTTTGGCAATGTTTTGAGATATTTCTCTATTTACATTTGAGGAAATTAGTTTTTTGGGTTTTTTTTTTTTTTAAAGTCTTTGTGGAAACATTAAATTGCTGAGAAGTTAGTTAACTGATCAAAGACAGTGTGGTTTTTTAATACAAAACTTGAAAATCTTTCTAGACTTCAGCATCTCTAACCCAGTGATATTCGAACTCTTCAGGGAGCGGGGGAGCAAAGTACTCTGTTTTCAAAAATGTAGAATTTCTAAAACTAGTAGAGTCAGTATGGACAAGTCGGTCAGAACTGTAATCATTTACAATTTGTTTGCATTAGTTTCAGTATAAAGTACAATACATTGTATATTATACAATACAATATAATACATTAAAAGCCCAGAAAATGGAGACAACTTCTTGTAATGGCTCATATGGAATTAATTTTTATTTTGTTCTTCCTTTATGGTATGCCATTTAAAATATTACTTTTATATTAAGATAAATCTACATTGAAGAACAGAATGCAAAAGTTGCATCAGTTTTGAAGTTAAAGACAGCTTTTAAGGAGCTGTTTCCTACTATGTTCTCAGATCTCTGGGGGTAACTCCCCTAAAAGAACAGTGGTTATGGCCAGGCTGTGTGGGAAGCTCTGTAGGAACACCACCATCTCCTCTGGAAGGCCGGCCCTTTAGTGGGAAAGCCTGAGCAACATAGCAGTAAGTAGACACTCCAGTATTCATGTCAATTTTGCATTCTCTTATTTAATGTATTTTTACTTTAATATAAAACTAATGTTTTAAATGACATGCTATATAAAGGAAAAACAGAATTAAAGTTCCCTGGTTAATGAGTTAGATGTTATTGAATCTTGTTTTCCATTTTGGAAATCTGGGCTGAATTAGACTGAGTCTACTTATTGGGTTGGACATCCAGTTTCTCCTGTTTTAGTGTAAAATATTTTAAAATCAAGTACGGAAGTGGCAACCTTTATTTTCCATACACTTTCTTAAGTGAGTTTTATCAATGCATGAACAGTGCACTGATACTTGGGAGGAAGAATAACAAATACCGTGTTATCCATGTTACTGTTGGTGGAATGCTTTAACAAGGGACCTTCTTGCTAAGAGGTCACTGTTTATGTCAGGTAGCAGACTTAAAAGGTCTCTCATCCAGTAGTCACTCTCTCGTCTCAGAGAAATGCTCATCAGAGGGCTCTGAGTAAAGAAAGATGACTTTGATACTGCTATTAAATTTTCATAATTTATCCTCCTCACAAGAATCTATCCAGTTATTAATTATAGCCGTTATATCATTTTCTTTTTAATAAATGAACAGCTTTGCTTTATAGTTGCTCAGAATGTTTGTCCTTCAAAAAAAAAGTCTCTTAAATAGGACAATGTTGAAGGCCACTTTTAAAAACTTTATTTTTTTGAATTGGTAATATATTCAATCTATAAAAGATATAAAATGGTAAATAATGAAAAGGAAATCTTTCTCTCCAGAGGCAACCACCATTTTCAGTTACACTCTGTAACATCAAGCTTGTACTTTTTCATATGAATGATAGGATGCAGGTTCACTGTCCTGCACCTTGCTTTTTTCAATCTTCATATAGAAGATTGTTCCATAAAAGTACACATAGAGCTGTCTGATTTCCTTTAACTCAAGTGAATGTTTTTATTATTATTAAAGTGAGCAATAAATAACTTGAATGTATTTCCCCTTACTCATGTTTTTGCCCTTTGTCGTGACATTTTTTTCTATGAAGACAAATGATTCTTCTTGAACCAACTAACCAACTTTCTCCAGGTAAGCCAATGCGCACGTGTGTACTAGTAGTACATATTTTTAAAGTAATTTCCTGTTTTAGTACACTTTTCCTTAAAATACTGTATTAAACCACTTAAAAATAAAAATTAACCGTTTTTTTCTATGCCACTAAACACTGAAAAAATCAAGAAGCATTTAGGTACACAGACGTCCTCACTTTTCCCAGATGCAGATATGGCCCTATCTACTCATTTGTATATATTTTTCCATTTCACACTGCTTGCCAAAACTCATATCTTGTTGGATAGTTTCAGTTATTTTATCAGCAAGGACTTTAAATATTAACATACCTTCACACCCATATCATACCTGTGGTAAATAAAGAGTAATAAAACGGCCAGTCATTGGTGTCCATGCCTTCATCCAGCTGTCAGCAATCAGGTTAACTGCTAGAGTAAGAGATTTAGCATAGTGGCAGGATACAAGATCAGCATCCAGAAATCAGTGGGATTCTTCTACACCATTAAAGAGATTGCTGAAAAGGAAATAAGGACATCAATACCATTTACAATAGCTACCAAAAATAATGGTACCAGAGACACGAAAGACTTCTACAAAGAAAACTACAAAACACTACTTCAAGAAACCACAAGAGATCTACATACATGCAAGAACATACCATGCTTGTGGATAGGAAGATTGAACATTGTGAAATGTCCATACTGCCCAAAGCAATCTATACATTCATTGCAATCCCAATCCAGATTCCATCAACATTCTTTAAGGATATGGAAAAACCAATTATTGATTTTATATGGAAAGGAAAGAGACCTTGGATAAGCATAGCACTATTGAAGAAGAAGAGCAAAGTAGGAGGGCTCTCACTCCCAGATCTCAAAACCTACTATACAGCCACAGTAGTCAAAACAGCCTGGTATAGGTACAATGACAGACAGACCAGTGGAATAGGATTGAGAACTCAGATGTTCTGGTTACCTAGTGCCACTCTCACAAGAAATATGCCACAAATGGGATGCCCTTAACAAGCAGGAGTTTATTCTTACAATTTGGAGGCTTTAAGTCTAAGTTCAAAGTGCCA
>NW_006921629.1:6310956-6314494 GCF_000298275.1 Orycteropus afer afer
CCACATCCCAAAGGCAGCTACTCAGCTGCTTATAGTAGATTCCACCATGAGTTGATTACCAGTCTCCTCATGGGGACTACTACATTCAGCTGCCCAGCCCCTCAACCACCAGGCCTAGCCAAGTTGACATACAAACATAACCATCACACCAGAAATAGAGCCATTGACCTATGGTCAGTTGATCTTTGACAAAGGACCAAAATCCATTAAATGGGGAAGAGATAGATAGTCTCTTTAACAAACGATGCTGACAAAACTGGTTACCCATTTGCAGAAAAGTGAAATAAGATCCATACCTCACACCATACACAAAACTAACTCCAGATGAATCAAAGACTTAAATGTGAAACCTAAAACTATAAAGTTCATCAGAGAAAAAATGGGCAAAGTTAAGGGCCCAAATTTATGACATGAATAAAGTATCAAGCATAATCCAAAATGCACAAACAGCAGAAGATAAGTTAGATGAATGAGACCTTCTAAAATTTAAATTTTTATGTTCTTCAAAGACTTCTCCAGAAAAGTAAAAAGAACCTACATATTAGGACAGAATATCTGGCAGTGACATATCTGACAAGGGACTTACCTTTAAAATTTATTTTAAAAAACTCCAACACCTCAACATCAAAAGGACAAACAATCCAATTAAAAAATGGGCAGAAGATGTGAACAGAACTTCACCAAGGAAGACATTCAGGTGGCCAACAAACACAGGAAGAAATGTTTGCAATCATTAACCATTAGAGAAATGCAAAGCAAAACAACAATGAGATACCATCTCACCCCAGCGTGAATAACAAAGTTCAACAACAAAGAAAATAACAAATGCTGGCAAAGGTGTAAAGAGATTGGTACTCCCATACATTGCTGGTGGGGGCTGTAAAATGATACGACCACTGTGGAAATCAGTATGGCAGTTGCTTAAAAAGTTGGAATTAGAAATAGCATTTGATCCAGCAAGCCTTCTATTAGGTATATATCCTAAAGAAATGAGAGCCAGAACATGAACAGATGTATGCACACCCGTGTTCATCACAGCACTATTCACAGTAGCAAAGAGATGGAAACAACCTAAGTGCCCATCAGCAGAAAAATAGATAACCAAACTATGGTACATACACACAATGGAATGCTATGCAATACTAAAGAATAATGTAGAATCTGCAAAACACCACATAATATGGAAGATACCATCAGCATAATGAAGGACATTATGCTGAGTGAAATAAGTCAATCATAGAAGGACAAGTACTCTATTAGTTCACTATTGTAAAAGTCAAGGAAAGGTTTATATATGGAAGGAAACTTTTTTTGGTTTATTACCAAGGAGGGGAGGAGAGGGAACACTGCTATTTAATCTACGGTTAAATAGGTGGGTAGACAGGCTGAATAATCAGGTATGTCCAGGCAAAAGGGAATATACCCATGACTGTATATAAGGGTGGCAGACAATATTTCTACATATGTATTTGTATGTGCTGTAAGAATGTCCAAGTATGTAATAGAGCTAACAAGGGACAAAGTTATGATAACTTCTTGGCTACAGCCAACTGCCCTGAGGGAGCTAGTAGTTGGACCTGTGGGCTTGGGACAGTGGTCACAGGGGGCATTGACCTCAACTGGCATAACATACTATGCAAAAACATTGTTCTACATCATACTTTGGTGAGTAGCAACTGGGGCTTAAAAGCTTGCAAATGGCCATCTAGATGCAACATGGGTCTCTCCTTGCCCAGAGCAAGAAGAATAAAGAAAACAAAAGATTCATGGAAACAATTAGTCCAAGGGACTAGTAGAGCATGCAAACCTTAGCCTATATGACCATGGGACTAGAAGAACTAAATGGTACCCAGCTACCACTGTCAGCCACTCAGAAAGGGAGGGATCAGTGCAGAAGATCCTGGATAGAGTGGGAGAACAATGTGGAATAAAACTCTAAAGGTTTGCTGGTCTGATGGAGATTATGGCCCCTAGTTACCCTTCAGGTCTGGACTTGAACTCACTCCTGTGGCTTCCAGCCAAACAATAGACAGGTATATGGGATGAACATTTACATCAGGTAAATATACTCCTTACAGCGATCAGTCATGGGAAAATAGGAGGGCAGTATTTGCACAGGGAGATAGCTCAGGGGACAGGAATACATAAGAAAGAAGGACACAAAGAAGTAACTGAAGCGAGAAAGTGGGAAGAGAGTTAATACATTGTGGGGAATTGCAGTCAATATCATGAAACAAAATGTGTATCAACTTGTATGGGAAATTAATTTGTTCTGTAAACTTTCACCCAAATCATACTAAAAATATTTTTAATGTTAAGCTGTTTTGCAACCAGTTATGTTCATATGTCTTTTTCATACAGTAAAAAGTAAGTTTTTGAACTTTTATTTTCAACAATATAGAATGGTAGACTAGATGGTCTAAAAACTCTTACTAATAAACACCTAGAATTTCCTAGCAAAATATAATAAATATTCTCTTAAATAAAATAGCTGAGCTGAATAAAGAAATGCAATTCCTTAATGACCGAAAACAAAGAGCTAGAGTAAAAAGAGAGGACTCAAGCCATAGCTTTCCTCAGGCCACTTACTAATTGATAAAAAATAATAATAATAACATTAATACCTAACTTGATTACTATGGGCCAAGCATTCCTATAAAAGCTTTACAAATAATAATTTTACAACATCTTCCAGATGAAAGAACTGAAGCATAACTTGAGCTTGTAGCAGCCACATGGCACATAATAAATCTACCTGGAACTTCGTAATAGTCTGAGCTTGAGGTGGGAAAAAAGTCTCTCTTTGCCCTTGTATGCCATTGTAGTTCAGTTTTACACTACCATCAAGACCTAGGAAACTCAAGCCAAGGTAATAACTTAATGTGGTCCTCCATTGAGAGTCCCTGCTGTGCCTGGTAAAAGCAAACATAAATGCTCTTACTGTAGATGCATCCTCAGGTCACATCAAACCAAAAGGGAGGAACACACTCAGCATTTCTCAAGCTGAAAGAACTGAGGAAAAAATTCAAGCCTCATGTTGCAGTATTGAAAGATTCTATGGGCAAAACATTGAATGATGCAGGAAACATCAAAAGAAGGTGGAAGGACTACACAGAGTCATTGTACCAAAAAGACCTGGTCCATCTTCATCCATTTCAGGAGATGGCATATGATCAAGAACTAATGGTATTGAAGGAAGAAATTGAAGCTGCACTGAAGGAACTGGCGAAGAACAAGGCACCAGGAATTGACGGAATACCCACTGAGATGTTTCAACAAACCGATGCCCTGCTGGAAGCACTCACTTGGTTATGCCAAGGGATTTGGAAGACAGCTACCTGGCCAGCTAACTGAAAGAGATCCATATTTATACCCATTCCAAAGAAAAGTGATCCCACAGAATGTGGAAATTATCAAACAATATCATTAATATCACACACAAGTAAAATCTTACTGAAGATAATTCAAAAAGGATTGCAGCAGTATATTGACAGAGAACTTCCAGAAAAGCAGGCTGGAATCACAAGAGGACACAGAA